>NC_140498.1:71272075-71742075 GCF_964271855.1 Acomys minous | reverse complement strand
TTGAGTTGGATCCCCTAGCACCCCATAAGCCTTGGCTGTATGAAGGCCTGCCTGGGTGGCATCCCTACCATCTCAAAAAAACATCCGAACAAAAACCCAGGCTGAGGTCCTTCCTCTGCCATGGAAGAGCCATGGCAGCCGGAGCATCATATGAACGCTTCCCAGATGAGGGGAAAATAAATGCTTAATTGAATGCTCAGTCCTCTTGCCTTTACCTCCTGAGGTAGGTCACACCATGCCTGATTTATTCACGGCTGGGGATGGAACTCGGGGGCTTCTTGCATGCTAGGCAGGCCCCTCTACCCACTGAGCTACATCCCCAGCCTCTGGTTCAGGCCCCCTCTGATCACATTTGCAGTGTGTGTTTCACATGTGGGGCAGCCTCTCACTAGCTTCACACCCCTGCTAGGGAAATGGGAGCCAGAGTCTCAGGGCTGGTCAGCTGCAAAGCTAACGGAGTGCTAGGGAGGCCGGTGTCGCCAATGGGTTGGGCAAGAGCCAGCTGGACAAGGACTCTCAAAGGCTGTGTCCTCACAGGAGCCTGTACGGGAGGGAGCCCCCCCAAACTGGAAGAAGAAGGAGAAGCTACCCCAAGTCTCCAAGTCTTGGCATAACTACATGTGTAATGTGAGGCTGAAAACAGCTCCCCCACCTCTTCCCCACTCTTGTCAGCCCCTGAACCCCTGCTAAGACCAGGGGAGGGTGGGGGACATGACTGTGGGTGGGTTGGCGTGGGGGGGGGGGTTGGCCTGGAAATGGAGACAGAGGTGAGCCAGATCTCATGTCTCCCTGCATCTCAGGAGGTGATTCAAGACTTCCAGGCCTCCGTGCTGCAGGTGTCTGACTCGCCTTACGATGAGCAGTGAGTAGGGCTGAGCACTTCAGGGTGGGGAAAGAGAGTAGCTCTCACTGAGACTGGGCATCCTGCAGTTCTTATAATGTGTGCAGTCAGGAGGGTTGAGGCAGGAGGATGGACAGTCTCAGGCCAGCCTGGCCTACATAGCAGGATTCTGTCTTTAAAAGTGTGGGTGGTAGCTGGGCGTGGTGGCGCACGCCTTTAATCCCAGCACTCGGGAGGCAGAGGCAGGTGGATCGCTGTGAGTTCGAGGCCCAGCCTGGTCTACAAAGTGAGTCTGGGACGGCCAAGGCTACACAGAGAAACCCTGTCTCAAAAAAAAGAAGAAGAAGAAGAAGAAGAAGAAGAAGAAGAAGAAGAAGAAGAAGAAGAAGAAAAAACAAAGTGTGAGGGGGGGAGGAGTGGGCACTGGGACTATAGCTCGGCTTGCCTAGAGTATACAAAGCACTGGGTTCCACCCTCAGCCCCACATCTCTGGGGCACGGTGCTACAAGCCTGAAAACCAGCACTTGGGAATTGAAGACAGGAGGATCAGGAGTTCAAGGCTAGCCTCTGCTACTTACTAAGTTGGAGGCATGATGCCTGAGCTACATGAGACCCCCCCCATTTCAAAAACCAAAGCTAGGGGTCAGAACTGTGGCTCATGGGAACCTCTAGAGTACCCCGCTTCACAGTCTTTCATGAGCGTTGCCAGACAGAGCTTCGCTTCTTTCTTGGCCAGGGTGGCTGCACAAATGCCCACAGTGCATTATGAAATGCCCAACGGCTACAACACAGACTATGGCGCTGAGCGACTGCGAATCCCTGAGGGCCTCTTCGATCCCTCCAATGTCAAGGTTTGCCTGGGCGCTGGGTACCGGTTGAGGTGGGGCTGGCTGGAGTCTTGGATCTAGGGGTGTGGCTGGGGAGTCTGGGAAGGATAATGGGGGAGCTGAGGGAGAGGGAAACAGAGCCCCCCCCCCAAAGCCCATTATCACCTTTGTCCACAGGGCCTGTCCGGGAACACCATGCTAGGAGTGGGTCACGTGGTCACCACCAGCATCGGCATGTGTGACATCGACATTCGCCCGGTGAGGCCAGGACCTAAGGCTTGGCAAAGGGGCATAGGGCTAACATGGAGGAAGGGAAGGGTTGCATCTCACAGGCTTACACTTCTCCCTGCTCCCAGGGTCTCTATGGCAGTGTCATCGTCACTGGCGGGAACACTCTGCTTCAGGGCTTCACAGACAGGCTTAATCGGGAGCTTTCCCAGAAGACCCCACCAGTAAGAGCACCCTCCCATTCTCATTTCCCCCCCCCACTCCCCCCCCTCTCCTACCCCACCCCACTCAGGGCACCTGGATTCTAATCCTGGCATAGTTCTTTGAACCTCAGACTCCTCCTGACTCCCCTACCTGGAAATGTTCATGTCTCTGTGGCTTCCTCTTACCTACCGAGCCTTGTCCCTTCCTGGACATTTCCTCCATTTCCCCACCCCCACCCCCCTTTTCCTCCCCCAGAGCATGCGGCTGAAGCTCATCGCCAGCAACAGCACCATGGAACGCAAGTTCAGCCCGTGGATTGGGGGCTCCATCTTGGCCTCACTGGTGAGAGGGGAGGGACATGGCACTGAGTATTAAGAAAGAAGACCCGCCAGGGCGTGGTGGCGCACACCTTTAGTCCCAGCACTCGGGAGGCAGAGGCAGGTGGATCACTGTGAGTTCAAGGCCAGCCTGGTCTACACAGCGAGTCCAGGACAGCCAAGGCTACACAGAGAAACCCTGTCTCGAAAAAACAAAACAAACAAACAAAGAACAAAACAAGAAAGAAGACCCTGATAGCGGCCCATTTTTGTTCACCAGCATGTACCTAGTCACACTTATAATCCCAGCACTAGAGAGACTGTGCCAAGAGACTATCTCAAGAGCAAGGCTAGCCTGGCCTACATAGCAAGACCCTGTCGCCAGAGAACAGACTGAGCTGTCATGCCACAGGCACCTTCCAGTTTTTTGTTTTGTTTTGTTTTGGTATTTTATTTTATTTTATTTTATTTTATTGCGACAAGGTCCCTCCTTGTTATAGCTGTCAGTCACTGATTCACCTAGGATTACCCGGTAATCTCAGATCCTCCGTCTCAGCCTCCCACCACTGGATTCCAGGATGGTTCAAACTCAGGTCCTTGCACGTTATGTAAAGCAAACACTTTACTGACTGAAACATGACCCTGGCCCTGAAAAAAAAAAAAGTAGTCTTTTAGAGAGAATGCAGTCAATGAGCGCTTCCTGAAGACCAGGGCGGGGAGGGGGCTTCCTCAGGATAGGAAAGGGGAAAGAGAGGAACTAAAAACAAAGGTTGTTGAGGGTATGGTTTGGGTGAGGCAGCCATGGTTGTCTATGAGCAGAGGGGACATCCTGGAATTTGGGATAGAATTTGGGTAGGATGAGGGCGGGTGTGTCACGCGTCTTCCCGTGGTGTGGTCTGGGACCAAGGGGACTGTGCAGAGTAGGGTAAACTTGATGGCCCATGAGCCCCAGCGATATGCGTGTCTCCGCCTCCCTAGTACCTGGGATTGAAAGTGTGTACCACCATGCCCAGATTTTCTTACATGAGTTTGGGGGATAGAATTAATGTTTTCAGCTACATAGAGTTCAAGGCCAGCCTGTGTTTGCCTGAGAGAAAGAAAGAGAAGGGAGCTGGGGAAAGGGAAGGGAAGAAGAAGGGTAAAAAAAAAAAAGGGGGGGTGGGGCTGGAGAGATGGCTCAGTGGTTAAGAGCACTGTCTGCTCTTCCAGAGGTCCTGAGTTCAATTCCCAGCAACCACATGGTGGCTCACGACCATCTATAATGCGATCTGGTGCCCTCTGCTGGCTTGCGGGGGTACATGCAGGCAGAACACTGTATATGTAAAAAATAAATAAATAAATAAATCTTTAAAAAAGAAAAAAGAAGAGAAGGGGAAAAGGAGGAGAGGGTAGCAGGCAGGAGGAGAGGGAAGAAGAAAAATGCGAATGGAACAGGTCTGGGCAGAGCCTGCGGAAGAAGATGATCTCAGTTATGGGCACAGGGAGTTTAAGGTCAAGGGTATTCGGGAGGAAGTAGCCAAGATATACAGCTGGGTATCTGAGTCTGGAACACGAGACTGGGGAGTGGCAGGGACGAATGAGATCACCCAGGAAGGCTGCTCCATGAGCCGGGGACACCAGCCTTCAGATGGCCATGCAGCCATCCCTGAAGGGACAGTGTGAAATGGCCAGGGCAGGACACCTCAAGAGCAGCAGGGGTGTTTGGTAGTGAGGTACCAGGTGGTGTCAGATGTGAGTGGAGCTGGCTGTAGTACTGAGGTATAATCCCAGCTATGAAGATAAAAAAAAAAAAGTCAAGGTCAGCCCGGGCAATCTAAAGAGACCCTTTGACAAAAGAAAAGGCAAATAAATGCAAGGGCCAAGGAATTGGCTCATGGGTAAAGCCCTCGCTACACCAGTGTGAGGACCTGAGTTCGTATCCCCAGAAAGCACATAGAACAGGGCATGAGAGCATCTGTCTATATCTCATCTCAAGGCTCTTACCACAAAATGGGCAGAGGAGATAGAAGCTGACCGCCACCAGCCTCCATACAGGTGGCAAATCTGTAGTTTGGCAAATCCTTTCCTCTATCCTCCATATGTACACGCACGCAGATGCAAACACAGGTACAAATACACACGCACAAAAAATTTAATCCCCAAGTAGGTGGCTATTCACTGGTAGAATCCCCCAATGAGGGGCTGGGGTGTGGCTCAGTGGTACAGCACCTGCCTGGAATCCCCCAGTGAGGGGCTGGGGTGTGGCTCAGTGGTAGAGCACCTGCCTGGAATCCACCAGTGAGGGGCTGGGATGTGGCTCAGTGGTAGAGCACCTGCCTAGAATCCCCCAGTGAGGGGCTGGGGTGTGGCTCAGTGGTAGAGCCCCTGCCTAGAATCCCCCAGTGAGGGGCTGGGGTGTGGCTCAGTGGTAGAGCACCTGCCTAGAATCCCCCAGTGAGGGGCTGGGGTGTGGTTCAGTAGTAGAGCACCTGCCTAGAATCCCCCAGTGAGGGGCTGGGGCGTGGCTCAGTAGTAGAAAAGGCTAAAATCTGCCAATGAGGGGAAGGTAAGATGAACAAGGGGTGTGGTGGCGTAGAGGCACGGTGTACGGTCATCCCAAGGCCATCCTGGCAGCTAATGTTGCCCCTTTTTCCCAGGGTACCTTCCAGCAGATGTGGATCTCCAAGCAGGAGTACGAGGAGGGAGGGAAGCAGTGTGTGGAGCGGAAGTGTCCCTGAGGTTGCACCCTCCCCCCTCTGCAAATACCCAACACCGGCTCATGAGCGTTGTGGGGAGACGCCAGATGGGTGGTCTGTCAGCCGAAAATCCAAAAGCGCTGAACCCTCTCTTTCCCATTGCCCTCTTCTCTCTTACCACATCTCCTTAGAATGTGATGTTTCTGAGTTGAAAGAAGTTAAAAAAAAAAAACTTTTAAGAAAATAAAAAGAATGTGACCTTCTTGGGGGTAGGGAGTGGGGTGCGGGGGTCTGGTGAAATGCCACGGAGATTCATAACTACGTTCACGTACTCTAGGACACGAGGTTCTTAGGGATCAGTGGTGTCGACTCTGGAAGGAACAGGAGGGAAAACTCTATGCTGAGCCTGGTTGTGGAGTCCTGGCCTGCCCCAGGAAAGGACATGGCGGGGCGGGGCGGGGCTATCTCGGGGGGTGGGGTAGGGGGCGTGCTCTAGGGGGCTTGGCCTCAGAAGGGCTTTGCGACTCCGGGGAGTCTGGTCCAAGAAATCCAGGGACCTGTTGTCAAGGCGAGCTTGGCTGCTGTGTCTTCCCAACTCAGGACTCGGCTTTGACAGGCCGGAGGCAGGGACTGGGGTACTGGTGAGCCCCTACCTCTCAGATCTTTCTAGTCCTGGGTAGGACCTGCAGTTTCCCAGGGGAGACCCGGACCCGGAGTGAGGGTGAGGTGGACCCGTGAACTTTCCCATTGAGAGCTGCAGGTCCTGGTGTCCTTGGCGCGGCTTGGATTTGAAACTGGAGGGTAAAGGACGATTGTGGTCCTCTATCAAATTCTTAGAGAGTTGTAGACGACCCCCGCCCCCCGCCAAAAAGAGAAATACCTAATTAAGTCCTTTAGTGAGCCAAGAGGTGCTGCGGAGGACTGTGACTTGGCCAGGACTCTTTCTGCCTCCCTAATGGTGAGGTGGACTCCGACCCAAAGTTCCCTGACCCGAGGCCCCACTCATCGGATCCTTTTGACCCCTTTACCTCATTAATAACACTTCCTCCCCAGCAACCAACCAGAGTCCAGACAGACAACTTTATGGTCTAATTAAACCACCAAGTCACCCCACTAAGATGCCACTGGTTTGGGGGGTCTCCCTAAGGCAGGGGGGTCGTCGGGACAGGAAGCTCAGCAAACGGGTTATTTGAAAGGCTGTATGTTGGGCAACCTAAAAACCAGGTGCAAGGGGGTGGGAACGGGGCAGAAATTGTCATAATGAAATTTCTAAGGGGGCTGGGGATGCCCCCCCTCACCCCCCCAGGACACTGAGAGAAGGTGGAATCAGGAGAAAAAAAAGGAGGGACCTGCTCATATCTCCTCTTCCCCCTCACTTTAAGCCCCCCTCCCCCAACCTGTGACGGGAACTAAGGTGGCCAAAGTCTGCCCTGAGGTTCAAAAAAAAAAAATTGATTGTTTTGTGGTCAGCCTGCAGCAGTGGGGTGTGTGGAAGGGTGGGTAGGTAACATGAGCTAGGGAAAATGGCTGGAAGGCTGGACTGAGGCCAGACTGTGCCCCCACCCTTATGGGGGGGTGAGGAACGGCCTAAGCTCAGGCTGCCTGCCAGGGCTGATAAGGGGCCCTCTGGGGCTCCCACAAACGGTTTATCACTGGGGGGGGTGTTAACTTGCAGGGTTCACGAGGGGGCACAAGCATGGAGCAACTTCGGGGTCTACTGCAGAGAGCGGTAAGACCATCAATCAGACAGGGCGGGGGGTGGTGGTGGTGGTGGTGGTGGGGAGTGGGGGTTACACACATTAGGTCTTCCTTCAGGTCCCTCAGGCCCCTCCCTAAGGCATAAGGTTGGCCCCGCCCACCTGTCCCTCTTGGGTCCCTCCTCTCTCCAGCCTCCCTCTTAGAGTTCCCACCCTGCCTGAGTTAGTGACACCATCACTGACTAACCCTTTCCCAATCCTTAGGCGCCTTCCCCTCATCTCATGCCTCCCACCCCCCTTCCACACAGCAACGGTGGTCCCCTACGCCCTCTCAGACCATCTACAGACGTGTGGAAGGCCCTCATCTGGGTCACCTGGAGGAGGAAGAAAGGGAGGAAGGGGCTGAGCTGCCTACCCAGTTCTGCCCCATGGAACTCAAAGGCCCTGAGCCCTTAGATTCCAGCCTAGGGAGGGCAGGCCTCATCCCCTGGGCTGCAGTGGGTCGAAAGGCCGCCCCCTATCTGGTCCTGACCACCCTGCTGATCTTCACTGGGGGTGAGTCTAACCTCCCTCCTCCTGGGCGGGGGAGAGGGGTGGGATTTCTGGGGGGGGGGTCTAGTCAAAGAAGACACAAGAGAACCCCACACCCCTGTCTTACCACCTGCCAGCCTTCCTCCTGGGCTACGTGGTCTTCCGAGGGTCCTGCCAGGCATGCGGGGACAGCGTGTTGGTGGTCAATGAGGATGCCAACTCTGAGCTAGGCCTCGACTCCCGCCAGGGCACGTTGTACTGGAGTGACCTCCAAACCATGTTCCTTCGGTTCCTTGGGGAGGGGCGGCTGGAGGACACCATCAGGTAAGAGCAGCCCTGGCTCCTGCCTGGCCCAGCATCCACCTGTATCACCTCAGAACCCTGTCAGCTCCCAGGTTGCCTACGTGCCCTCTCATGTCTTTTCCACCTTCCTCTCTGGCCTCCCTGCTCAGCCGTCCTTGAGAGGGCGGCAGACAACAGGTATCCCAGGACCTGAGACACCGAGGGTGGTTTATTCCGCAGATAGGCATCTGGGTGGATGAAAACAGAGGGACCAGGGCCTGGTGGCATATGCCTCTAATCCCAGCACTGAGGAGGTAGATGCAGGAGGATGAGGAATTCGATGTCATCTTTGACTACATACTGAGTTGAGGGCTAGCCTGGAACGCACGAGGCCCTGTCTCAGAGACATAGATTCTTTGTAAAGTTAGATGATGTTTGCATTTTATTTTATGTAGCGAACAGGTAGTGGAGATGGGTGTGGAAAATGTTTTCAAAAGCTTTCAGAGTGGACTGAGAGAACCACATGATTTTTTTTCCCTCTTTGGGTTTCCCCCCTCTCCACTCTTGGGGGGGTTATTTATTATTTAGGGGAGCACGGTGGTATCCATGGGTGATGGTCAGAGGCAGTCATTGGTGCTCTCCCTCTAAAATGCTGATAGCAGGGATTGAAACCAGGTCCTCAGGCTTGACCACAAGCGCCACTTTCCCGCCGAGCCATCTCGCTGGCCCCTTCTTTCCAACATTTTGGTTTGCAGTTCTTGCATGCCAGTAGACGAGTCCTCTACCGATGAGCCACATCTCTAGTCCCTTGCCTGTTTGGTTTGGTTTAATTTGTTTTGGTTTCAGCTTCCGTGAGATGTAGCTCAGGCTGGCCTCAAACTCTGGCTTCAGCCTCCCCAGCGCTAGGATTCTAAGTGTGTCCCCAGGTTTTCCTCCCGCCTCTGCCCAGAGGCCAAAGCTAAGGCAGTGCTGTCTTTGATGTTTGTTCAGCGATTTGGATACACCCTTGCCAAGCTTGGTCGTAATGTATCTTCTGATACACTGCTGAGAGCTTGATCAGAATCCACGGATTTATCTTGCTGAAAGACCTCCACTCAGGGGCTGGGGCTATAGCTTGGGTGACAGAGAACTGCCCTAGCAAGATTCCCTACAGGACATAAACTGAGTGCGGTGGCTGTGATCCCAGCACCTGAGAGGCAGGAGCAGGAGGGTCAGAGGTTCAAGGCCACCCTTCCCTGCACAGTGACCTCCGGGCAAATGAGACTTTGTCCCCTCCCGTGACCCCACCCCAAAAGAACCTTATGAGAACCAGGGAATGGGCAGAGTTACCCACTGCTGAATTCTCCTAAATTCACATCCTCTATATAACATAGTAAGGAATAATAAATAATACTTTTTTAAAAGACAAATTGAAAGCTTCCTCCCAAGACAGATAGAGAGACCGGCAAATACAGGGAGGGTGACAGGAGGGAACCGGGACCTCAAAAAGGTCCAGTCAGAAGGTGAGATTCAGAGTTGGCAAGATGGCTCAGCTGGTAAAGGCGAGTGCTGCTAAGCCTGACAGCCAGAGTTCAATCCCCAGGGTCACAGTGATGGAACCTGGCTCTAACTTGTCTTCTCACTTCCACATGCTCAACACTCTGTCATGTTTGGTATGTGTGGACATATGGACCAGAGTGCACGCGCGCGCGCGCGCGCACACACACACACACACACAGATAGATAAATAAGTAAATAAATAAATACAAATAAAATAAAGTGAGATGGGGTCCAGGACATGGAAGGATGTGCTGATAAATTCCTTCCTGTTAATCTTGGGGTTCTGAAGGACTTAATTACTTTGGCTGGGCCTGGTGGCAGAGGCCTGTAATGCTAGCTATTTAGGAAGCTAAAACAGAGAAGTTTCTGTGCTTGTGCCTACCTGGGGTTGAAGTGAGTCTGTAGCTAGCCTTGGCAACTCAGCATAGCCTTGTCTAAAAAATAGAACAGGGGGAAAAAAAAGTGTAAAGGTGGTTTGGGCTAACTGCTTTCACCTGAGTTGGAGGCTAGCCTGGGCTGCATTAGATGACATTTCAGACATGCATTACCACCTGGTCTCTGGTTTTCCCCACTTTTGCAAGGGGGTGGGGTAGGGGCATAGGAGGCCCCTTCCTGGCCCGCAGTGTGATCTCTCTCTGCTCAGGCTGACCAGCCTCCGGGAACGCGTGGCCGGCTCAGCCAAGATGGCCACCCTGGTCCAAGACATCCTCGAAACGCTCTCGCGCCAGAAGCTGGACCACGTGTGGACTGACACGCACTATGTAGGCCTTCAGTTCCCGGACCTGTAAGTCTGGGGCGCAACAAAGGGGCAAGCCATGGGTCTGCACAGCCAGCGCTGCTCACCTTCCCCTCCACTCAGGGCTCGCCCTAACACCCTGCACTGGGTGGATACAGCCGGGAGCGCCCAGGAGCAGCTACCGCTGGAGGATCCGGAAGTCTACTGTCCCTACAGCGCCACGGGGACCGCCACGGTGAGAGGTTCCCGGAATGAGGAGCTCATCACGTCCTCGGTGGGTAGAGGTTGGGATAGGGCAGTGTGCCTCACAGATCCCCCGCGTCCCAGGGCAAGCTGGTGTACGCACACTACGGGCGGCCGGAGGACCTGCAGGACCTGAAAACCAAGGGCGTGGAGCTGGCTGGCAGCCTCCTGCTTGTGCGAGCTGGGATTACCAGTTTCGCTCAGAAGGTGAGGATCCCAAATAGGACTGCATGTGAGGTGAGGCGCGAGTGGTCTGGGGAGCCCCGAGTCTTCATGGGAGGGATCTAGGAGGCTGTCACCTGGAGAAAAGACAAATCAGGCACATTTTAAGAATAAATTGGCCACCAGGTGGTGATGGTTCACGCTTTTAATCCCCGCGCTCAGTAAGCAGGTGGACCTTCGTGTGTTCGAGGCCAGCTGGTGTACAAAGCGAGTTCCAGGACAGCCAAGGCTAGAAGGAGAAGGAGGAGGAGGAGGAGGAGGAGGAGGAGGAGGAGGAGGAGGAGGAGGAAGAAGAAGAAGAAGAAGAAGAAGAAGAAGAAGAAGAAGAAGAAGAAGAAGAAGAAGAAACCTGTAACCCCAGCTAGAGTTAGGAAGCTGAGGCAGGAGGATTGTAAATTCAAGACCTGCTTGGTTTACACAAGACCCTGTCACAATTTTTTAAATTAAATAACAAAAATGGAACTGACCGTTGGAAGGGGCGGCACACGTCTGTCATCTCAGTGCTCCCAATGGAAGAGGCAGGAGGAAGGCTCCAAAGTCCTTTTCCGCTACATAAAGAATCTGAAGGGGGGGGGGGTAGAGAATCTGAAGCCAGCCTGGAACATATGGGATTCCATCTTAAAAACCAAACCAGAGAGACAGACAAGATAGCTCAGGCAGTAAAAGCGCTTACTACCAAGCCTGAATTCAAGCTCTGGGACCTGTGAGATGGAAGGAGAGAACCCGTTTCTAGAAGCTATCCTGATACACAAATAAATAAGTACACGTAATTTTTTTTCCCCCAAATAAAACAACAGACCGGTTTTTGATGTGGCGTAGTTGGTAGAGTGCTTGCCTAGCATGCCCGAAGGCCTGGGTTTGGCTCCCTGGCACTGCATATACCAGGCGGGATAGCATAGACCTTTAACCTTGGCCCCGAGGGATGGGGAGTCAGGAGGGTTAGAAGTTCAAGGTTACCCTTGGCCACATAGGGAGCTTAAGACCTGCTTGGGCTAGAGACCCCATTTCAAAATGAAATAAAAGAATATAAGAAGCGAGTCTAGGACAGCCAACACTACACAGAGAAACCCTGTCTCGAAAAACCAAAAAAAAAGAAAAAAAAAAAGAAAAAAAAAAAGAAATAGGGTTGGTGGGGCTGGAGAGATGGCTCAGAGGTTAAGAGCACCGACTGCTCTTCCAGAGGTCCTGAGTTCAATTCCCAGCAACCACATGGTGGCTCACAACCATCTATAATGAGATCTGGCGCCCTCTTCTGGTGTGCAGGTGTACATGCAGGCAGAACACTCTATACATAATAAAAATAATTCTTTAAAAAAAAAAAAAGAAAGAAAGAAATAGGGTTTGGGGTGGGGGATGGCGAGATGCCTCGGCAGATGGAGGTGCTTGCGGCCAAGCCTCATGCACTGAGTTAGACCCCCAGGACTTACATGACGGACAGAGAGTCCCAGCTCCCTGCTGTTGTCCTCTGACCCACACAGGCATGTAGCATGTGCGAGGCCCTGGGTTTAATTTCAGGAGTGAAAGAGAAATGTTAGCAGTGAGAGCAAAATCACGGGCTTTGGCCAAACCAGACAGAAAAGAGAAGGGGAGTTGTTTGTTTGTTTTTAGTATGCGTGTTGGTGCCTTTTGCCTCTGTGTATATCTGTTCTCCACATTATGTGCCTGGTGCTCGCGGAGGCCAGACGGGGGGATGTCAGGTCCCCTGGAACTGGAACCACAGAGGGTAGTGAACTGCCGTTTAAGTGCTGGGAACCAAACCCAGGTTCTCTGCAAGAGCATCCAGGGCTCTTAACCACTGAGCCGTCTCTCCAGCCCCGAACACACAGGCTTTTAAGTGCTACAGAGGCACTGAGGGAAGGCCACAACGTAAATGCCAGGTGACGTCTACACACCGTCCCCTTAAGATTCACAGCTACAGATGAAAGGAGTCTTTTTTTCTTTTTCTTTTTTTTTTTTTTTTTTACCTTCCTTGCTTCTCTATCCTCCCTCAGGTAGCCGTTGCCCAGGACTTTGGGGCCCAAGGAGTGCTAATATACCCCGACCCAGCAGACTTCTCCCAGGACCCTCACAAGCCAGGCCTGTCCAGCCACCAGGCCGTGTATGGACACGTGAGTCTTGAGGGGAGGGCAGCGCTGCCTTCTATGGCCCAGGGATACAGGAGTAGGGCTTGTTCAGTTTTCCTCTTCCCCTTTAGGTGCACCTGGGAACTGGAGACCCCTACACGCCTGGCTTCCCTTCCTTCAATCAAACCCAGTTCCCTCCCGTAGAGTCCTCGGGCCTTCCCAGCATCCCTGCCCAACCCATTAGTGCAGACGTTGCTGATCGCTTGCTCAGGTTGGATGGCAGGGGAGGCAGGCTGAGAGCGGGGATGGGGGGGGGAGGGGAAGGTGGAGACTAGGGATTGGGAGCTGAGGTTAGCTGTAAGGTTCCTCCCGGGAATAAGGAGGTGACCTGACACCGGAGACTTAGCTCTGTCAGTGAACTGCTTGCTGTTCAGCGGCGAGGACCTGATTTCCATCCCCGGAAGCCATGTTGAAAAACAAACAGAACCTGAGTAAGTGCACGCATGTCTCTCTTTCCAGCCCTGGAGAGACACAGAGAGAGAGAGGCAGAGCCCTGAAACTCACTGGCATCCAGCTTAGCTAATCCTGTCAATAATAACAACAACAAAAACAAGACAAAACAAAACAAAACCCCAAAGGGGTCCCAGCCAGATGCTTCAGTGGGTAAAAGGCACTTGCTACCAAGCCTGAAGACTGTCCCTAAGTCTCACATACTCAGAGAGGACAGACTCCCACAAGTTGTACACACACACACACACACACACACACACACACACACACACACATACACACACGCAGTGGCACACATACACACTCATACACACAAAAAATAAAATGCGGTATAAACTTAAAAAAAAAAAACAAAAACAAAAATGGTAGCCGGGCATGGTGGTGCACGCCTGTGATCCCGGCAGAGGCAGAGGCAGGCGGATCTCTGTGAGTTCGAGGCCAGCCTGGTCTACAAAGTGAGTCTAGGACAGCCAAGGCTAAATGGAAAAACCCTGTCTTGAAAAACCAAAACAGAACAAAAATGGTTTGCACCTGAGGGCAAGATTCAAGGCTGACCATTGGCTTCTACACATGTGTGCACACACACACTTGCACATGCATACACACACACACACACACACACACACACACACACACACACACAAGAGGTGACCTTTTAGGTGGGCACACCTTCTAATAAGTCCCACCGTCTGGGACACCCACAAGTGCTGAGGACCCTTCCTCAGGACACAGCCTATTCCACTGTCCGTGGCCACCTCTGTCTCACCCCGGGCTGCACAGTTCTATTGAGCGAGGTTCAGAGGCAAAGATCTAGAGCCAGAGGGTAGGCGGAAGAAAGAATGTAGTGGGGCTTTAGGCGCTTCTGCAGCCTAGGCGACACTGGCACTTCAAGACTTTTCTGCTCCATCTCTTTCCAGGAAGCTCAAGGGCCCTGTGGCTCCCCAGGAATGGAGAGGACACCTCTCAGGCTCATCTTATCGGCTGGGGCCTGGGCCGAGCCTACGCCTTGTGGTCAACAACCACAGAGCTTCTACTCCCATCAGTAACATCTTTGCCTGCATCGAGGGCTTCGCAGAGCCAGGTGGGCCTCTCTGCCTAGCATCTCCCACCCCTTAAGAGGCTTCTGCCCCTGCCCCTGACCAGCGAGGACTGATGCAGGAGGCCTTGGAAGGGCCAGGAGTGGTGGCCAGAAAAATGGACGCTGACGAGGCATAGATGAGGGGTGGCAGTGAGGAGCCCTCCAGATGGGCAGTGTTGCTCAGTAGTGAGCTCCCCGTGCATTGTGGGGGGGTGGAGGGGGATGGTGAGCAAGTGCATGTCGGATGATGTTATATTACAGATCCAAGCATCAAACGAAGGCCAGACTGAACAGATGGCTTAGGTAGTGGGGAATCAAAGGTTGCTGAGCAGATTTGGGGGAGGCGGGGGTCTTGGGGGGGAGACTTGGGAAACCCCTGAATGCCAGGGGAGACAGAGACCTTGGGTGACACTGAGATGAGGACCCGGGAGGTCGGAGTAGGGGGGCACAGAAGCGCTGGAGAGAGAGGAAAGCAGGCCTGGGAAGGCACAGAGCCAGCCTTACCAGGGAGAGAACGGAGCCCGGGGTGTCCGTAGGATTTTAGCCAGGCCTGGTAGCTCACATCTGCCATCTAGTATTCAAGGGTCTGGAGGATTATAAATCTGAGGCTAGCCTAGGCTACCTAGCCTGGGTCTGGAGACCCTGTAGGAAGCAGGGGAAGGAGCCAGGAGTGGTGGCACACACCAAGAGCTAAGAAGTCAGAAGTTCAAGGCCAGTGTAGGGCAGAAAGCAAAAAACAAACACAAACAAAAACCAAACCAAACCAAACCAACAAACAAACAACCCAAAACCAAAAAACCACCGAGCAAAATAGACTGTCCCCAGCAGGAGCCCAGCTGGGATTGACCTCAGCTACTGCATACACCCTTGACACGGTGGTCCATGCCCGCAATCCTGACATTTGAGAGGAAGTGGGGTCAGGAAAATGAGGTGTTTTCAGCCGGCCAGCCTTGGTTACTTGAAATCCTGTCTCCAGAAGGAAGTGGAGGAAAGTGTGTGTGTGTGTGTGTGTGTGTGTGTGTGTGTGTGTGTGTGTGTGTTTGAATCCTCAAATGCCTAAGGATGGATCAGGTCATCTGGGCAGGGCCAAGAGAGATAGGCATGGAGTTTTGACACAGCAGGATTTTAAAGCTCTGAGTGTGTGTGTGTGTGTGTCTGTCTGTCTGTCTGTCTGTCTGTCTGTCTGTGTCTGTGTCTGTCTGTGTGGCAGGGGGTGGCGGGGATGGGAACTGCAGCATGGAATCTGGCTGGAGGAACTTGGAGAGGAAGGCAACAAGGCTCTGGGGTTCACCCCCGCCCCTGCAGAGCTGCCTGGGGAGACCCTATCAGTTTAAGATGTGGCCTCTACACCTACCTTCCTCAGATCACTACGTTGTTATCGGGGCCCAGAGGGATGCGTGGGGCCCAGGAGCAGCACAGTCCGCAGTGGGGACTGCCATCCTGCTGGAGCTGGTTCGGACCTTTTCCTCCATGGTCAGCAACGGTAAGGTCAGAACGAAGACCCGGGTGAGTTGGGGCTGTGTCCCGAGCTAGGGCTGGGTCAATCAAAGGTGGCATGTTCTGGGGAGAGGTCACTTGGATCTGAGCCCCACCATTGGAGTGTCCAGTGTGTGGTCTGGGCAAGTAACTTCACCAATGTAGTGCTCCCTCATCAGTGTGTTAGCCCCGGGGAGCAGTGAGATGCCTCAGTGGGTTAGGATACTTGCTACCAAGTCCAATGACCTGAATTTGATCTTCAGAAACCACGTGGTAGAAGGAGTTGAACTAGCTCCCCAAAGTGGTCCCCTAATCTCCATATGGAGGCTACCGCATACACGCACACATACATATACACAAAAATATCTTTAATTTTTAAAAAATGTGTTGGCCAGGCATGTCCAGTCCTGGGGAGACTGAGGCAGGAAGATGAAGATGTCAAGTCATTCTTAAATACATAATGAGTTCCTGGCCAACCTGGGCTATATGAGTTTCTGTCTCATAAAGCAAAAACCAAAACATCCCCCTCCCAGAAAAATCCAGCATGGTGACATATGCTTTTTAATCTCAGTACTCTGTAGGCCGAGGCAGCCAGATCTCTTGAGTTTGAGGCCAGTCTGGTCTACATAATGAGGCCCTATCACAAACAGAAAGCAAAAACTTTAAAAAAAAAAAAGTCAATGCTGGGTGTTGCGGGCACATGCCTTTAATCTCAGCACAGGGGAGGCAAAGGCAGGCAGAGCTCTAAATTCAAGGCCAGCCTGGTCTACAGAGTGAGTTCGAGGACAGCTGAGCTACACAGAGAGACCCAGTCTCAAGTAAGTAAGTAAACAAATAAGTAAACATACAAATAAATAAATAAAATTGGGCACGGTGGTGCCCAGAAATGAAAGCAGGATCACCAGGAATTCAAGGTGCTCTCTGACTACATAGGGAGACCCAAAAAACCTAGCCAGGCATGGTGGCACACACCTGTAATTCCAGCACTCAGGAGCTGAGGCAGAGGGATTGCCGTAGCTTCAAGAGCCAGCCCAGCTCCCGTTGGAAGTATCTAAGCCAGTCAGGCTGACGTAGCAAGACCCTGATTCAAAACAAAACAATAAAAAAGAAAACCAAAAAGTAAAATTAATTAATTAATACAAATAAATATAAAAAGGTGGGGAGGTAGCTTAGTGGTAGAGTATCTGCTTAGCATACAGGAGCTCCGTCTCCAGTACTGCATAGAGAAGGTGGGGGGGAAGGTAGGGGTTATCCCCTCTACTGATTATAACAAAGCATAAAGGCACCCATGTGTGAAGATTGCACAGCAAAATCCATTTGTATGTTGACTTCAGGCATGAACTAGCCAGACATGGTGCCTACACCTGTTATTACAGCACTTGGAGGTGGAAGCAGATTTTTTTTTTTTTATTCCAAACAAGGTTTCTCTGTGTAGCCTTGGCTGTCCTGGAACTCACTCTGTAGACCAGGCTGGCCTCAAACTCACAGAGATCCACCTGCCTCTGTCTCCTGAGTGCTGGGATTAAAGACGCGCGCCACCACTGACCCGCTGCCTGTTTTCTTTTTACCACATATGGGAGTTTGAGGCCAGCCTGGGCTACATGTGACCCTGTCTTAAAACAACAAATAAGGGCAGCAAGGTGGCAACAATCACACCCACATTCCCCCCCCCACACACACACATACATTAAAAACTAAATAAAGACTGGAATGTGGTGAGTGTTCATGGCCCGAGTGACAATTAAGCAAGAAACTGCACCTTTAAAATCCACTCCAGGCCCGGTGTGGTGGTGTATGACTTTAATCACAGCACTCAGGGGGGCAAAGGCAGGCAGATCACTGTGACTTCGAGGCCAGCCTGGTCTACAAAGAGAGTTCCAGGACAGCCAGGGGTACACAGAGAAACCCTGTCTTGGAAAAAAAAAATAAGGAAGAAGAAGAAGAAGAGGAGGAGGAGGAGGAGGAGGAAGAGAAAGAAGAAGAAGACTTCACTCCAGTGTTGTTATTGAGTCAGGGACGATCCAAGTGGGGTAGGCTGGGATGCTGTGTTCATGAAGAGAGAGAGTGTTGGCCTTCTGTTTCATCTCTCTGGCATCATAGGGTTCAGACCTCGAAGAAGTCTTTTGTTCATCAGTTGGGATGGAGGTGACTTTGGCAGCGTGGGATCCACGGAGTGGTTGGAGGTGAGTTGGGGTTCTGGGCATGTAATCAGGTAATGGGCAGGGGTGTGTGCATGGGGGGGCGAGGGCAGGACCTTTCTCTCCCATTCTCTTCCCCAACCCACAGGGCTACCTCAGCGTGCTACACCTCAAAGCTGTAGTGTATGTGAGCCTGGACAACTCAGTGTTGGGTAAGCTGGGACAGTGCTGCCTCCTGGCCCTCTCAGGTCCATCTGTGGCACGGGATCTATCCCTGAGCCTGGCATTCCTCCCTTCTCTTCAGGGGATGGCAAATTCCATGCTAAGACCAGCCCCCTTCTCATCAGCCTCATTGAAAATATCCTGAAGCAGGCAAGAGGCGGGGGTGGGGTGGGGGGAGGTGGGGGGGCGGGGAGGTGGGGGGGTGGGGGGGTGGGGAGGTGGGGGGGTGGGGGGGCCCAGGACTGGAGATGAGAGACAAGCTAGTGGGAGTGCAGCCCCAAGGGGGGCAAGCCTTATTTGTGTCCCTCATCCTGACACAGGTGGATTCCCCTAACCACAGCGGACAGACGCTCTATGAACAAGTGGTGTTCACCAATCCCAGCTGGGATGCTGAAGTGTAAGTTGAAATGAAGCCTGCGGGTGGAGGGCCGAGGAGAGACTGAGTCCTCAGAGGCCTCCATCTGCCTGTCCCCAGGATTCGGCCCCTGCCGATGGACAGCAGTGCGTATTCCTTCACGGCTTTTGCGGGGGTCCCAGCTGTGGAGTTCTCCTTCGTAGAGGTGAGTGGAAATGAGATTCCCCGGCCCTTGCCCGAGGACGCGAGGCCCTCAGCCTGTCGGCACCACGTTCCTGCGCCCAAGCCCCCTCCATGTACTGGCAGGATGATCGGGTGTACCCATTCCTACACACCAAGGAGGACACGTACGAGAATCTGCACAAGATGCTGCGAGGTCGCCTGCCCGCCGTGGCGCAAGCAGTGGCTCAGCTCACCGGCCAGCTCCTCATCCGACTGAGCCATGATCACCTGCTGCCACTCGACTTCGGCCGCTATGGGGACGTGGTCCTGGGACACATCGGCAACCTTAATGAGTTCTCTGGGGACCTCAAGGTCCAAGATGCCAAATCCCGCTCCCAGCCTACAGGGGGCGCTTCATCACTAGGGGTGTCTGGCTTCTCCTTAGCCCCGAGATCTAGGTCCTGTCCTGCAATCTCTTGCCCCATTTACTTCTACCTCCAGTCACCTAATCCCCCGAGGACATATCCAGTACGACCCACGTTCCTGGGATCTACCATCCCTAACATCACAGGCCTGGTCCCCTCCCTGTACCCTTTCCCTCCCTGCCAGGGCTTTGGTGCTGGCACCAATCTGTCAGTCTCAAACTGTGTCTCTCACCCACAGGCCCGCGGGCTAACCCTGCAGTGGGTGTACTCTGCGAGGGGGGACTACATCCGGGCGGCGGAGAAGCTGCGGAAGGAGATTTACAGCTCGGAGCAGAGCGACGAGCGGCTGATGCGCATGTACAACGTGCGCATCATGAGGGTGAGGCCCCGCCCCGGCCCCGGCCTTCCCCTTTCTGACCCGGGGCGTGGGGTCCCTTATCCCACGACCGGGCATTCCGCCCCGTAGGCTTTCTCTTGGCTGTTCTGTGCCTGTCTTCTGGGCGTACTATACCGGACCTACAGGGTTCATAAACCAGCTAGGCGAGAAGACCTACCTGTCACTTTCCCAGGCTTTGCCAAGTGATAAAACGGATGGGAAGGGCCTGCCTTGTCTTTGTCTGCCTTTAACCTGCAAAGCCCTTTTTGGCTTTTTGCAGAAACAAAGTTTGCAGACCTCTGCTTTAGACCGTGTACCTTGGGTCTTGAAGGGCAGACAAAACATGGATTGAATGCCAGGAAAAGGACGTTGCAGGGTGGAGGGTGAGGCAGGCAAGTGGATCTGGCCTTTCTTGGGAGCTGTGCATGGATCAACAAAGCCAGAACAGAGACCCTGTGGATGGCTGAGCAGTAATCAGAGACCACTTTGGGGGAGCCTTTGAATAGCTGAAGAAATGTTTTGTGTACTTGTGTGTGTGTGGTGGGGATAAAAATCAGGGTATTGTGCCTGTTAAACAAGTGCTTTACTGATGAGCCACACCCCAGCCCGTCACTGAGGGATCGGGGCAAGTGCTCTACCACTGAGCCACACCCCAGCCCCTCACTGGGGGATTCTAGGCAGGAGCTCTACCACTGAGCCACATCCCAGCCCCTCACTGGGGCATTCTAGGCTGGTGCTCTATCACTGAGCCACACCCCAGCCCCTCACTGGGGGATTCCAGGCAGGTGCTGTACCACTGAGCCACACCCCAACCCCTCACTGGGGGATTCCAGGCAGGTGCTGTACCACTGAGACATACCCCAGCCCCTCACTGGGGAATTCTAGGCAGGAGCTCTACCACTGAGCCACATCCCAGCCCCTCACTGGGGCATTCTAGGCTGGTGCTCTATCACTGAGCCACACCCCAGCCCCTCACTGGGGAATTCTAGGCAGGAGCTCTACCACTGAGCCACACCCCAGCCCCTCACTGGGGGATTCCAGGCAGGTGCTGTACCACTGAGCCACACCCCAGCCCCTCACTGGGGAATTCTAGGCAGGTGCTCTACCACTGAGCCACACCCCAGCCCCTCACTGGGGCATTCTAGGCTGGTGCTCTATCACTGAGCCACAGCCTAGCCCCTCACTGGGGGATTCTAGGCAGGTGCTCTACCACTGAGCCACACCCCAGCCCCTCACTGGGGGATTCTAGGCAGGTGCTCTACCACTGAGCCACACCCCAACCCCTCACTGGGGGATTCTAGGCAGGGGCTCTACCACTGAGTCACACCCCAGCCCCTCACTGGGAGATTCTAGGCAGGTGCTCTACCACTGAGCCATGTCTCCAACCCACAGTTTGAAAGCAGTAAACCTTGCTAGGTTGACCAGTATAATCTTGAACTCACTCTGTAGCCCAGGTCGACCTTGAACTATTGATGCTCACCTCCCCCCTCCCCTCATCCGTCCAAGTAATTAGTATTACACGCATGAGCCTCCAGGCCAGGCTCAGGAGTTTGGATTTTGAGTGTCTGGGCATCAAGAAAATGTCTTACAAGGAGGTGAGGTGGGCAAAACAGAGTTTGTAGAAAGGATTCTGGAGGCAGTACCTGAGGAGGAAGCTGACTTCAAGAAGGCTGTCCTGGGTACCAGCTGCAGGTGACAACATGTGCCTGTAGGGGGCGCCTGGACCGATGGGAGTTGTTTAGTAGGAAAAAAAACGCACAGGCAGGGTTGAAAGAAGAGTTTGATAATGATAATAGCAGCTATCGCCGGACATGGTGGCGCATGCCTTTAGTCCCAGCACTCGGGAGGCAGAGGCAGGCGGATCAGTGTGAGTTCGAGGCCAGCCTGGTCTACAAAGCGAGTCCAGGACAGCCAAGGCTACACAGAGAAACCCTGTCTCAAAGAACCAAAAATAAATAAATAAATAAAAATAATAATAGCAGCTAGCATTTGTAGAGAGCTACCAGGGGCCAACGGCTATACTCCATTTTGTTCAACAGCAGGACTTCCTGCTGTGAGGATGCCAGTAGGCCAATACCAAGGCTTAGAGAAGCCAAGTAATTTATCCATTATCCCTAGGGAAGTAAGGGATGGAGCCAAAATTAAAGACGAGGAACTCTGACACTATAGCCTGTGCTCAATATCATGAAAGAAGAAGAGAGAAATGGGGTAGGGAAAGGAAGGAGGGAAGGAATAAAAAAGAAAAGAGAAAGAATAAAAGAAAATGGGCTAGGTCTGTAGCTCAGTTGGCGGAATGCTTTCTGGTAAGCATGAAGCCCTGAGTGTCATCTCCAGTACCAAATAAAACCTGGTGTGGAGGTGCCTGTATTCCTATCTCTTGGGAGGTTGAGACAACTAGCCTTGGCAACATGACAAGACCCTAGCTAAAGAAGGAGGAAGAGGAGGAGGAGAAGGAGGAGGAAGAGAAGGAAGGAAGAAGGAAAAATAAAAGAAAAAGAAACAAGTGTGGGCCTCAGGGATGGTACCAAATGCATCTTGCTTTACCGCTAAGCCACGCCCCCAGCCTCTGAATGTCATGTTTAACAAGTTGATGCCAGCATGCAAATGAGACTATGTCCAGAAGCCCCTGGTTCTGTAGGGCAGGACCCTGTGAGTGATTAGGTGACATGCCCTGGAAGCTGTGCTCACAGAGGTTCTGTTTGCAGCCAGGGGCACACGTGGACGATTGAGCAGACATTTTAACAGGTGAGCGTGCTGCGCATGTGGAAGCACACACCTGTGAATCCACAATCTCAGGCGTCCTGAGGCTGGGTCAAGTTAATGGTGAGCTTGAGGGGCAGCCTGGGCTACACAGTGAATTACAGGTCAGCCTGGGCTACCACAGCGAGTCTTTGTCTCAGAGGAAAACAAAGAGGGCTTGGCTTGTAAAGTGTCCGCCACGTAAACCTGATGTCTTGAATTCTAAGCACCAGCTACCATGTAAACAGGCAGCCTCTGGTGGATGCCTGGACCTCAGAAACCAGGGCTCACTCGCTACCTGGTCTAGCCAAATTGGCAAGTTCCGGGTCCAGTGGGAGACCCTGTCTCAAAAAATAATGTGGAGAGTGATTGAGGAAGACTTATCTAGCTGTTGACCTTGGCCTACACACACACACACACACACACACGCATGCACACACCCAAGAGAGGTGAGAGTGCAAGGCACATCCAATGTAACTCCACTCCCAGGGGATGTGACACCCTCTTCAGACCTCTGCTGGTGACAGGCGCGTGTGTGAGGCACACACAACACAAAATAACACAAAATAACAAAGCTGAAAAGAAAGGCAGGTGGGAAAGGATTGGAACCCACGCGGCTCTCCCTGGCTACTGATGACGTCATATGACGGCTATTTCTAATTGGACAGCCTAAGGGAAGCGGGTTTCGACGAAGCTTCTGAGCTGTGCTTGTGAAGCAGGTACTAGGGCCTCAGGGTGGATTAGGCTCTGTCAGAGGAAAGAGTGACGGAAGCCTTGAGGCGCAGACAACCTGGTATCTAGACCTGCTTTCACTTTTTTGTGCAGGTGGAGTTCTACTTCCTGTCCCAGTATGTGTCTCCGGCGGACTCCCCATTTCGTCACATCTTCCTGGGCCAAGGCGACCACACTTTGGGTGCTCTGCTGGATCACCTGCGGATGCTGCGCTCCAATAGCTCTGGAACCGCCTCCTCCGGTCTGGCACCAGGTCTGGGCTTCCAGGAGAGCCGCTTCCGGCGCCAGTTGGCGCTGCTCACGTGGACGCTGCAGGGGGCAGCCAACGCGCTCAGTGGCGACGTCTGGAACATCGACAATAACTTTTGAGGCAGGAAGACCTCCCTGAGTCCCACGTGATTCTCCTGTCTCCCTATTTGGGTGGTGCAGGTGAATGGAGGTGCCCTATGCATTGCTGATTGCAAGCTATCAGCATTGACAACAAACACCCTTGGTCCTGCAGTGTAGGTGAGCCATGTTTTCTCGATGTGACCGTTGTACCGTCGTTTATCCAGAAAACAGCTTTCTTCCTAACATTGATCCTTTCGCTCTCAGGAGCAAAGTCCCCCCCGTATCTGGAGATTACGTGGGCACTGGGATCTGGGCCAGCTTTCTTAGTGGAAGAGATGAGTAGTGTAATTAATTATCTTAAGACAAACGGGTGGTCGGCGGTGGGAGGCCCAGGGGGATTAGATGTCAATAAACCAATGGTAACATCTGTTGTTCATAAGCAGTTTACCTTCCTTTTCACGCCATCATTAGTCCTCATACCTGCCTTGAGACCTAGGGAAGGAGGGACAGAGGGCACCTGACAGCAGGCTTACAAGACGCTGTGGATATGGGGGGGGGGGGGAGAGAATAGCTGTTCTGTTGCTTAGGAACCTGCCTAAAGATAATGGACGTGGGGGGGGAGGGGCGGGGAGCGGATAACACATCAGGAACCGGGGCTTGCTACCAAGCCTGGCAACCTGAATTCAATCCCCTGGATCCACAGGGTGAAAGGCGACATCCAGCTCCCACAGGCTTTCCTATGACCTCCAAATGTGTGGTGTGCCCATAAACGCATAAATAGGTAAACATTCACAAGTGACCAGAGAAATGGCTTTGCGCTTAAGAGCCTGCATGCGCTTCCAGAGGACATGGGTTCAATTTTCAGCACCTACAAGGCGGCTCACAACTGTCTGTAACGCCAGTTCCAGGGGATCAGACGCCCTCTTCTGGCATCCATAGGCACTGCATGCATAAAGTGTACAGAACATATATGCGCAGGCAAAATACCCATACACATAAAATTAGAACAAATCTTTAAAAAAAAAAAGGCTAAGCATCGTAGCACATGCCTGTAATCTCAACACTAGGCTGTGGGAGTCTGTGTGGGATAGAGATCGATCTCTTGAGTTGAAGGCAAAACTGGACCGCATAGTGAGTTCCAAGGCAGACGTTCTGCCTCTCTGTTTCTCTGTCTCTGTCTGTCTGTCTGTCTGTCTGTCTGTCTGTCTCTCTCTCTCTCTCTCTCTGTCTCTCTCTCTCTCTCTCTCTCTCTCACCCACACACCCACCCACATACACACACACACACACACACACAAGAGAAAAAACAAAACAAGCCCGATGACTGCAGGGCCGTCCTCTCACCATGCATGGGTAAGCAAGCATATATACACACACTAAATAAATGTAATTTTAAAAAAGTTTTAAAATGAAAAGTAAGATGGACAGTTACCGAGGAACAATGAAAGAAAAAAAAAAGAAAGAAAAGACAGAAAAGGAGGGATGAATCCCAGGCAGTGGTGGTGCACGTCTTTAATCCCAGCACTCGGGAGGCAGAGGCAGGTGGATCTCTGTGAGTTCGAGCCCAGCCTGGTCTACAAAGCGAGTCCAGTACAGCCAAGGCTACACAGAGAAAACCTTGCCTTGAAAAACAAAACAAAACAACAACAACAAAAAGGAAGGAAGGAAGAAGAAAAAAGAAAGTTCCAGACCAGCCAGGACTACATAGCAAGATCCTATTTTGAAAAATACTGCCGAGACCTTCCAGAAGATGTGACGTGGACTCTCAGTGTCTACTTCCGTTGTTTCACAACTGTCTGTAACTCCAGCTGGTGAACTGTGCTGCTTTGAATGTGCTGTCCCACATAAGTCTCAGGTGTGTGAATGCTTGGTCCCTAGTTGGTGGCTGTTTGCCTTATTGGAAGATGTGTGTCACTGGGGTGGAATGTGAGGTTTTAGATGACTTAATGCCATTCCCAGCATGCTCTCTGTTTGGGATGTGAGCTCTTGGGGACTGTTTCAGCTCCCTGTTACCTGCCATCTCAGTTCTGCCACCATGAACGTTAGCCCTCTGAAGCAGGGTGTGCAAAATCCCAAAACTTGTCAGCTGTAGTCTCCAGCAAAGGCTTCAAGGCTCAGGTATCTGGCTGCTGCTCCAGTTGCAGCGGCTGAGGTTTCAGTCATCGGCACGGCGTTGCTGGTTTACTGCTTAACTGGTCTATTGGAATCGAGCCGACTATGCCAGTGGAATTGCTCCAAGGAACTGAGTATAAAAAAAAGTCTATCTCTTCTATTCCTACTAACTTCTTTTCTCTTCTGTCTAGGATAGGTGGGTTGGAAGGGAGGTGTGAGCATTAAAGCACCCCAAATAAAGTAGGTTTGAAAAAGTTCAAAGCCAGTGGCACGGGTTTTAGTTGATGTAAGATACAGTCAAGTTGACGACGATAGCTGACTGGATTAGATATTTTCTTTTAGGCTAGGCATATTGACTAAGGGCAGATTTTTTTTTTAAGATTTATTTATTTATTTAATGTATGTGAGTGCTTTATACCTGCAGGCCAGAAGAGGGCCAAAATATCTGTTTGCTGGTATCTTTGGTCTATCTACAGAGGCTGCTCTACTTCTGTTAAATGGTTTTGTTTTGAGCAGGGCTGCCTGTCCTTTCAGGCTTTATTTATTAATTTTTTTTTTAGTTGTTCTCTAGAACAGTTTTCCTTAGCTGACAGGAAATGAATGGCTCATGTTGGTTTTTTTTTTGTTTTTGTTTTTTTGTTTTTTGTTTTTTGTTTTTTGTTTTTTTTTTTTGGCCAGGTCCTGAGCAAAACTTTCTCCCTGGATTATCATTAGAGAAAATTTTATCCTCAGGAACTATTTGTCCACGATCCTTTGGGAAATGACCTGACCTTTTACAGCCGCAGCCACGGACATTCTGAGCTCTCCTATCTTTTGAGATGGTCTGCCACAACTGAGTTGTGAACATTAGATTCAATATCCACAGTATTTTAATCCACCCTTAAATGATTGTGGATCTGACCCTTAGTGACCTAATAGCCTCTCAAATGCTAGCGCTACTACACAAATATTGCTTTAAGGTGGTATCAATAAACATCATCTGTACCGAGCAACGGGTCCTTGGCAATATCAACGCCTCTAGTCCTATTTCGTTGCTCTATAACCGAAGCCTCATCTTTTCCACCTTATTAGCTGTTGTAGTTGACGGCCAGGTTCTAAGATGGCCGACACCGGATTTCTCCAATGTTTTGGAATTACACAATTATGTGTGACCCAGTTATTAAGCATCTGTTTTATGTAAGCTGAATCTGTGCCATAAGGCATTATTGTGTCTTTAAATCTCTTTAAGTCTAGTGCCTCTGTGGGCTGCCACCCAAATTCGTGATAACCTTGTGGATTTCTCTCATCTGGAGCTACATCTCTTACCATAGCTGGAAAAATAATTGTGGGTTTTCCTTTTTTTAAAAATATTTTTAAATTTATTCATATTATATCTCAATTGTTATCCCATCCCTTGTATCCTCCCATTCCTCCCTCCCTCCCATTTCCCCCTTACTCCCCTCCCCTATGACTGTGACTGAAGGGGACCACCTCCCCCTCTATATGCTCATAGGGTATCAAGTCTCTTCTTGGTAGCCTGTTATCCTTCCTCTGAGTGCCGCCAGGCCTCCCCATCCAGGGGACGTGGTCAAATATGGGGCACCAGAGTTCATGTGAAAGTCAGTCAATTGTGGGTTTTCTAATGGGCCTGGACTGCCATCCATCTTAGAGTCTTGTCATAAGGTGGAACTGCAGTTTCAAATTAGATTCCTCTGGGCTAACTTGAGGAAATTTTTTATTCTGATTTAAAAGCGCCTCTAATTTCTGTTCTATCACTTGTAACCTAGCATTCCATCTTTCTATCCTCTCCTTATCTAAGTCTGCTTTATTTTGATCTTTCTTTTTTTGCTTGTTTGTTTTTGGTTTTTCGAGACAGGGTTTCTCTGTGTAGCCTTGGCTGATCTGGACTCACTTTGTAGACCAGGCTGGCGTCAAACTCACAACGATCCACCTGCTTCTGCCTCCTGTGAGCTGGGATTAAAGAAGTCCAACACCATGCCTGGCCCTATTTTGATCTTTCTTTAAAAAAAAAAAAA
Source organism: Acomys minous (assembly GCF_964271855.1). Taxonomy (NCBI): domain Eukaryota; kingdom Metazoa; phylum Chordata; class Mammalia; order Rodentia; family Muridae; genus Acomys; species Acomys minous. The sequence continues at coordinate 71,715,001 of NC_140498.1, read as the reverse complement.
AAAAAAAAAAAAAAAAAAATATATATATATATATATAAAATTGAAATCATTACAGAACATATCATAATTAACTCCATGTTGATAGTCAAAATAAAACCATATGTGGTCCAAATGCCTTCTGCCATAGCATTTTTCATATATATATATTCATTTACATATATATATATTTTTTAATTTCTCCCTGAGACAGAGTTTCTGTGTAGGCTTGGCTGTCTTAGACTCACTCTACAGACCAGGCTAGCATGGAATTCACAGAGATCCACCTGCCTCTGCCTCCTGAGTGCTGGGATTAAAGGCGTGTGCCACCACGCCCGGCTGGTTTTTCATAGTTTAACAAAGAAAAATATTTTCTTTTTTAATCTCTCTAATCCCTTCCTTTGGAGACTTCATCATATTATTTCCAAACTAAATATTTTTTTTTCTTCAGCATCTAAGCACATTGCAAAATGTTTCCATTTGCCTGGTGGTGGTGCTGCTGCTGCTCATCTTTAATCCCAGCCCTCTTGGGAGGCAGAGGCAATAGGATCTCCGTGAGTTCGAGGCCAACCTGGTCTACAGAGCGAGTTCCAGGACAGCCAGGGCTACACAGAGAAACCCTGCCTCGGAAAAGCTATTTGTTCAAATGTACTATACTACTGGTTCCAAGAAGGTGCTCTTTCAGCGCGGCTCACTATATGCTTCCCAGTCGGGGCCTGTCTTCATGGCCGCTGACCTCTGCTCACTCACCCCGCAGGACAGGAAGGGGCCGACCCTCCCCACCCCGCCCGATGCCATAGTTGGGAGAACTTACAATGGTTGTGCACAGAGGCTCCACCCCACCCCACCCCACTCTTAAAAGGATCTAGCTACCCGCCCATTCCCGGCTTCTCAGTTGCTAGGAAACCGCCACTGGCTCCAAGTCCCCTTAATCTAGTGTTCTAAGTGTGGATTTACAAGCCCTGTGATGGGCGCCAAATGCAGCTGGGCTGTTATGGACCCAGAGGACACATATACATAAGAGGATACACATAAATAAGGGCACAGAGACACTTGTGTGTTTTAAAAGCTTAGGCCTTTAACTTGGGCTACTTCGAAGCTCCTCTAAACCGACTAATTCTGTCTCCATCCTGCCACAGCCAGGTCTAGCTCTCTGCTCCTGCCCAACGCCCACTCACTGATCCCCACCTCTGGTATTTTCCCCACTATCTCTTTCTCTCTACCAGGAAGTCCTGCCTTCCACTTCCTGCCCAGCTATTGGTTATCAGATCTTTACTAAAGCCAATCAGAGACTGCCTTAGGTAGGTGAGGAAGGCCAGAGACCTATCTTCACACAGTGTATCCCAACATGTTCCAGGTATGGTGCTGCCCACACACAGGGTGGATCCTCCCATCCAATTAACCTAATCAGGATAAGCCTCCTCTTGGTACCCAGCTGCCCATCTTCCTGGTAATTCTAGAACCTGTCAAGTTCATAACGGGTGCAGCTGCGTGAATGTAAAACCTCCCCACGGGGAAGGCGGGGACAAGCAGACTGCTGGAGCTCACTGGGCAGCCATCCTAGGCAAGCAGTGAGTTCTGGATTCAGGGAGAGCCCTCGCTTCAAAAATTAAGGCATGGGGCTCAGTGGTTAAAGGCGCTTGCCGCCAAGGCTGATGAACCAAGTTCAAGGCCTGGAATTCACAGGTACGAGAGAACCAACTCTGAAAGTTGTATGTGAGCGCTGCACACACACACACACACACACACACACACACACACACACACACACTCAAACAATGTAAGGCAAGTGGTTCTCAAGCTATGGGTCAGAACCCCTTTGGAGGTTGAAGGACCCTAAAGGACCCTTTCACAGGGGTCACCTAAGACCATCAGAAAACGCAGATATTACAATTCATAATAGTAGCAAAATTACAGTTATGAAGTAGCAGCCTAAAATAATTTTATGGTTGAGAGTCAACATGGAAAACCATATTAAAGGATTGCAGCACTAGGAAGGCAGAGAACCACTGATGTAAAGTAAATCAATAAGATGCAGAGGCAACTGAGAAGACGCCTGATGTAGACCTCTGGTCTCCACATGCATGTGTACACACACACACACACACACACACACACACACACACACTTTTTTTAAAAAGTGGGAAGCCAAGGACACACATTCTACATTTCTCATTTTGATTTTTAAAATTTATTTAATTCAACGTGGAAAATGAGTATAAATCCCTGGGTGTCTGTTGTGGGGAGGATGCAGCTGGCGGGTGGGCAGAAAGGGGGGAGAAGGGGTGCAAACATCACAGTGGCTGCCTTAGGTCCCTGCCAGCTAAGGGGAGGGGGGGGGGCAGGTTCAGCTGAGAGCTCAGGTCCGGAGGAACACCATGGTGAGGAGGCCTGAGGGTGGGAAAAGAGAGAGAGTCCATGCAGGAGCTTTCCTCCCCTGTCCTTTCTCCAGAAGTGGGCCCGGGTGCTCCTCCACTGTGCTCACCTAAGACGTAAGCTGCTACCAGCTTCTGTCCCAGGGACACGTGCAGGACTTGAGGCAGCTGGCTGCCAAGTTCGCCCTGCAGTGGCAGTAGCAGGAAGGCCACAGAGATGACGCCTGTCAGCAAGAAGAGCAGGAAAGAGCTGGTGGCCAGCTGCTGGGGGGCATCTGTAAAAGGAGGGGACGTGAGCGCAGGTGGCCCAAGGCCGGCCAGGCGTCAGGGTGAACAAGAAAGATGAAGCTATGCTGCTTGGGGTTTATTGAAATGCTATACAGTCTAGGATGGCCTCAAACTCACTATGTAGCCAAGGATGGCTGAACTTCTGGTCCTCCTGCCTCCACCTCCCAAGTGCTGGGATTACAGGCGTGCAATACCATCATCTCCAGCTTTGCTTATGTCTTGAGTGTGCATATGCGGGAGTGGGTGGGTGGGTACACCTACACGTGTGTGTTATCTACAGAGGGCAGAAGTCCATCTCAAGTGTGGCTCCTCAGGAGTCAGCCGACTTTGTTTTTGGGGAATGGGATCTCTCAATGGGACCAGGACTTGTCTGTCAGACTGGCTCCGCCTGTCTGTCTCCTCAGAACTATAATTATAAAGACAATGTTACCGTGCCATGGGTGCTTGGGACTCAACTCAGGTCCTCATTTTCTTTTGTTTTGTTTTCAAGACAGGGTTTCTCTGTGTAGCCTTGGCTGTCCTGGAACTCACTCTAGAAACCAGGCTGGCTTCGAACTCACAAGAGATCCACCTGCCTCTGCCTCCCAGAGTGCTGGGATTACAGATGTGCAACACCACATCTGGCTAGGTCCTCCTATGTAGCCAACACTTGACCAACGGAGCGATCTCCCCAACACTCTCAGCCCCAACCCTCATTCTCCAAAGTCTTACTATGTAGCCCAGGCTGGCTTAGAACCCGCAGTCCTCCTTCCTTGCATGCAAACCCCCAAGTAGTGGTGGTGCCCCAGGCTTGTGTCATGATGTTGGTCTTTGTGTTTTTACATTTTATCGTTCTCTGCAGGTGCCCTGGGAGTGCCCTCTCCTCCTTGGCGCCTCTGTCCTGAGGCCACAGGAGACCCTCTGTACTCTGGTCCCCCTCTTCCTCCTCCTGCCGTCAGCACTGTGTTCTTGGTGTCCTGGGCTGACAGGCAGGGATCTCTCTGCCTCCCATATCCTACACACAAGAGCTGATGGCTCAGTACAGGTTTCTCGTTGAGCTGAACGTGGTTGGCACCTGAGAAGAGCCAGCTGGAGCTGGGGAGGAACTTGCCCCCCTGATCAGACGCTAGGAGCCAGAACAACTACAAAGTCGTCTTCCTCTCACCTGATAGAAAACTTTACCCAGATCATCTACACACACACACACACACACACACACACACACACACACACACACAGTGACACAGACACACAGACACAGACACACAGACACGCACACACAGAGAAAGACACAGGCACACACACACACAGACACAGAGACTCTCTCTCTCTCTCTCTCTCTCTCTCTCTCTCTCTCTCTCTCTCTCTCTATCTCTCCCCCTCCCTCCCTCCCTCCCTCCCTCTGGAATTCAGGAGTCCCCACTGCAGGGCTGGGGCTATTGCTCAGTGGTAGAGTGAGCTTGCTTGGGACAAGGTCAATCCCCAGTACTGCCAGAAAATGAGACCTGTGGGGAGATGACTCAGTCACTCAGGGCGCACAGTGCAAGCATGAGGACCTGAGTTCAGATCCCCAGGGCACACTGAATATCTGGGTTTGGCAGCGTGTGCCTAAAATCCCAGTCTTTGGGCGGCAGAGACAGGTGGATTCTGAAGGTTCTGAAGTTACCTGGCCATCTAGCCTAGCCAAATGTATGTGCTTCAGGCTCAGAGAGAGACCCTGCCTCAAACAAATAAAGGTGCAGAGAGACTGGAGGAAAAAAAAAAAACAACCTCTGGCCCCCACAAACATGCACACTAATGCACAAGTACCCACAGGCACATACCACGTGATACGCATATACAACACCCCCCCCCCCACACACACACACACACACATACACACACACACAATCTGTTCAACTCACTCTCCTGAAGATGTCTGCCTGGGGTTGGTCCGGTCCACACAGGAGGCCCTGGGTTGGGCGTTGGCTCAGAATGTCCCTGAAGTTCCAGGGGGTACGCTGGGGCCCGAAGAACTGAGGTGACGTCTTTCCGTCCAACCACTCGTCCTTCAGCCCCCTCCTCAGAAAGTTCAATTCGGAATCGGTCCTGGACGTCATAGTGGCTGGGGATGGGGGCCACGTGCCGTATCACACTGACCCATTGGGAGGAAGTTAAGTGAGAGGCAACCAACCCAGTCAATCCAGATCTCCTCCCCCGGAAACTTTTTTTTTTTTTTACCCAGACTGATTGCAGTCAGCAGGTGAACAGGTTCTCAGACCAAAAGCAACAGGTGGCAAGGGATGCCAGGCTGCCTCCTCACCCTCCGTACTCACATATCAATGCAAGACTGAGGCTTTACATATCCTTCCGCATCGAATACCGTATATTTGGCAGGCGCCGTACACAGAACTGTGGGATAAAAACACATAAAGAGACCTTAGGCATGTTTCCCTCACGGTGCTTTACCAGAGTCCCTTCAGTCAGCCACCCACCCCCGAGATAGACATGTGGGTTTTTTTTTTTGTGTTTTTTTTTTTTTCAGATCCAAAGCTGAGCATCTTGCCTCTTAACTTGACTAACTCCTCCAGCCCACACAGTCTTCCCGTACCCTGCTACCAATTCCCGGGAGCCCCAGCTCTGAGGCGCCCATCTCTTCACCTCGGAAACGAAGCGCAGTTCCCGTGGGGTTGTAGAGGGTCAGCAGCTGCCGAGGTCCACTCCTTTGGTCTGCCCTGAATACTAGATCCGGGGGAAAGACGAGCACCGGGACAACGGGTCCTGAGGGAGGAGGGGAACCCCGGCATCCCCTCCCAGGGGTCCCCGGACCCACCAGCTCCTGGTCCTGGGGCGCCCCACGGCGCATGCGGGGTCTGGGTGGTCGGACATCCGAGGGCAGAGCTCAGGAGGGCAAGAGGGCCTTAGAGTCTAGGGCTAGTGGCGTGAGGGACGAGACGAGGGCAGGATGAGATCGTGAGCAGAGCTTGGCCTGATGTCACCACAGCCTCAGAACCTCGCTAGATGGGGATCCTGCAGCCCCAAACCCGGGTTCCCAAACCCTTGCCCCTACCAGATGGGCCCAGATTCCTATAGGTCCCGCCCCCAAACCGCGCCGTGATGGCCACGCCCACTGGGCTAAAATCAGGCCCGCCCATTCGCTTCCTAATCCGGGTCTTTTGGTGCGGAGCGCAGTAAGCCCGCCCCGTTTCTTGGCCACGCCTTTTCTGAGCGTTTCCGCTCCGCTCTCCAGACGGACTCCGCCCTCTTGAGGCTTCCTGCTCTCCACGCCACCGAGTTGTGTCCCCAACCCTTTTGCTTAAGTTCGGCCTGTGTCCTGCCCGGGATTCCGCCTCTGAATGGCCGCTCGTACTACGATAGTCACCTTGTGGTCAAAGTTTCCTCCGGTTAACTTGTGGCCAGGCTAAGGGCGCCATCTTCCCGAGAATTCCTTTATGCACTTCCGCCGTACGGCCACTTTCATTGGTGGATGCTGTCTTGCTTACGTGTACGCTGATTGGTGCTCTTCAAAGACCAAACTCTCCTCCCTCGACTCTACTGATTGGCTTGACGTAGGGTAAGAATTTTATGCGTCCCGGGTTCTAGCTCTGGTCTGAGTGTGTCTTTGAGAGGCGAGCCTAGGCTACAAGTTTGTGTTTCTTTTTTTGAGCTCTGCCGTTACTAGAATATTTTTTTTTTAAATTCATTTCTTTTCTTTCCTTCCTGCTTGGGCCTGGGAAAACACGAGTGCACAGGGACGTAAACTTAGTAGTCAATAGTCGATAAGCAGAACTGGGTGACGCAGGAATCTTAACCAGTTTTGGGTGTACTTTTTTTTTTCAAGAAGTGCTTAATGAAGCCCCGCTTCTATACGTAGTTAATAGTCGTTACGAAGGGAGAGGCATTTTCTTCATTGATATAACCACTATAAATTGCCTATGCTCCTGGAAGCAACCCTAATGAAATTTAGGGGTTCATCAAAAACCAAAATAAGAACCACCAAGAAAACAATTAGTTGGGAAGGGAAGAGGGGGAGGGGGACAAGAGATATAGTGGCGGTGAGTGTGATTAAAATACATTGATACTCATATTTTATATTAAACTGTCATAATGAAATTTTCTTTCTATAAAACTCATAATTATCTGTAACTAATATGATGATTAGAAGAAAAAAAAACCAACAACAACAAAGCAAAATAAAAAACAACGGAAAGAAACCAGGCACATCCCTGTAGTCCCAGCACAGAAGGTAGGTACAGGTGGATTGCCACAAGTTTGAAACTGATCTGGTCCAGTTACACATTGAGAGTTCTAGGCCAGCCAAGGCTACGTAATAAAGTCTTGTCTCAAAACACCGCAAACATTGTGGGGCTGATATGGTGGCCCACACCTCAAATGCAAGCACTCTGGAGGCAGAGGCAGGTGGATTCCTGTGAGTTTGAGGACAGCAAGGGCTACATAGACCCTCTCTCAAAAATAAAACAAAAACCAAACTAACCACTGGACTGGCAAGATAGCTCAGCTGGTGAAGGAGTTTGTGGGGCCCCTGAAGCCCTGAGTTGGATCTTCAGACTCACATGGTAGGAGGAGAGAACCCCCCCCCCCCCCCGTGTGAGCAGAACTTGTGCATATATGTACAAGCACATATATGTAAGTGTGCACAAGTGTGCACAGCAATAAATAAATGTAAAGCCGGACATGGTGGTACAGGGCTTTAATTCCAGCACTGGGGAGGCAGAGGCAAGCAGATCTCTGTGAAATTGAGGCAAAGCTGGTCTACAAATCAAGTCCAAGACAGCCAGGACTGCACAGAGAAACTCTATCTTGAAAAGTCAAAAATAAGAAATAAATGTGAAAAAATAAATCTAAGCTGTTTTTATGAGAAAGCCTTTTCTTTCTTTTTTTTTAATTTTTTTCTCCTTTATTAATTTATTCTTGTTACATCTCAATGGTTATCCCATCCCTTGTATCCTCCCAATCTTCCCTCCCTCCCATTTTCCCCTTGTTCCCCTCCCCTATGACTGTTCCTGAGGGGGATTACCTCCCCCTGTATATGTTCATAGTGTATCAAGTCTCTTCTTGGTAACCTGCTGTCCTTCTTCTGAGTGTCACCAGGTCTCCCCCTCCAGGGGACATGGTCAAAGGTGAGGCACCAGAGTATGTGAGAAAGTAATATCCCACTCTCCACTCTACTGTGGAGAGTGTTCTGTCCATTGTCTAGATCTGGGTAGGGGTTTAAGGTTTACCGCCTGTATTGTCCTTGGCTGGTGCCTTAGTTTGAGCGGGACCCCTGTGCCCAAATCTGCCTATCATAATGTTCTACTTGTAGGTTTCTAGGACCCTCTGGATCCTTCTACTTTGCCATTCTCCCATGCTTCTCTAATCTAGAGTCCCACTGGAATGTTCTCCCCTCTGTCTCAGTTTCCTGGTAAGTGAGAGAAAGCCTTTTCTAAAAACTGATTTATCCTGCTTTTGCTTTGTTTTGTTTGATTTTTTCAAAACAGGGTTTCTCTGTGTTGGCCTGGATATAGACCAGATTGGCCTTGAACTCAGAGATCCATCTGCCTCTGCCTTCCAAATGCTGGGATTAAAGGAGTGTGCCATGAGCACCCACCTTGTCTTGTTTTCTTTATAGCACATATCTTGATACTTGATATCAAATTTGTTAATCTCTCCTCCAGAAAATGTCCTTTCCAAAACCAGGGACATTGGTTTTCTGTTGTATTTTCAGTACTTAAAACCTCTTCTGGGGCTGGAGAGATGGTTCAGCAGATAAGAGCACTGTCTGCTCTTCCAGAGGTCCTGAGTTCAATTCCCAGAAACCACATGGTGGCTCACATGATGCCCCCTTCTGGCATGTAGGTGCACATGCAGATAGAACACTCATACATAAAAATAAATAAATAAAGATCTTTTAAAACAAACAAACAGCCGGGCGTGGTGGCACACACCTTTAATTCCAGCACTCGGGAGGCAGAGGCAGGTGGATCTCTGTGAGTTCCAGGACAGCCTGCTCTACAAAGGAGTCCAGGACAGCCAAGGCTACACAGAGAGACCCTGTTTCAAAAACAAAAACAAAAACAAGCAACCAAACAAACAAACAAAAAGCCGTCATCTGCCTTTTGGCAAGGACAAAGGAATGAATTAGATGAACTTTGAGCAGAAATCTGATTAGATTTAGGAAGAAATCCAAAATGAATCTATGGGAAAGAATTCCAGACAGAGGGAACAGTACAGTCCGGAAGCAGAACTGACCCAGAAGTGGGGGATGGTTTGCAAACCCAAGGGCCTGACTTCTAATTCTTAAGCAAAAATGTGGAGCATAGTGGTGCATTCTTTTTTTTTCCTTTTCTTTTTTCTTTTTTTTTTGTTGTTGTTGTTGGTTTTGGTTTTTCGAGGCAGGGTTTCTCTGTGTAGCCTTGGCTGTCCTGGACTCACTCTGTAAACCACACTGGCCTCGGAATCACAGAGATCCACCTGCTTCTATCTCCCAAGTGCTGGGATTGAAGGCGTGCGCTGCCACGCCCAGCTTAGTGGTGCATTCCTATAGTCCCACCGAGGAACTCCTAAAGTTCAGTGGCCAGCTCAGTTTCTGAAAAGGTGGCAGGGAGGATGGGGTGCAGCTGGAGGGATGGTTCAGGGGTTGTGTACTTGCTGCTCCTCTGGAAACTAAGAATTGCAAGTGCAAGGCCAGCCTGGGCTACACAGTAAATTGAAGGGCGTGCTAAGCAGGATAGCAAGATCCTGTTTAAAACAACAACAACAACAATAATGAAGGTCTGGATGGGGAACAGTGAGGGGCCAGAGATAACTCTAAGAGATGAGGAAGGAAGAAGACTGTAGTGAGAGCAAAGACCCACAGTGAAACTGGATTGTATTTTGAGAACCATCCTCAGAATTTTCAAAAGTACATTCATTCATTAATAATTTATTTTTAATTTTATTGGTGTCTTGCCTGCATGTAAGTCAGTGTGTAGCTGTTGGGTGCCCTGGAACTGGAATTACAGTTGTGAGCTGCCATGTGGGTGCTAGGACTTGAACCCTGATCGTCTGGAAGAGCAGCCAGTGCTCTTAACCACTGGGCCATCTCCTCAGCCTTGATTTCGTGTGTGTGGGGGACGGTGCGTTTGTGGAACTAGCGGACAACTTGTCATCAGGCTAGGCAGCAAGTCATCTCAGTGGCCCCCTTCTCAGTGTTTTCAGCAATGAGTGACAATATCTTATTCTTCTCTTTAAAAAAAAATTATTTACTTGTATGTATATGAAGGCTCTGCCTGCATGTACACATGCAGGCCAGAAGAGGGCACCAGATCTCATCACAAAGATTGTGAGCCACCATGTGGTTACTAAGAATGGAACTAGGGACCTCTAGAAGAGCAGACGGAACTCCTAACCACTGAGCCATCTCTCCAGCCCCGCTTCTAGCTTCTTAAAGCATGAGATTCAGTCTCCTATAGCTCAGGTTTGGCCTCCAACTACTGTGTAGCCCAGGCTGGCCTTGAACTCCTCCTCATTTTCTACCCCCCCAGTACTGTGGTGGCAGGCAGCACATGCTCAACTTCTTGTTGGGATTTGGGGGTGAGGTGAGATTTTTAAGACTTACATTTTTATGTGTATGGGTGTTTTGGCTGCATGTTGATCTGTGAGCACTTGCATGCTGCTGCCTATAGAGACCAGAAGAGGGCACTGAATCTCCTGTAACTGAAGTTACAGACTGTTGTTAGCCACTGTGTGGATGCTGGGAACTGATCCTAGGCCCTCTGGAACCACTGCCAGTGCTCCTACCCACACAGCCAGCTCCCCACCCTCCACAGTCACCTTCTACTTTATTTTGTATGTGGTGTGTGTACATAAGCATGGTGACCAGAAGTCAACAGTGGGTATGTTCTTTCTTTTGGGTTTTTTTTTGGGGGGGGAGGGGGAAGGTTGGCTTTGCTTTGTTTTGTTTTGTTTTGTTTTTTGGTTTTGTTGTTGGTTTTTTTCAAGACAGGATTTCTCTGTGTAGCCTTGGCTGTTCTGGGCTTGCTTTGCTGGCCTTGAACTCATAGAGGTCTGCCTGCCTCTGCCTCCCAAGTACTGGGATTACAGATGTGTACCGCTGCGCCCAGCAATGGGTATATTCTTAAATTGCTCTCCACCTCATTGCTTTTTTTTTTTTCTGAGACAGGGTTTCTCTGTGTAGCCTTGGCTGTCTTGGACTCACTTTGTAGACCAGGCTGGCCTCGAACTCACAGGGACCCACCTGCCTCTGCCTCCTGAGTCCTGAGATTAAAGGTGTGCGCCACCATGTCAGGCTCATTGCTTATTTTTAAATCACACACATATATATGTGTGTGTGTTAGTTTTTGTTATTTGTTTATTTTTTGTTTTTTGAGACAGGGTTTCTCTGTGTAGCCCCAGCTGTCCTGGAACTCACTCTGTAGACCAGGCTGGTCTCAAACTCACAGATATTCGCTTCCCTCTGCCTCCTAAGTGCTGGGAATAAAGGCATGTACCACCACCACCTGGTATAAAACTTAGATTTTAATTTTTGGTGCATATATGGATGTATGTGGGGACATGCATGCTATGGCACACATCACATGGTGCATGAGTAGACATCAGAGGACAACTTGTTGGAGTCTATTCTCTCTTTCCACCATGTATGTGCTAGGGATTTGAACTCAGGCCACCAGGCTTAGTGGCAAGTGCCTTTAGCCCCTCAGCCATCTCAACAGTCAACCTTATTTGGGCACTGAGTCTATCACTGAACTTGAAGCTCACTGGGCTAGCTAGTATAGCTGGCCAGCAAGTCTGGGGGATCCCCTTATCTCTGCCTGCCCAGCACTGGGGTTCCAGGTACACACCATTGCACCTGGCTACTTATGTGGGTGCTGGGACTCAAGCTCAGCTTCTCATGCTTGTGTAGTGAGCACTTTACTAGCAAGTTCTTCAGGCCCCTAACTCATTTCCTTCTGTTGTGTCCGTGTCCGTGTCCGTGTGTGTGTGTGTGTGTGTGTGTGTGTGTGTGTGTACCACAACGTATTTGTAGATGTCAGAGGACGACTCGCAGGAGTCAGTTCTCTCCTTTTATCATGTGGACCCCAGGGGTTGAATTGAGGTCTTTTGGCTTGGTAGCAGGACCTTTACACGCTGAGCCATCTTGCCTGCCCCTAGTGTATGGACTTGTTTGTTTGTCTTGGTTTTCTGTGACAGGGTTTCTCTGTGTAGCCTTGGCAGTCCTGAAACTCAATCTGTAGATCAGGCTGACCTCAAGCTCACGGACAGCTGCCTGCCTCTGCCTTCCAAATGCTGGGGTTAAAGGCATGGGCTGCCACTGCCCACCCCCTACCATAGGTTCTTAAAAGGGTATTCTGACTGCTGAAGGTATAGCCCAGTAGTTCAGTCTCTAGTACCACCCAAAGGAAAAAGTATTCTGAAATCCAAGACACACACGCCACCACTACCCCGCCCCACCACCAACCATAGAACTAGAGATACGCCCCTTTCCTGAGTTACGAAACATTTATTTGGATAAGGGCACCACACTCTGAGGCTGTGTCTGGTTAGGACCTCAGGCAACTGGCCTGGGTTGGGAGGGACACTTCCTCTTGCTTAGGTTTTTGAGGATCTGGTCCTGGTTGGGCTTGTAGGGCACCACGAAGCTTTCTGGAGGAAGGACAGGGCCTCTGTTTCCTTCCACCTGCCCCATCAGCAGGTAACTGGTTCCTGGAGAGGAGAAGGGGTGGGGTTGAGAGGTCAAGTTATCAGACCTTGTTCAAAGCACCTTCTTGGCCAGGTGTCATGACCAGGTGTACTCAGCCCCCGCCCCGTTCCCCTGCCTCTTACCTTTCTTCATGGGAGGCATCTGCCTGCAGGGCACATAGAACTTCAGAGAGGTGTCACTGGGCGGAGAGGGCAGGTCTAGTCCTCCAGTTTTGTAAACACCAAGGAGACTGATGGTGACAGTGAGGCCCTCACCTGGGCCCCGGACCATGGACTTCACTGTTGCCGTCACCACTGTGGGAGGATGGGGGTGAGAGGTGAGGAGTCAGCAGGCTGGGGAGGGCATAGGGAGTGAGAAGGGCAGGATGGAGCGTCTTACCCAGACTACTGGCACAAAAGTTGCTCTGCAGGGTGCCTGACCGCTTGTATTGCTTTGGGCAGGTGATGCTGGGAGCATCTAGGAGAGACAGAGCTGTTTGGGGACTGTGGCCTACCTGGCAAGTAGGACCATTTTCCTCAGCCAGGAATGGAGCCAGAGTCTGGTGCGTGCTAGGCAGGTGACCCACAGTTGAGTCATGCCCCAGACCCTCACTAGAGGACTCTGGGACAGACACACTACAGTGAGCCAAGCTTCCAGCACCTTACTGGGAGAATTTTAGAAATGCTCTAAACATATGCCCTCTGAACATATATGCTCTCAGCCCTCATTGAAAGATTCTGGGCAAACACTGCCCTAGCTGGTCACCTATGAAATTCTAACAGCCATATGAGTGGAGACTCAGAGCTCCACCCAGCGCTGGCTTCCCAGTCCCAGTCCCAGACACTGACAGGAGGTAGGCACCAACAAGTGTTAGATGGATGGATGGATGGATGGATGGATGGATGGAGACTGACTAAACCAAGGAAGAACTTAGTACTTCCCTTAGTACTTTCTCCCACTTTTGTGTATATGTGTGCTTTGCCTGCATGTGTCTCTGGAGTTACAGATGGTTCTAAGCTGCCATATGAGGTCTGGGAATCAAACCTGGGTCCTCTGGAAGAGAAGCCAGTGCTCTTAACCACTAAGCCATCTCTTCAGTACCTTCTTCCATCTTTCACGCTCACCTGGGGCCACTGGAATTGCCTGGGTATCAGGGGAGGCCACTGGTTTCTCTGTAGGTTCAGCTTTTGGTTTGGTGGGTGGTTTGACTTTTGGCCCAGTTCCTGTCTTGGGCTCAGAGCGGGACTGGGGAGCACGCTGGACATCCTCCCCTGGGCTTGGGGCCGGCTCATTTTCCACGGCATCCCGTGGCAGGGTCCTGTAGGAGGCTGAGAAGCCGTCTGCGGTGACACTGAGGTCCGATACAAATTGAACCAGGAGCTCATTCCCTTCTGAAGAGATGGGGCTGCAACGGGCAGAGGGGCATTCGCTGAGGTGTCAAGGCAAAACCGAGCACCTTGTTCTGTGCCCCGCTGGCCAAGCTTAAGCTAGTCCTCTGAAATCAGAGTCCACGGAGACACTGTAGACTCCAGAGGAAAGACTACACCTTTGCCAGCTCCTCTAACTTGTTCTGACCAGTGGTTTGGAGTCCTAGAGCTCAGCTCTTGCCTGGTCAGCCGAGCCTCCCCCACACCCTCTCCAGCCTTTGGCAACTATTCCCATGGATGCACTTAGCCCCAACACTGCCTGTCCAAGGATCCGTCCCTCACCTAGGGGCCTTGTCTCCGCAGAATTTCCCCAACCGCTTCGAGTCGTCACTCACGGCTCCGTTGAACACGCTGACAGAGTCGTAGCGGCAGTATGTGTCAGGCTCCACATCAAACTTCCCAAAGGTGAGCACGATCACCTGGTAGAGGCATGGGCTGCGTGGCAGGCCAGGCCAGGGTGGACCGAATGGTGCCCTGCTGGCCCTCTCTCAGCCCCCAGGGGCTCCCTAGTGAGTCCCCTCGTTTCCCCTTTAATGTTTTCACACTGAGGGTCTTACCCACACGTGCCCATACCCTACAGGGAGCATCCTTTGCCCTGGTGGGCAAGGTCAGGTCCATCTTAGCTCATCGCCAATGGGCAGAACTCCACCCCAGTAGCACCCCACACAGTTCCTACCAGGACCCCATATTTCCTTCTCCTCAGGCCAGTCAATTGCGCATCTATTATTTTTGCTTGCATGTCAGCTGGGGCTGGTTTTGGTCTCTACCAGGGCGAGCTCGGGGATCAGAACACAGATGGTCAGTAAAGTTTTACTGGTGGTGTGATGTAAAGATGCTGCCTGGGTGCCCGGTGGGCAGCCTGGGCAAGACGGTCGGTACCTGGTTCGAGGGTGCAATGATGTGCCAGGAACAGCTGATGCCCGGGGGGTAATCCGACTCAGGCCAGTTGGGTGTGGTCAAGGTTCCCTGTGCCTTCTCCATCCGCCCCCCGCAAAACTGGTGCTCTGAGAAAGGAAGAGAGGGACGGGGTGGGGGGCAGTGGAGACCGTCCGTCAGCTAGAGGAGAGCTCTAGCCTGGGAGCTGGCAGGCAGTTAGGAAGTCTGGGTCTCAAGATGACGGGGACGAGAAGGGCAACAGTAGAGGGGGCAGGTTAGCAAACAGGTGGGAAGCAGAGGCTGGGGCACCCAACAGAGAGGAGATGATTGGATGGATCCCTTCTGGCCCCTCCCTAGCCCACCGCCACACCACGCCTCTTCCCCTAGGAGATCCCATCTCTCCATCCCGGACTAGCAGAAGAATCTTCTTTAGCAGGCTAGAGAGCTCTCACGTTGTGAGGGCGCCCTCCCCTCTGATGAGGTCTCTGCCTGAAACATTTCCAGAGAGACTTGTGCTGCCGGGAGGGGGTGATGGGACCGCAATCGGGATCCCAGAGCTGGGTAGAGGGGGCTCCAGGTGAGGGAATCCTAGTCCCCGAGAGCTTCAGGGTGCCCCCTTACTCCTGTCAGAGGAGCCCGATTGCGGAGGGGGGCGGGCAGTTACTCACCGTCCCAGTAACCCCAGGCCGCCCATTCCACCCGCGGGTCCATGACCCATTTCCGCCTCGCACCTGGGGGAGGCCCTGGAAGAGGGGTAGGTGGGAGCGGGAGGGGGAGAGAAGACGGGGAGGAGGGACTGAAGGGGCAGTTAGTGAGAAGAAAGGGAGTAATGGTGGCCCTAACTCTTGGGAGTAATCTGGGGAGGGTTGAGGTTAGGGTAGGGGTGGGGACCTGAACCGGGGTGGGGCCAGGAGAGGGAAAGGAGGAAGCTAGGATGCTCACCAGTGCCTGAGGTGGCCCGACTGCTGTACCAGAGCAGGAAGCCTCGTCCCCCAGTGCCCTCGTCTGTGGTCATCCTTAAAGTCACCTGGTTGCCCGGGGCGACTACAGGTGCAGGCCTGAAGGTGCCACAGAAGCGTCCCAGACGCTGGCCTGAGGTTCCAGATCCAGCAAAGACCTCCAGAGCATCATAACGGCAGGAAGGGTGGAGTTCCATATCGAAGACTCGGAAGGACAGGGACACAGTCTGGCCCTCAGGCACCTGACAAAAGGGGGGTGGGGGGACCCCTGCAAAATCAGGCCCCAAACAACCAGGACAGTGGGCATCAGCCCCTCCCTTAAGTATTTCCTAAAGAAAGAAATAGCCACAACTAGAAAGGCCCCTGGCCAGTGCAACACAGAAGGCCTGGGCTCTGCTCCGTGTTTATGGTCTCTGGAGGGAGAGAACAGGAGCGCATTAGGGGTGGGGTCCTAGCAATTATTTCCATTTAAAAAAACTAGCGCTTAAGCTAGGTATGGCAGCTCGCTCCTGTAACCCCAGGACTTTCCGCTGAAAGAGAAGAATTGCCTCATAGTTCAAGACCAGCCTAAGCTACGCGGTGAGCCCATCTCCAAAAAAAAAACAAAAACAAAAACAAAAAACAACGAAGAAGTAAGGCTCAGCTCCAGAGTGGTGCTGTGTGCCTGTGGTTCCAGCCATTTGGGAAACTGAGGCAGGAGGATCATAAATGCAAAGGCCCCAATTTACAGAGGCCATTTCTCAAAAATAAAAGGGGAGGGGGTTTGTGGAGATGGCACAGTGGGTAAGAGCACTTATTCAAGTTCAAATCCCCAGAACCCATGTAAAAGGCTGCATTTAAGCCAGGCGGTAGTGGCACACGCCTTTAATGCCAGCACTTGGGAGGCAGAGGCAGGTGGATCTCTGTGAGTTCAAGGCCAACCTGGTCTACAAAGTGAGTCCAGGACAGTCAAGGATACACAGAGAAACCCTGTTTGGCGGGGGGAGAAGCTGCATTTAAGTTTCCACACATATTCCAGTACCCTTACCCCTGTGAAAATCAGAGCCAGGAGGGCCACTGAGGCTTGCTGGCCTTCAGATTAGCTCTAGATTTAGTGAGAGGCTTTGTCTCAGGGAAGTAGGGTCGGGGAGTGGTTGAACTCTAGAACACCCGACATCCCACTCTGACCTCTGCACATATGCATGCACAGCGCGCACGCGCGCACACACACATACACACATCCTAAGTGAATAAACGGCTGGGATGTACCTCAGTGGTAAAGTAGTTCTGGCATAACATGCGTAAGTCTCAGGGTTCAGTTCAGTTTCCAGTCATGAGGTGGGACAAAGGGGGACAAAGGGGGAGGAAGGGCGGGGCACATCGGGGCATGTTACTGTGGGGCCTGACACCCTTGTGACCAAGCAGAGAAGAGGGCTTCCCAGGTGATGCCTGGTGCTGGGGTGACCCCTGGGCTGTCAGGATTTGGTTGGGAGACTGATAAAGGGGCCTTCTTACCGTTATTGTCCAGATGCACTTCTTATTTGGGGGGTAGAGGTTGGGGAAACCCTCACTTGCCACGTACCCCGACTCCCCGGTCACATCCCCTCCACACAGGAACACAGGTCTGGAGAATGGGAAAGCCCAGACAGTGAGGAGGGAAGATGCTGGCAAAGCCTCAGCCTGTGAGGCAGGGACTCCTGTCCAAGGACCAGGCGATGTGGGGCTACGCTGCGGGGGCCATTTCTCCATCCCCCTAGAGGCTCCACCCCCACGCCAGACAGGAATTCCCGGAATCCTCCTCAGTCCCCCCCCCCTAGCTTTCTCTACCCCCCTTCTTGTCCTGCCTGGCAGTCAAGGACAGGAGCCTCGCCTAACTACTTCCAGATGTGACAAGCCACGAGGCCATGAGGGGGAGGGGACAGGAGAGATGACGGGAGCCACAGTGGACATACAGTTAGGGGCTCCCCCACCTTTGCCCTGCTCCAACTTCCAGCTAAGGTATCTTTCTGCTTGCTGCCCTCCCCACCCAACCTCATTTCCTGAGTGTCAGCTAACAGGCAAGGTCAAGGCCCTGTCTTTCTGGGTTCGAGCTCCACGGAGGGACATGGCTGTGAGTGGAGGGGGAGGTTTAGGGCAGAAGAGCAGTGGTGAAGGGCTGGGAACAGAGGCAGTCTGCACAGCAGTGTGGCCTTGCGGCAGACAGGGAGAGCTCGGACCGGAAGAGGGAGAGGGGCTTGGTAGCAGAAGAGCTTGCAGGAGCCAGAGGCACAGCCCTCCCAGGAGTCACAAACAAGCATTTTTGAAGCTCCCTCTGGAAGCCATCCGAAAGATACGAGACCTACCTGGTGTAGTTGGGGGTCTGGCCTCGGACAAGAGGCAGCACCCAGGCCACAAGGAATGGCCCCAGTAGGGAGGTTAGGGCAGCAGGCAGCATTGTGGAGGGGGCAGTGCTGGAAGTAGCAGCTGAGTTCAGCAGCAGCAGCAGCAGCAGCAGCAGCAGCAGCAGCAGCAGGATAATCAGTACCAGATGAGGCAGCCCTGGGTGTGTGGGCGTGGGGACTGGCCAACTGGGCGGGCGGCAGGGGAGGCGGGACAGGGAGACAGCTGGGACAGTGCTTGAGTCCCTGCAGGGGCCCCTCTAGGTCGCGGCCATATATTAATTGACTAAAGAATGCTGGGAGCAAGGAGGGGCCGCGAGAACACCATCTAGACATCAAGCCATGTCATCTGTAACTCCACTCCGTCCCATGCCTGAGAACCCGGTCTTCCCTGTAGACTTCCAGGCACAGACTGGACCTCTTCACCTGTCACTCTCTCAGCATCCAGAGAGGATGCCCTTGAGTCACTTGGCCATCCACTACCCCACCGCACATTTCTGGATCCTTTGTACTGTTGCCTAGACAGCCAGAGCTTTCAATCCTCCTGCCTCAGCTTCCCACATGCTGGGACTACCGGCCTGCCCCCTTGCGCAGGATCTTCTGCACATACTTATGGCTTTCCATTAAACACTAGACCAGATCAGGCCAAGGAAGGAGAGTTCTGGCCTCTGATTTTCTCTTCCAACTATTTTAAGGTACAGGAGATGGGTTAAGAGAGGCACAGAGGCCGGGCATAGTGGCACACGCCTTTAATCCCAGCACTCAGGAGGCAGAGGCAGGTGGATCTCTGTGAGTTCGAGGCCAGCCTGGTCTACAAAGTGAGTCCAGTACAGCCAAGGCTACACAGAGAAACTCTGTCTCAAAAACAAAAAACAAAAACAAAAGAGAGGCACGGAGTATCCCTGGCCCCTGGCAAAGAGGGGAAAAGCAAAAAGTCAGGGAAAAGGACAGAAGAGACTGGGCTTTGAAAACAACAGAGAACAGAGTGGTGACTTCACAGGACTGAGGGCTAGGGGTGAGGTACCCCCAAAAGTGAAGGTCAGAGTACTGGTCTGATGCAGGTATGACGACAACACGCCTGTAATCCTAGCTCTCTGGCGATGGCGTCAGCATGATTAAAGAGGTCAGCCCGGGCCACACAGTGAGGCTCTGTCACAGACAAAACCAACAGACTAGAGTTAAGGTTCCAGACCCAGCGGAGGCTCCAGACTGGGAAAAGATGGTTTGTCCATGGAGTTATTCCACAAGACCAGGCCAGACTGCCACATCAGACAGACTGAAGTGAGGCCTCTGGACTGAGAAGGCAAGGTGAGCCGGGGTGTTGGCACTTCTCAGTGACCCAACAACTTGGGCTCTTTCTGTTTTTCCTCCCTCACTAGCCAGCCTCCCACCCCCATCCCTTGCCCCTTGTCCCCCATAAGGTCCCAGGGTTTCGAAACAGGCCTTGCTTTAGCCTTTTATTCTATTGTCCATCAAATTTCTTGTCCATGATAGTCAGATTAGGGGCCCCTCCTGGGCAGCCCCCCAAACATTATAAAAGAGTTCCCTCCCCTCCCCTGGCATGTCCAGCACTACTTCATACAAAGCCCCGCCCCCCACTCCCCACCCCACGTATACACAGTGTTCTCTGCCACTCCATCTCTCCTCAGCCCTAGCCCAGGGCCTGACTTCATTCAGGAGGGGGTCAGCTCTCAGAGGTTGAGGTGCCTGGGCCACTCCCTCCAGCTGCCCTCTGCAGCATGTCCAGTGCCTCCCAGAAGAAATCTTTCTGGGCTGCCATCAAGGGCATCCAGCCCACAATCTCTTTCATCTTCTCCATCCGGTCCTGCAACGTGAGGCAACTGTGGATCTGGCTGAGGTACTCCTCACAGGCCTGGGCTGTTCCCCCAGGGTCTTGGGGGGCTCCAGCCCCCTGGCTAGGTTCAGGGCTTCCCCCAACCCTGCTGGCTGGCAGGTCTCGATAGGCAGGGCCTTGTTCGATGTCGTGGCTGGACAGCATATAGAGACACTCTCTGGTGGAGCAGAGGGAGCAGGCACACAAGGGGACCTTAGAAGAGAGAAAGGGTGGGGCTGAGAGGCTTTCTGCGGCCAGGGGCTTCCTGGAAGCCGCCTGAGCCTGATGCTGTGTTGAGCCCTCTAAGGCAGGCCCTGAACCAGCGAGTGAGCCTCAGCTTGCTGTGGCCCAGCACCATGTGAACTTGGATAAAGCCAGCAGGGTCAGCTAAGGAGAGGCAGGGAACAGTGTGTGGGGCAAGAAAGGGAAAGTTCACGGCACCAGGGCGCGGAACCAATGGGGCCTTGACAGGGGTCCCAGCTGTAAGCTGGGCATGGTGACACAGGAAAGCCTTGGAAATCTAGAGGTAAGACCAGCCTGGGCTACACAGTGAGAGTGTACTTGGAAAAAGGAGTCCGTTGAGATGGCTCAGTGTGTGGCCAAGCTTGGTGAACAACTCAAGGAAGCAGAGAACCCGCTTTCACAAGTTGCCCTCTGCCCTCCACAGGCACACTGTAGCATAACCCCTCCCAAATACATTTCTAAAGCTCTCTGAGAGCCAGAGAGTTCAGTCCTAGCCATGGTCCTGGGGCCGCCTGGCTCCAGTGCTCTCCCCTCCCTGTGGGCCTGACCCTGCTCTGACCTTGATGTGCAGCTTGACAAAGGAGGCGCTCCCCTTAGGCCAGCCAGGAAGCCGGCCTCCAGCCCCACAGCCGCACCCCAGCAGCTCCTTGCAGAAATCCGAGGTCTGACTCAGCACCAAGGAATGGTTGAGGCCACACCACAGGGTGATGGGGCGTTGCAGATAATGAACCTGCGGACAGACAGACAGACAGCATAGCCAGGGGCTTTTAATGCAGTCTTGGCAGTTGGAAGGAAACAGGGTCTTGTCCCAGAAAGTCCACTCTGCTCTGCAAGCTGGCAGCTATCCGTCCTTTCCTGTGCTCACAAAGACCCCCAGAGTCTGACTACATGGGTTCTGGCACTTGGTAAAAAGGTTTTTTAAAAAAATATTTATTTATTATTATGTACACAGTGCTCTGCCTGCATGTACATCTGCACACCAGAAGAGGACATTAGATTACATTGTAGATGGTTGTGAGCCACCATGTGGTTGCTGGGAATTGAACTCAGGACCTCTGGACAAAGAGTCAGTTCTCTTAACCACTGAGCCATCTCTCTAGCCCTGGTAGAAAGTTTTGTCTCGGGCTGGAGAGATGGCTCAGTAGTTAAGAGTGTTGCCTGCTCTTCCAGAGGTCCTAGTTCAATTCCCAGCAACCACATGGTGGCTCACACCCATCTATAATGGGATCTGATGCCCTCTTCTGCAGATAAAACACTCATATGCAATAAATAAAATAAACAAATCTTTTTTTAAAAAAGGTTTGTCTCTTGCTCCTCAGGAATTATGTTCTTCCTTAAGAAGGCTGCCCTCTACCGGGTGTGGTGGCATATGCCTTTAATCCCAGAGGTAGGCGGATTGCTGTGTGTTTGAGGACAGCCTGGTCTACAAAGTGAGTCTAGGATAGCCAGGACTACACAGAGAAACCCTGTTTCAAAAAGCCAAAAAATAAAATAAAATGAAGAAGGCTGCCCTCTTCTGGCCTCCCTGGCAAACCTTCACACGTTTGTATGCACACACATGCGCACTCTTGCATGTGCATACACACAGTAAAAATAAATCCCTAATTATGAAATACTAGCAAGTAACAATTCAAAAGCCAGGCAAGCTGGGCGTGGTGGCACATACTTTTAATCCCACCACTCGGGAGGCAGAGGCAGGCAAGCAATCACTGTGAGTTCGAGACCAGCCTGGTCTACAAAGCAAGTCCAGGACAGCCAAGGTTACACAGAGAAACCCTGTCTTGAAAAATAAACAAACAAAACAAAACAAACAAAAAATCCAGCCAGGCATGGAGAAGCAAGAGAATTTAAATGAGTTCAAGTCTAACCCAGGTTATATAGTGAGAGTTTGTCTCAAAAGTCAAAGTAGAAATCCCACCACCGCATACTAACTTCTTGATACTAGCGGCTTTGTATGTGTTGATGGTATGTACCCAGGCGAGCGTATCTGTGTAGTGTTTAGAGGGCAACCTTAGCTGTCCTTCTTGAGGCACTGTCCGCCTTGTTTCTCTGAGAGCTCCAGGCAATCTCTGCCACTTCAGCACAGGGATTACAATCATTCACCATTATGCCTGACTTTTCTTTCTCCGTCCTTCCTTCCTTCCTTTTTCTTTTTCTTTTTTTTTCTTTTTTCCTTTTCCTTTTCTTTTTTTCTTTTTTCGGAGCATGTTTTCTGGGAGTCAAATTCAGAGCCTCCTGCTTGCATGGCAAACACTGTAGTGACTGAGCGCCCTCTCTAGCCCTGGATAGACTTTACTGCTTTCCAAACAAGTACTTATAGTTTTGTAAACAGTACTGGATCACACATGCCCGACAAGCACTCTACTGTATCCTCAACCCATTTTTTACTTTTTTATTTTGAGACAGAGACTTGATATATATAGCCAGGCTGGTTTTAAGCTCAGTGTAGTGGCAGGCTGGCCTTGAATAGACCTTTCCCCCCACCCTCAGGCCTGGTTAAACGTCATGTATTTTTAATAAAAGATGTGATTATATTATGTGATATATTTCATAAAGTTTTTGTTTGGTAATTTTTTTAAATTATATTTGTGCGTGATGCACGTGTGCCACAGCACACACGGGAAGGTCAGAGGACAATGTCTGCTCACCATGTGGATCCCAGGGATTGAACTCAGGTCCTTAGGCTTGGTAGCAAAGAGTTACCTGGAGAACCGTCTCCCCAGCTGGGATGATTTTTGGGATAGGGTTTGGAGGAGAATGGACCCACACAAGCTCATATATTTGAATGCTTGGTCACCAGGGACTGGCACTGTTGCAGAAGGATTAAAGGCGTGGCTTTGTTGAAGGGGGTGTGGCCTTGGAGGAAGTGTGTTGCTGAAGGTGGGGTTTGTCCATGCCAGGCCTGTTCTCTCTCCCTCTCCTTTCCCCATCTCTTCCCTCTTCTCCTCTGCCTCCTGCCTGTGGGTCAGGGTGTAAAGTTCTCTGCTGCTATTCCAGCACCATGTCTGTCTGCTTCCCACCGTGATGATCATGGACTAAGCCTCCAAAACTGTGAGCAGGTTGCCAATTAAATGCTTCCTTTTAAAAGAGTTGCCTTGGTCATGGTGTGTCTTCACAGCAATAGAACAGTCACTAAGACAGGTCACATTTGCCTGGCTGGCCTAGAGCTCACTATGATGCTGAGGATGCTCTTCGATTTGCTACGGTCTGTCTCCACATACTCCGCACTGGGATTATAGGTGCCCGTCATTGTGCCTGTTTTGGTGGTGCCAGAGATGAAACTCAGGTCCCATGCATGCTAGGTAAACATTTGACCAGCCAAACCCTGTCCCTGACTCAAGGACATCTCTTCTCATTCCTCTGTGACAGTGATGGATACTGCCTACACCTGCCACTCTGTCCTCAGGTCTTGTTGTTTCAGCTTGGAACCCACTTGTCATATAGACATTTCCAGGTCAGTGTTTTTTTACTCTCATTGCAAACGGTCTAAATTGGAACTATTTTTTCCCCATCTTTGAGCCAGCCATCCTTTTCCCATATCTGCTCATTTGCTCCTAAAACGTCCACTGCTATGGCTCTTCTCTTCCCTTCTTGCCGCCACACACCGGCCAGAGCCTTGTCTCAAGTGCTGCCAACCCTCCCGTGGGCATCCTGGTGCGGTTTGTGTTCTTGGCCTCCTGTGGACTTATAGCCAACTACCTGTGTCTGTGACCTCTGGATGGCTGCCATCTCTTCCAGGACCAGCAAAGCCTGCTATGTCTCCTTTTCAAATTGGTCTGCCCATGTTTGTACCCACTAAGACCCTGCCTCGTGCCCAGCGGTTTCCAGGGGACCCTCCCTGCTCTCACCTGAGCAACCCTTTCTCCTCTTCTCTCTCCACCCACCACTCTCTAGTTGAGACTGCGTCTCCTAGAGACCCAGAGAGTGGCCGTGAGTTCCCTGGAGCTAAATGACGAACTCCCAGTTTCTCTCCCTCTCCCCTCTGCTAAGATTACAGTGAAGCAGGGAGGCAGCCCACACCTTTAGTCCCAACACTCAAGAGGCAGAGGCAGGCGGACCTCTGGGTTCTGGGCCAGCCTCTAGTCTGTAGAGCAAGTTCCAGGACAGTCAGGGCTACACAGAGACACCCTGTCTTGAGAAACAACAAAACAAAAAGATTACAGGTTTGTGCTACCAAGTCCAGTTTGTTTGGGTTTCTTTATTTTTAATTTTTCAAATTATTATTATTTTAATTGTTTTTTGGTTTTTCAAGACAGGGTTTGTTTATGTAGCCCTGGCTGTCCTGGACTCGATTTGTAGACCAGGCTGGCCTCGAACTCACAGAGATCCACCTGCCTCTGCCTTCCAAGTGCACCACGATGTCTGGCTCTGGAGATTTTTGTTTGTTTGTTTGTTTTATTTTTTGTTTACTTGTTTATTTTTCAAGACAGAGTTTTTCTGTGTAGCCTTGGCTATCCTAGAC
The DNA here is from genome assembly GCF_964271855.1 of Acomys minous. Taxonomy (NCBI): domain Eukaryota; kingdom Metazoa; phylum Chordata; class Mammalia; order Rodentia; family Muridae; genus Acomys; species Acomys minous. The sequence goes on along the minus strand of NC_140498.1, from coordinate 71,690,564 downwards.
TCACTTTGTAGATCAGGTTGGCCTCAAACTCACAGTGATCCACCTGCCTCTGCCTCCTGAGTGTGGGATTGAAGGCGTGTGACTTAAATTTTATTTTTACGTTCTAAAGATCTGTTTATTTATTATGTATACAGTATTCTGCTCACATGCCAGAAGAGGGCACCAGAACTCATTATAGACGATTGTGAGCCCCATGTGGTTGCTGGGAATTGAACTCAGGATCTTTGGAAGAACAGACAGTGCTCTTAACCTCTGAGCCATCTCTCCAGCCTGTTGTTTTTTTGTGTGTTGTATTTGTTTTGTTGTTGTTGTTGTTGGGTTTTTTGAGTCAGGGTTTCTCTGTATAGCCTTGGCTGTCCTGGACTTGCTTTGTAGACCAAGCTGGCCTCAAACTCACAGCGATCCACCTGCCTCTGCCTCTCAAGTGCTGGGGTTACAGGTGTGAGCCACTGTACAGGTGTGAACCACCACTTACTATGTCCAGTTTTAATGCCATACTGGGGATAGAACTTGAGACTCGTGCATATAAAGAAAGCTTTCTATCAGCCAAAACAATTTCCACTCCTCTCCCATCTCCTCCTCTTTCTCTTCTACTTTTTTTTTTTTCCTACTAGGGTTTCAGTTTAGGATCTTGTACATGTTAGGCAAGCGCATTACCACTGGGAAGCATCCAGTCCATCTGGCCAGCCTTTTTGCTGTCTTATGCATAAGCGTCATCATTACCCTGTCCTCATTACATAGACTGCTTTTCCCTATCCCCACCTGCACCCTCTCAAAGCCACCTTTAAAAAAAAAAACCTATGTGTGCAGGGAACATGTATTCATGCATGTTGAGTGTGTTCCTCACTTGGCCTCTACTGCATTTTTTGAGCCAGGGTCTCTCATTGAACCTAATGCTCACTGAGTAGGCTGGCTGGCCAGTGAGTCCCCTGATCAATCTGCCTCTCCCTCCCAGTGCTGGTGTCTTGGGTATTGGTTGCAGGATATTTGATCACACTGTGAACCCCAAGGTTGTGTTGTTTACTGGGAAAAAAACAAACAAACCTGTTTCTAGTTCTGGTTTGGGTCAGCCCTAGCACACATCTTTAATCTTAGAGCTTTCTGCTTGCATATTGTAAGCCAGATTTAAAAAGATTAACCCTAGGTCAAGAGGTAGAGCAGGCAACCAGTTGACAGGAAGTCAACATGGGGAGAAAAGACCAGAGACAGTAAGAGGAAGTCAGGAGGACCGATAGAGGGCCGCATAGGGAGGGAAGGGAGGGACATTCAGTTTGGAGGTTTTCTGAGATGGCCTGGGGAAAGAGGCGGTTTTGCTTTTGAGGAAGAAGGTCAGCTGGGTGTTTTCTCTGCCTCTCTGAGCTAACAGGCTTTCACCCCAGCATCTGGCTCCTGAGTCTCCATTAGTAAAATTAACGACTGAGCTTGTGCTAAGAACAACAGGTGTCCCAGCACACAGGAGGCAGAGGCAGAGGCAGAGGTAGAGGCAGAGGCAGAGGCAGGTGGATTTCTGTGAGTTCGAGGCCAGCTTGCTCTACAAAGCAAGTCCAGGACAGTCAAGGCTACACAGAGAAACCCTGTTTCAAAAAAACAAAGAAAGAAACAAACAAAAGATCAACAGGTGCTCCCAGCCTCCCCCCACCCTCTTTTTTTTTTAACACGGGGCCTGGGATCTGCCCTCAGATCTTTGGGATCACAGGACAACCACTTTTACTTTTGGGGGCGTCTTCTCAGGTTGCAGCTCGCCTCCTCTGGTACCTCAGCCCAGCCAGGTCCCCCAGCCCGCGCCTTCCCTCAGTCCTTCTGCACCTCACATAGCGTGCACCACTGCACAGAACACATCTCCTGGTGCCAGCCCAGGGCAGCCCTGCAGCAGCAGCACCATGGGTGTTACACATGATGGGCTTCGCTTTGCCCAGGGGAGGAGGAGGAGAAGAAAGTGGTTTCTGTGAAATATGGAACCGTAGCTAGGTGCAGGGCTAGGAGACTGGATGAGAGCTGCCAGGAAACAATCTCACCTGTGTGGGTTCCCCTCGGTCCATTTTGTCTCCAGTGCCCAGCTGCCCATATCTGTTATTTCCCTGCATGAAGATCCGGCCAAATTCATCCACCAGGCCAAGATGATTGTAGCCAAGAGCACAGAACAGGACCTAGGCAGGTGACGACAGCAAGAGCAGGTGAGCAATCCATCCCCAGGAAATTCATCTCCAGAACTGCCCACCCCCAACTGATCCCAGCTGGGCTCCTCTCCCCGAGCCCCCTGCCCCAGCCAGACCCTGTGCTCTACACCACCCTCCACTGCCCCGCCATCCACCCCCCACACCAGCATCCTACCTTGGCAGGCAGGGAGAGAGCAAGCGGCATCTGGTGGTCCAGAGGGTCAAAAGCTTGAAGGGTCCCAAAGAGGTCACGATACACCCCAGGGGTATGCACCTCAAAATACACTCCCCCCTGGTCTGGGGGGGTCGGGAGCCCTCAGCTCAGCAGCTTTGGGCACCCATTTCCTAGGGATAAAGCCCTCCCTGTGACGGCAAAAGCTGAAGGATTGCAGGAAGCCTCAGAGTCAGCACATCAGCCCCAGTACCTGGGAGCCTAGCCATAGTCACCAGGATGCTCTAAGGGATGTCACTGTGTGGCAGGATCTGCCCGAGATTTACATTAGAGTATTAAGAAAGAGGGACGTAGTTCTCTGTCTCTCTCCAGTGTGTGTGTGTGTGTGTATGTGTGTGTGTGTGTGTGTGATGTATATAGGTATTGGCATATATGTGCCACAGCATCCGTAACATAGCTAAAGGACAACGTCCTGTCTTATTATGGGCCTTCTTCCCACCTTGTTTGAGGTAGGGCCTCTTGCAGTTTTAATGCCAAACTGGCTGGCCCACAAGTTTGCAGGGACTCCCCCTCTCTGCTTTGGGATTACAGACATGTGCTGTTAGATGTAGCTCTCTGTGGGTTCTGGGGCCTCAAGCTTATCCTCGGTACTTTTACCCTTGGAGCCATGTCCCCAACCCTGGGAGGTGCTTCTTACCTGTGATATAGAGGGTGCTGCTCTGATTGGAAGCCATGCAGGTCACACGCAGGTGAGGCAGGCATCGAGACACCTTCCTGAGGGCCAGCTGTACTGTGTAAGAGCGTGGCTGGTCCAGCTGGGTCTCGTTCACTACCAGGGAGTAGATCTTTCCCTCCTCTGGGGGTAATGAAGGGAGGCATAGAATTACACAGAGCACGGGACTCCTCAGTAGACAGACAAACGTCCCATGGGACACTCAATAGAAACATTGCTTGCCCTAATGTAGAGCTGCAAGGAAATGGGGAGAGGGCCGATGAGATGGCTATATAAGTTAAAACACACACGCACACACACACACACACACACACACGCACACACACACACACACACACGCACACACACACACACACACACATTGTGCAAATCTGACAGCCAGAGTTCAACTGCTGAGACTTGTGGTGGGAAGAGAAAATGACCTCAGAAAATTGTTCTCTGACCTCTGCATGCGTGCACACACGCATGCGCGCACGCACACACACACACACACACACACACACACAGTATGGTGCCTTTGTGAGTTCAAGGGCACTGTGGTCTATATAGTAAGTTCTAGGCTAGGTAAGCCTGAACTACATAGTGAGACTCTGTCTCAACAACAACAAAAAGAAGGAAAGAAGAAAGGAAAAAAGAAAAAAGGAAAGAAGGAAGAAAAGAAGGAAAAGTAAAAGGGGAAAAAGAGAAAGAGTGGCTTCCAGCCCCCAGACCTCACCCTGAAAATAAAACAGGGAGGTGCCTCAGCATGAGAGGGTAGCGGAGGGCAAACCTAGTGATTAGATGTTGCAGACTCTTAATTTGAGTGTTGGGAAGAACGAAGCCTGGGCATTTAGGTTCCTGCCTGGCATTTGAAGTGCACGGGGTCTCAGTCTTGAGGGTGCGGTCAACTCTAGAGGACACTGGGAAAGTGAGGAGGAGGGCAGTTTGGGGTTTAAAGCGAAGTACCCCTCGTGGCGGTTAGGAGGGGGTAGATTTTTAACCAGATATTCACTACAGCAGTGATTTCCAAAGCACTTTAGAAAAGCACCGTCCTGTGGGCACGCATGCCGCAGTGCGTGTGTGCAAGTCAGAGGACGGCCTTAACCATCCACCTTGTGGGAGCTACAGTTTCACCAGTATCACTACAAACTAGATGGCCTGAGGGCTTCTGGGGATCCTCCTGTCTCCGCCTCGAGTCTCACCATAACAGAGCTAGGATTACAGACTTGTACCGCCATGCCTGGCCTTTATGTTGGTGGTCCTGGGAATCCAAGCTCATATGTATCTGTGTGCTTGTGGCGGCAAGTCTTTTTACCCACTGTGCCAGCTACACAGCATTCCTGCTTTATTTCTGAAACAAGGTCTTATGTCGATTGGCCTCAAACTGTCTATGTAACTTATGAATAATCTTGAACTCAAGATTCTCCTGGCTGCACCTCCCCAGTCCTGGGGGTACCGGCATGCACCACCACACCCACTTTATTTGGTGCCGGGAGTTGAACTGGGTGCTTCGCATAGATATCTATATTCCCCAGCCTGAGAAGGACCTTTATCTCAAATTCTATACAGAATTCTAGAACTTTTGGGGGTTGAGAGCTGGAGCAGGCAGCAGGTCGAACCCTCTCTTCCTTCTCCCCCACCCGCCCAGCAGGCTCTGAAGAATCTCCTGGACATTTGCACAGTACTGGTTTTTAGGTCACAGGTCACACCTGTGAGGAGCAGTAGGGCCCGCTGCGTCTCCTGGCCAACCAACACGATCTGCTTGAAGCTCATGGAGTGGTGGAACGTCATCTTGAAGACCCGCTGCCCACTGGACTGCAGGTAGACCTCCACACAGTCACAGGCCCGGCTGTCGGTGGTGCCCACCACTGCTGGCTGCTCCCGAGTTGCCAAAACATACAGGTATTTACGGTAAACCGTGTCGCATCTTGGGTCGGAGGCAAACTGTGGAACAAGATGATGTTGTCTGGAATCTAAGGCTCTGAATGGGATGAGGCTGGATCATGGGATGGGGAAAGGAAATGCTTGGGTCCAAGGTTAAGAAATGAGAGCCATAGGCCGGGCGGTGGTGGCACACGCCTTTAATCCCAGCACTCTGGGAGGCAGAGGCAGGTGGATCGATGTGAGTTCGAGGCCAGCCTGGTCTACAAAGCGAGTCCAGGACAGCCAAGGCTACACAAACCACCCCCTCCCCCCCAAAAAAAAAGAAAGAAAGAAAAAAGAAAAGAAATGAGAGCTTACTTAGGACTGGTAGTCTGTTCAGTGGTAGAAGTGCTTGACTAGCATGTGTGAGGTCCTGGATTCAATTCCCAGTGCCAGAACCCACCCCCTCCACCCCCTCCACCCCCTCCCACCCCTTCCCACCCCCCTCCATCCCCCAACCCTCCCCTACCCAAGCCAAACCAAACAAACAAATGACAGAGAAATGGGTTGCTTTCACGGTCCCTATGAGAGAGCACATGCCCTGATGCCCCTCCTGAAGGGAGACCCCCTCAGGACTGGTGAGTTCTCTTGGAAGACGTGAGCCCACAGCGGCCGGCCAGAATTCCCCACTCACATCCTTAGCGCCTCGACACAGCACCACATAGCGGCAGGCCCGCTTCCACTGGATCTGGCCAAGGGTGGAGGAGACCAGGGCGTTTTTGAGGAAGAAGAGAGTCCCCACATAATCCAGAATGAACACATGGTCCTTCGTGGGTAGGAAGCGGCGGTAGCCGTGAGCTAGCATAGGGGCCACACTCTTGCTGAGACATCGGCGTCGTCCTCCGAACGCCTGGAAATACAGGCCCTTCGTATCTGAAGCACAGGAGGACATGGTCTCAGGGCTGAGGCGACACGAATGGTAAGAGAGCTTGGGTGAGCTAGATTTTCTTTTTCCATCCCTAGGACTTAGGGACCTGACTTCTTCCTAGGGTGACAGAGAAACTTGGCTTTATACCCTACATCTACCCCACTTCATCCGGGGCCACATATGTGCCTCTTAGGGAGCGTCTCTTTAGTCCAACCTGTTTTCAGAGATATCAAGGAAGTAGAGAATGAACAGAAAAGAGCCAGAGAGGAGAGAGAAAGGATGGCCAAGAGAACGCAGCCATCTTCTCTCACCTCTGGCTGTGGCTGTGCCTTTCGAGCAGCTGTCTAAACTGTGTGTGTGAGGGAAGTAATTAGGTAGGGCCTTTCCCAAGTGGGTGTGTGGGGGCTACTGTTCTCAAGCTGGGGTGATTTTGCCCTTCAGGGGCACAAGTAGGGAGTTGTGGGCACTGCTACCTGCCATACAATAAATAGGACAGCCACCACTACAAAGAATTACTTCATCTCTGGCTGGGGAGGTGGCTCAGTGGTTAGGTCCTGGAGCGTGAGGATCAGTGGTGAGACACAAATACCGGATGGGCTTCTTGGCCTGCCTGCAATTCTGGCCTTGGAAGTGGTTGAAAGGGGAGACTAGCTCTGGGGTTGATGCGGGGGGGGGGGGGGCTCCGCTTCACCGAGGACAGAGGAAGGGTGACTGGAGGCGGCTCCTGCTACCACAGCCTTGGCCTCTACACGCACACATGCCAATATGCACAGGTATCCGAACACATGCAAACACGAATACACCACACACATAAACATGAAGATGAGAGGTATTACTCCATTTCAACTGTCATAGAGTTGGCAAGAGTCTGGGGAGACGGCTTAATGTATAAGGTTATGTGCTGTGCAGGCAGGAGAACCTGAGTCCAGAGACCACGTCAAAGCTGCTGTGGGGCAGTTTAGGCCTCACATGCACTGGTTGCGGGGAACGGGGAGCCCGGGACAGGGGAGAGGAATCCCTGGGGTTTGCTGGACATTCTGTCTAGTCAAAGCGGCAACCTCCAGGTCAAGTGGAAGAGCCTGTTTCAAAACATTAGGCAGGAGATAATGGCACAGTGGCTAAGAGCACTGGCTGCTCTTCAGAGGGTTTGGTTCCCAGCTCCCAGTGTGGCAGCTCAGAAGCACTGTAACTCCAGGTGCAGAGGATCCCATGTCCTCTTCTGGCCCACATGGGCACTGCGTGCATATGCTGCACAGACATACATGCAGGCAAAACACCCATACACATAAAATAAAAGTAATGGGGGCTGGAGAGATGGCTTAGAAGTTAAGAGCACTGGATGATCTTCCAGAGGTCCTGAGTTCAATTCCCAGCAACCACATGGTGGCTCACAACCATCTATAATGAGATCTGCAAGCATACATGCAGGCAGAACACTGTAAACTAATAAATCAATCTTAAAAAAAAAAGTAACTATTTAAAACTACATAAAGTAGAGAGGGGAGAGAGAAAGACAACCAGGGTCAACCTCTGGCCTCCACATGTGACCAGAGTACACACACACACACACACACACACACACACACACACACACACACACACACGGTGACAAGAGGGAGAAACTCCTAGTCTGGGCTGAAGGAGTGTCTCTAAGGTAAGATCTGGAAGAGTTGCTACATGCAGGCAGACAGGGCTGAAATGATAGAGCTCTGAATGGGATGTCTGTCAGAGGTGGTCAGAGACCTTGAAGGGCGTACCCCATGGAATATGTTTGAGACTAAGTTTCTTCCAGAGAAAAGGTTGGGAGGGCTGTCCAAGATCACGGGGGGGGGGGGGGGCAGCAGGGGGGGGGAGGCAACTTGACAGAGAAGGAAGTTTCTAGAGGAAGGTAGGACTGAGGAAGGAGAGGAAGAAGTTACTGAGGGGAAGTGTACAGTTAAGAATGGCAGCTCTCTTCCAGTGCCGGGCACCAGAACCCTGGTCACGCATGCGTGGACTGAGCCTTCGGCAGATGCGTCTCCACACGCCCTCAGCATCACATACTTCATGGAAATAGTGGCAGGTCTGGCCTAGGGCGACAACATCTTTGACTGGGAGGAACGAGATGATGTGTTCCACCTGCAGAAGGAGGAAGTGGGGTGTGGGGGGGTGTATATGTGTGTCACAGGTTGTCCCTCAGCCCTGTGTTCACAATCCTCACCAAACCCTCAAGACTCACCAGCTCTGGGGGGAACAACTGAACAGAAATAGGGTTCCCTCTTTCCTTTTTTTCACTCCCAGCCTCCAGGCTACAAGGGCAGCTGCGCTTCACCTGCCAGAGAAAGGGGAACAGAGGGGTTCCTTGTGTGTGTGTGGGTGTGTGTGTGTGTGGGTGTCACACCTGTTTTTCTTCTCTGCTCTCAAACTATTTATTTTTGTAAATCCTGCCTTGGGGCTCACGGAACTCCAACTCTACGCTAGCAAATCCAGCCCTCCCTCCGCTCTCTCTCCAGGACCTCAGGCCATCACCCTCCCTTGCCTGCCTTATTCCTTATCCCGGATTTCTTGCTGCCAGTCAACTCCCTGCCCTTCCCTGGCCTTGCCACCCCCCTCACCCTGAGCCCCTCCTCCTGTCTGCACAGCCTGGTCAATGTGTGCAGCTTCTGTCTCCGGCTTCTCCTCACCATCCTGACTGTGCCCTCCCTGCTCCTGCCCTCATCTCTCCAGGCCCCTTGGCTCCCCAGGCCCCAGGCCTCCGTCCCCGCTGTCTTTCCCACACCATGTCCCTAGTCTGGACTTGGGGGACCTTTAGGGCCCCTCTATCATCATCTAGGCTCCACCCCCATAGAGTCTGGGGCACATAAACCTTTTTGTGACCTCACTGTCCAGCGACTGTGACCTATTCTCCTTAGCTGACCCCAGAGCTAGCTTCTGGGTTCCAGCACAGACGTGGCTGCCAGATGGCTCCCGGGACCCACGTGCTACTGGAGACATGAAGAGTGAGCCACTGATGGGTGGTGAGTTCTTCCCCCTTTAGGACATAGTCATAGACTTTCTCGCTTTTTACTTTAACTCTGAAGGGGAAAAACCGCTGACTCCTGAGTAGTCCCAGGCCTCCATGGATTTGGATCCCAAGAGTCGAAAGCCAAAAACGTACAGGGGCTGGATGAAAGCTCTGTCGGCAGAGTGCTTGCTTATCATGCACGGGGTCAAACCCAACATGTGGTGCACAACTTGCAAGCCCAGAACTTGGAAAGTGGAGACAGGAGAGTGAGGAAAGAAGTTCAGGGGCATCATTAGCTACACAATGAGTCTGAGGCCAGCTTGCATTGCTGCATTATGAGATACTGTCTCAAAAAAGGACATAAAACTTTGATGAGCAGTAACAGGGGAGAAAAGGGGACCCTGCTCTAAGTTCTTGCTCATGAGAACAAGAGGCAATGCGCTGGAGAGATGGCTCAGGGGTTAAGAGCACTATCTTCCAGAGGTCCTGAGTTCAAGTCCCAACAACCACATGGTGGCTCACAACCATCTATACTGGGGTCTGATGCCCTCTTCTGGCCTGCAGGTGCACATGCAAAAGGAGCATTCATATACATAAAATAAATAAATGTTAAAAAATAAAGATGCAAGTGTGAACAACTGAGCACAAATTCTTTACAGTCTCATTGGTGGCTTACACCTTTAATCCCAGCACTCGGGAGGCAGAGGCAGGTGGTTCTCTGTGAGTTCAAGGCCAGCCTGGTCTACAAAACTAGTCTGGAACAGCGAGGGGTGTTATACAGAGAAACCTTGTCTCAAAAAGCCAAGAAAGAAAGAAGGAAAGAAGGGAAAGAAGGAAGGAAGAAACCAAGCCCCAAATTACATGCTGCTTTCCCAGCAAGCAGTGGCATCATTGCATGTATGAAGGACAGCTATTAAGGTCGGGGGAAGCGTGAATTTGCTCTGGAGTACAGGGAGGCTTCCAGACCAAGGCACTCAGCATTTTCTGTGGATTAACACTGCGCAGGAGAAACAGCAGATGGGGTTGTTTCTGATAGGTAGGGGAAGGTCTACACCAATAAACAAAGAACATGGCTTTCCCAGGATTTAATCCTGTTAGACAACCAGTGCATAAAGGCGCAGCAGATCCGTTTACTGACTGCTCCAGCCAGCTGTTTACCACCCACACCAACTCCATTTCTTTGTGGTAACTAGGAGATGTAGCAAGTGTGGTGCCTCTGCTTAGCATGTGCATGACCTTGGATTCCAACCCCACCTTTCTTATGGTAACTAGCAAACAGCTACTTTGGCAAGCTAAGAAGGAATTTTAATGATTAAAAAGAATGTCATTACACAGTGTGTGTGTGTGTGCTATACACAGAGGCCAACTTGAAGGTGTTTTCTCTCCTCCTAACCTATGGGTCCTGAGAATTGAACATGCCTTTGTCCACTGAGCCATTTAGCAAGTCCAAATTTTGAATGTTTCATTGTTTATTTATTTATTTTTGAGACAGAGTCTCACTGTGTAGCTCTGGCTGGCCTGGAACCCACTCTGTAGACCAGGCTGTCTTGAACTCTCAGAGATCCACCTGCCTCTGCCTCCTGAGTGCTGGGATTAAAGGCGTGTGCCACTTTATCCAGCTATTTTTTCACCTTTTTATTATTATTTTATTATTTTTATTATGTATACAATGTTCTGCCTGCATGCACTAGATCTCATTATAGATGGCTTTGAGCCACCATGTGGTTGCTGGGAATTGAACTCAGGACCTCTGGAAGAGCAGCCAGTGCTCCTAACCTCTGAGCCATCTCTCCAGCCCTATCCAGCTATTTTTTTTTAACATTTCCGTTGTAAAACAAATGCTTGTGTGTGTTTTGCCTGCACATATGTGTACCATATGAATGCCTGGATGCCACGGAATTGGGAGTTTCAGATGGTTCTAAGATGCCACGTGGGTGCTGGGAACAAAACCTGGGTCCTCTGTAAGAGCAGCAAGTGCGCATGGCATCTGAGACACCTCTCTCCCCAGCCAAAGATTTAATTTCTTTTTTTATTGTGTGTGCCTTTGTGTGTGAGTGGAGGAATGTGCTAGTGAGTGCAGTGCCCGTGGTGGCCAGACAGTGCTCCCCCACCCCACCCACAGCTGGCTACACAGGCTGAGGTGAGGCACTCTGTTGGGTGCTTCAAACAGAACCAGAATCTTGTAAGGTCAAGATACACTTTTGACAGGGGTGGGGTGTGTGTGTGTGTTGATTTTTTTGAGGCAAGGTTTCTCTGTGTAGCCCAGGCTGTCCTGGATTCCCTTTGTAGCCCAGGCTGGCCTCGAACTCACAGAGATCCACCTGCCTGCTGAGATTGCAGGTGTGTGTCACTGCGCCCAGCTCAAGATACAGTCTTAACCAGCTAAACTATCTCTCCTGCCCCTGAACTTTGATCGTTTAATAAGTTGAGGCACATCAGCATAGCAGGTATGACTTGTGAGACTTCAGTTACTGGCAACAGAGAAAGCAGACATAGGGTCTTCAGTCACTACAAAGGTGGGTTTTGTTTTGTTTTGTTTTTTAAGATTTATTTATTAGGTATACAGTGCTCTGCCTGCATGTACACCAGCAGGCCAGAAGAGGGCATCGGATCACATTATAGATGGTTGTGAGCCACCATGTGGCTGCTGGGAATTGAACTCAGGACCTCTGGAAGAGCAGTCAGTGCTCCTAACCTCTGGGTCATCTCTCCAGCCCTACTACAGAGGGTTTAAAGCTCTCTGAGTGTGCCCCGCATGATGGTGCACACCTGGAAGCCCACCCTTGAGAGGTGGTGACAGGAACATCAGGAGCTCACAGATGTTCCTAGCTACATAACCAGCTGGAGGCCAGCCAGGGCCATATGAGATCTTGTCTCAGCAAGCCAGTCTCCCTTTCTTTCTTTAGGCCACCATGCCACCCAGATGAGAGCAAGACTGTGAACTGTTGGGGCCGTGGGAGCCACAGCTATACCACAATGGTAAGTTCTGGAAGCACCCAGAAGGGTAGTGGTGGGGGTGGGGGCAGGTAATGCTGGTGGCATGCCTTACCACAGGATCAATTTGGACAGTATCTTCCGGGTGAGTCTGGGAAAGTTGATATGAGTCATTACCACTTAAGGAGGAACCGGACCTTCTGCCTAACTATCAACCTTGATAAACTGTGGACACTGGTCAGTGAGCAGACACCGGTAAATGGTGCCCAAAATCAAGACTGGAGCTGCTCCTATTCCTGGTGGGACTGGGTTACTACAGAATTCTGGGGGGTGGGAAAGCTGGCTTAAGCAGCCTGTCTTCGGAAAGGCGGAATTCTACAACAGAAGAGCTAAGGAGATTAAGGGCATGGAGGTGCCTGTTTCCTAGTGGCTCAGAGCCACACTGGGAGGGTCAGTAAATGCTAATATTCCTTAAAAAGTAAATAAACAAGTCTGAAAAAAAAAAGTATTCTTTTACTACCTCTTGCATCTGGGAACCCTTTCTGTATTCCATTTCACCCCAAGAAGTTAAAAAGTTTAGTTTTGAGCGATAATGCTCAGGCTGCCGTGGAATTGACTTCAAAGTCCTGATCCTTCTGCCTCCTCTTCCCAAGAGCTGGCACGACACCCGGCTTCAAGTAAGAGGTTTCCAATAGACAAAGTCCATTATGAAAAAAGGGGAAAGAGTCCCACCTGGAGGCCTGAGCCTTGCTCAGCCTCAGTTTCCATATATATATCAACCCGAAGCCCTTAGCGGGGCGGTGGTGATGATGGTCGCCTTTAGTTCCAGCACTTGGGAGGCAGAAGCGGGCTGATCTCTGAGTTCTAGGCCAGCCTGGTCTCCAGCCAGGGCGACAAAGGGAAAGCCTGTCTCGAAAAACCAACAAGACAGGAAAAACAAAACGAAGACCTTGCTCTAGAAGACCCCGATATTCTTCGTAGTCTCTAAAATTTGGTCTGGGCATAACGAGTCTTCTCTAAGGGGTCTGTGGTGGAGCTGGCAACGTTCTGTCTGAGCTGGAAAGCCCCTCACCCAGATGTCCCCCGCAGGGACTCATCCCGCGCAGCCAGAAATGATCCCTTCTGTTAAGACAATCGCCTGACCGCTGTTTCTCATTTCCCGGACGCCGGCTTGCTCCCCAATATGTCCAGCTATCACCCGGCTCTAATCTTGCACTGCCTGCCTGCCCAGCGCACCGTGTTTACTATTTTTACCTGGTTCTCAAAAACTCTAGCTCACCCGCCTCCTGTTTCGTGAAAGAACCATCTCCACGCCCAGGCCATTGGTAGACAGAGCCGTCCCTCAGAGAGGAGGCCGGGACAGGTTCCATTTGGAGGTTCTAATTGGCGTGCTTGACAGTCACTCGCCTGTATCTAGGTTGCAATTGGTCTTGGTTGAAAGAGGGTTTGCGGTCTCCGGGTCTCTAATCCCCTGAAGTCGAGAGCTGTAGTCCCCGCCTCCTGGGTGGGCCTCATTGGCTCCATCTCCAGATTCCAGAGCTGTGATTGGATGTCGCTGCGCGGGGCGGACCGGCCAGGAGCCGCGGCCGTTGGCGGGTGCTCCGCTCTTAGCCCCTCCCGTCCCTCACTGTAGTCTAGAATTGAGCGGCTCCACCCCCTTGGCGTTTTCTGATTGGTCCGTTCTAACGCGTCTCTGGTTCATGATTGGTCCTCGGGGTTCCTGACCCTCGCTTCCTCCCTCCGGAGGCGACTACGGCGGCCCCGAGGAGGGGGAGGGGCGAGGAGGGCCGGCCGGTGCCGTCAGTCAGGCAGCGGGAGCCGCCGGGAGCGGATGGCGGCGGTGGTAGCGGGCCCACTCGCCGCCGGGGGTGAGGAAGCTGCAGCTTCGGTCTCCGTGCCAGGATCGCCTGGTCTACCCGGGAGCCGCAGCGCAGAACGAGCCTTAGAGGAGGCTGTGGCCACTGGGACCCTGAACTTATCCAACCGGCGTTTGAAGCACTTCCCCCGGGGCGCGGCCCGCAGTTACGACCTGTCAGACATCACCCAGGCTGGTGAGTTGCGCTGGTGCCCATAGAGAGGAAGGGACCCACGCCGGACCTCGACCCTCATTTGCATAGCCCCGCCTCGCGTTCGAATCAGGCCCACCCCTTCACCTGGCAGTCTTGAGTGCTCGCCCCTTGGGATTGGCACTGAGCCTGCGACCTCCCCTCCCAGCTCTAGGAACCACTGGACAATGAGTTCGCTTCAAGCTTGTGTACAACAACACTTTTGGCCGAGCTCTGGGAGACTCTCCCCGTTATTTGCATATTGCGCACCTGTAGCATGGTCACGCCCTCACCTGGCTGGCTTCTTCAACTCTAGACCTGATCGCCCCTAGAAGCAAGCCTCCATTTATAATCAATCAGTCGCTGCATTTTTCACCCTTTTAGTCATTTCCAACTCCTTCCTCACCCGTCCACCTGGATCCCAACAGCTCCAGTTACCCCTTTCCCAAGGAGCTCCCCGAACAACTCGACGTTTCTGCTCGCTCTTCCTTAGTCTCCACAAGTCCCAGCCCCTCTCCGCCGTCCTCCCCAGCCTCTCTGTGTGAAAGAAGTGAGGCTCCCGCCCTTAACTTTCCATCCATTATCCCCGTCCGTTTCATCTTCCTCCTGCCTCTGTGAGATCACTGTGGAGTTTGTGACCTCATAGGAACCCTAGAATTCTGCTTTTCCCTTAGGGGAGGAACTTGAGGCAGCTTGTGGAAAGGAAGGCAATTGTATCTCTTAGCTACACCTGGAGATTCTCCTTCCAGGCCCCGCCCTCAAGATCCCTTTAATCACAAATCACATCCCCTTCGCGTGTGTGTGTGTGTGTGTGTGTGTGTGTGTGTGTGTGTGTGTGTGTGTGTGTGAGAGAGAGAGAGAGAGAGAGAGAGAGAGAGAGAGAGAGAGAGAGAGAGAGACCCTCTAATCATGTGCCCTCTACCCTTGTGTCTGTTGCTGGCCAGGCACTGGGGACTGTACCATGACAGGTGAGTCATTAGCTGCTTAGGCAGCCTATGAACTTGGCTGGCAGCTGACAACAGAGCACTGCATTCCGGGAGCCCCACCCCAGTCTGGGCCCCTTCTGCTCCTCTCAGCTGCAGGGAGAGGGATGTAGGGCTGGATCAAAGAGTACATTGCTGCAGCAGGTGCGTGCTCACCTGCAATCATACCTGTGGGCTGAGGCACAGTCTCCCCTTACAGCTTCTGGAGAGAAAAAAAAAAAGTTTAAATCTTTCTTTCCTTTTTTAAAATTCTTTTTCCCTACACAGCTGAGTGAGTCCTGGGAATGGTTGAGCCCCACGAGCCATTCTTACCCCTCCCAGGTTCCCCCCAACCCCCAAGCTCCAGATTGACCTCAGCAGCTGTGTGACACTAGCCGTCTGTTCCCTTTCCCCTCCCCCCCTTGCTTGTTTTTTGACAAAGGCCAAATGTTTTTCTTTACTTCCTCAGGGCTCTGTCTCAGTGAGTGGACTCTTGGGGAAAACTACCAAGCCCTCCGGCCCCTCCCAGCGTCTTCCCCCACCCAGTCTCCTCCTCCAGCATTCCGGCTCAGGGTGCAGCTAGGGCTCCCCCCGGTGCAGGTTCAGTTGTGTGGTAAGGTGGGAAAGCCCCGGCCTCCTGAAAGGCCCTCCCTGCCCTGTCAGTCTTGTTGGAGCCCAGGTTCTAGGCAGGTTGGTTTCATTCTGTCCAGCTGTCCTCCAGCGTCCCTCTCCAAGCTGGGTGCTCCTAGCCTGGGAGGGGGGGATGTGTGTGAATGACAGAAGCCCAGAGCTGCCTGGTGGGCACCCTGTCCTCCGCATCTCACTAAAGGCCTCAGCATTGCGCTGCTGGAGTATTCTGAACCCTCTCCTGCTTGCTGTCTCCTCAGTGGAGGCCCTGACAACCGAGGATTGTGGTTCCTTGGCCTACTAGTGGAGACCTGGTGGGGGGAGGGCAACTTCTGGCAAAGGAGAAGTGTCGCTCATTCTCCCACAGACCACATCCTGTGCCCTGAGCTCTGCCTCCTTCAGCCTGGGTTCCTTCCTCCGCCCTGACTTCTGCCCTCTACCCCTTACCGATCCAGAGCTTGGTCTCTACTCCTATGAATGCACAGATACACACACACACACACACACACACACACACACACACACACACACTTATGCATTTGTGAGCACAAAGGAAACAGGCAGGTGTTAGGCACGGGTGGAGGACCAGATGCAGGCCTCCCACCCTCTCCGGAACTGTTTTTCCCACACTAGCTGTCTGTGTTCAGCAGAGTGGGGGCAAAGAATAAACAGCTTGTAGGGCATCAGGGTGATCGCCCCTGGGAAACAGCCTACAAGCCACAGCCAATGGATTGTTTCTACTCTGTTTCCTGTCACAAGACACATTTCCTTGGGGGAATATTCCCCACTTCTCATAGCTTTTGCCCCCTACTGAAGGAGGGCCCTTAAAGAAGCTCACAATGGCTCTTGCCTGGGCTTTCCCCTAAAAGGCTCAGGCAGCTCCCAGAGCATGCTGAACAGAACAAACCCCAACATGAGCTTCTAGGGGGTCTGTGGTCTGCGGCTGCACACTGGAGGGAACCACAGGCTTGCCTCTGGCAATGCAGTAGTGAGCCACTGTTTGAGATTGTGTGTGTTTGTGTGCGTGTGCGCACACGAGCGTGTGTGTAAAGGCCTCTTGCCTCTACTCCCCACTCTGCTCAAGGTGAAGGTAAAGACTGAAGCTCAGGCCGAGGGCAGAGAGGAAGCAGAGGAAGACACCCCGCGGGACAAGGGTGCCCCAGTCCAGGACCTTGAGTGCTCTGAGAGCTGGTGCTCAGCTCCCGCCTAGCCTCCTGCCTTTTTCTCCTAGGTGTCCTGAAGTGACGTCCATGGAAAACTGGCCGAGGGTTAGGGCCATACTTAATCCTGAAAGCCAGAGTAGATCTTGTTCTTGCTTTCTTCCCTGTGTTGAAAACAGGTTGAAGCTGAGGGGAAGGGCTGTCCATGTGGTCCCCAAGGATTCTGTATTATCCCCTTGACCTTTCCTACCTATCACCTTACTGTTGTTTTCAACTTCTCTTTCTTGTCCTGGGACCTCAGCCAGAGGCTTCTGTAGCTGGACACATTGAGTCCCAGCTGTGACCAGGACCAGCCTTTTTTTTTTTCTTGCGTGGGGTGAGTGAGTGGATACATGTGTGTAGAGGCCAGAAGAGGATGTTGGGTGCGCTGTTCTGTCACTCTCCGCCTTACTCTCTTGAGACCTGGAGCTAGCTAGGCTGCCAGCCCACAAGCCCAGTTAATTTCTGCTGAGCCCTCCTCTTCCAGCACTGAGGTCCCGGGTACATACCTATGCCCAGCTTTGTGCACGAGTTCTGGCTTCTAAAGTCAGACCCTCAGCTTGTGTAGTAAGTGTGCGTCCTCACTCAGCCTTCTCTTCATGCCTCAGATTGTTTCCTTACAAGCATGGCCTCCTCCTGTGACCTGCCACCTTTCAACTCTCCTGGCATCTCCAAACATGGAGACCACAGTGTTACAGAGCCAGGAGAACTCTTGGGGGAGGGGGGAGGCTAGTACTGAGCTCTTGATTCTCCCCTCTCAGCATTCTGATTGCTGGAATTACAGGCATGAGCCAGCACATGTAGCTTCATTTGTGAATTTAAAGATTGTGTTTCTGGTCTGTCGTTACCCTCCCAAGTCTGGCCTCTGGCTTTGTGTTCATGCTTATGATGTGCTTCGCTTTGTGGGAGCCCAGGGTTATGAACGTATGGGTGCACCTGTGCGGCCTAGGGGGTCACTCTTCAGGTGCTAGCTACTTTGCTTTTTTGAGACAGTCAATTCATTGACCAGTCACTGAATCAGCTAGGCTGGCTGGTCAGCTGGCCAGTGAGCACCAAGGATCCACTTTTCCCTGCCTCTCCAGTGCTGGGATTGCGAACAAACACGGTCACACCTGGCGTTTTATGCATGGCTTCTGGGGGATCGAACTCGGGTCCTCCTTCATGTGTGGCAGGCCTTTATCCACTTTGTTATTGCCTTGGTCTATGGGC
This sequence comes from Acomys minous, assembly GCF_964271855.1. Taxonomy (NCBI): domain Eukaryota; kingdom Metazoa; phylum Chordata; class Mammalia; order Rodentia; family Muridae; genus Acomys; species Acomys minous. The sequence goes on along the minus strand of NC_140498.1, from coordinate 71,672,774 downwards.
TTGATTCCTCAGGTCAGTGGGTGTGGGGAGCTGGGCACCTGGCTCAGGGGCCACCCAGGCCCCTGGTGCAAGGCTGAGCCTTTCCTGAGCTCTTTTTGGAACCTTACTTTCCTTAGACTTGTCTCGGAACCGGTTTCCCGAGGTGCCCGAGGCAGCGTGCCAGTTGGTGTCCCTGGAAGGCCTGAGCCTCTACCACAATTGCCTGAGATGCCTGAACCCAGCTCTGGGGAATCTCACAGCCCTCACCTACCTCAACCTCAGGTAGTGGGACTTACTCTTGGCCTCAAAGACCCTGTATGCCCTGAGTGGTCCTCCTGGTCCCCTGGCGCAGGCCCAGTGCTGGACGCCTTGCTTGGTTAGTGAGCCTGCTGCCTGTCTCCCTTCCACAGCCGGAATCAGCTGTCGGCGTTGCCACCCTACATCTGCCAGCTGCCCCTTCGAGTACTTATCGTCAGCAACAACAAGCTAGGAGCCCTGCCTCCAGACATCAGCACCTTAGGAAGCCTGCGGCAGCTTGTAAGAACAAGGGCCAGGGCCAGAAGAGGGGCCATTGAGCCAGGTCCTGGGGACCTTTGGGAGGTAGCTAGAGAAAGGAACCCCCTGGGAAAAGGCTTGAAGGAAAGGCAAGTAACCAGACAGAGATGGCAGAGTGATTTCTGCTGCTCCTGGGCTTACAGAGCCACCTCTGACCTAGGATGTGAGCAGCAATGAGCTACAGTCCCTCCCTGTGGAGCTGTGCAGCCTCCGTTCCCTGCGGGATCTCAATGTTCGAAGGAACCAGCTCAGTACCCTGCCTGATGGTAAGGCAAACGAACCAGAGAGATGGCGGTGTGCACGCTTGTATGTATGTATCTTCATCAGCTTGGCTGCAATTACACATGTTCCACAGACTGGGTGGCTTCTAAATAGCATGCAGGTGATTCATAGTTAGATCAGGTGCATGTGGTCAGGTGGTACTAGGGCCTTCTGTGGATAACAACTTCAGCAAGTGAGCTCCTGGGTCTCTGAGCTCTGTTTTATAAGGATGCTAATCCTCTTTGGACTCTGCCCTTGTGACCTGAATTACCGGCCATGGGACCCACGTCTTAGTGCCAACCACTTTGAAGGTTAGGATTCCAACATACGAAACGGGACGGGAGGGCAGAAACAATGTGAAATAATAATGCGTCTACCTTAGAGAAGTCACAGGCGAGAAATCTTTTAAAAATAATCTTGCCTTAGTTGCTCAGGGATCTTCTGTGTCTAACGCAAACAGTAATCAGTTGTATTTGCTCCTGACCACGGCAACCCTCTGAGGCTGGGAAGGCATGGATTCCTTGTTCTGTTTTTACAAGTGTGGGAACAGGCTAGGAAAGAAGGGTAGGAGGGAAGTCGGTGCAACTTTAGAATCCTAAGGCTGGAAGGGACCGTAAAGGCCCACCCAGCACCCCATAACCCCAGCAAAGCTCTAGAAACAATACTAGTCAGTCAATGCTCTTGAACTTCTCTCAAGGACTCTGAACTGGGGTGGGGTCCTGACATGTGCACCTAGGCAGCCTGGTCTAATGAGGTGATCGTGACACACCAACATTGGATAGTCTCTGCAGGGAAGCAGGCCTCCCTCCCTTCTTGTGTCCAGCTGTCGTTATTCTGGTGTGTGGGCTTCCTGTGTTTCAGGTGGGGGGCCCGATAGATGTGCCTGAGAGCTGAGATCAACCCTCAGAGGGTTAGTGGCTTAATGGCGGAGAGACAGCCATTCATAGGGAACTGCTGAAGCAGGAGGCTTGGGAGCTCAGGGAGTGAGAGGGGAAGCAAGGCCCTCTGGGGAGCCTGGGGAATGACATCTGGCAGAAGCCCGGGCACGGCTGCCCTTAGGAGGAGGGCGCTCCATCCTTCATCCAGGCAGAGGAACGCCATACGGAAAGCATGGAGACGGGTCTGGGTGGCATGGGCAGTTAGACAAACCAGAGTGAGGCAGGAAGGGTGGGAACTTGGTTCTGAAGAACAGGAGTAATACCCCTCCATTTCCCTACTCCTTCTGCCGCTTTCTGCCTCTGACCTCTGCCTTCACAGTCTGTTAAGTGTCTTCATTTTTTTGTTACTGTAACAGAGTAACTAAAGCCAAGGAATTTTGTTTTGTTTTGAGTTGTGATAGGGTCTCACTATGTAAACCAGACTGTCCTGGAGCTCACAGGCATCTGCTTACCTCTGCCTCCCTATTAAGGCACGTGCCTCCCTACCTGGCTGGAATTTTGTTTTGTTTTGTTTTTGGAGACATGGTGTCTTGTCGTTCAGGCTGGCCTCCAGGACAGTATGTAGCCAAGAATGGCCTTGAACCCTGCCCCTCCTGCCTTCCCCTCGGTGCTGGGACTACAGGCATGTGCCACCGTGCATGGTTTGTACACTACTTAGAGATGAATGCGTTCCAGGTCAGCATTCACCAGCCGAGCTGTACATGCAGCACTTCTTTTTTGGTTTTGTTTGTTTAGATATGTGTGTGTTTATTATGTATACAGTGCTCTATCTGCATGTACACCTGCGCGCCAGAAGAGGGCATCAGATTCCAGTATAGATGGTTGTGAGCCGCCATATGGTTGCTGGGAGTTGAACTCAGGACCTCTGGAATTGCAGACAGTGTTCTTATCCACTGAGCCATCTCTCTGGCCCGTTTGTTTGGTTTTTTTGAGACAGGGTCTCACTCTGTCCCAGGCTGGCCTCTTACTCCTTTTGCCTTAAGCCCCCCCCCCCAATGGTATGATTATAAGTGTGAGCTAGCATTTAAGCCTTGAGAATCAACTAACAAATCTTTTTTCAGTATGTATGTATGTATGTACATATGTACATATTGTGTTTACACATCTGTATATGCAGGTGTCACAAGAGATCATCAAATGGCAGCGCAGAGCAAGCTTTGTGCTTTATAACAAGCCACTTCCTTGATGGTACCTTAATCCATGAATCCATCCATGGACTAGCATATTTATGCAGGCAGAGACCCATGACCCAGGTACCTCCTGTAGGTCCCACCTCAGAGCACCATCATCGGGTGTTCTAATACCTGAGATTTAGACGTAACAGTAGGGGCACAAATACAGGGTGTTCCTCCTCGGCCACAAAAGATCCAAGCAAAATGCTTCTTGAGTACAAGGGAGCAGAATTCCAAGACCCCAGGTGTGTGGAACATTCACAGAAGAGGTAAAGCTTGAAAGCCATGAGGCTGGAAAACAGGCTTCCATATCGGCTGATTGTGGGCTTTTTGAGACAAGCCCAGGATGGCTTTGAACCCACTAGCTGAGGCTGGCCTTGAACTGTCCATTTTCTGAACACCATCCCCGCCCAACCATAGCAGTCTGGCTGTGTGCTGTGGGAGGCTTTTGAGCAGTAATGTCGATTGGTTTGTGTCTTGTGCTGCCCACTTGAGAATGTAGAATAGGGTTCTGGGTGGGGTGTCAGGAGAGGATGTATAGGGCCAGCAGCCACTGAAGTGCCTAGGACTCCACTGAGATGTGAGTGGGGAGGGAGTTGAGCCAGCCAGGGCTGGGGGTGCTGTGATGGAGCCAGTGCTGACTGGTCAGAGCCAAGGGCAAGGATGAAAACTCAAGGCTTCGGGCCTGTCCTTCTAACTCTCCCCTTGCCCGACTCTAGAGCTGGGGGACCTTCCTCTTGTCCGCCTGGATTTTTCCTGTAACCGTGTCTCCCGAATCCCGGTCTCCTTCTGCCGCCTCAGGCACCTGCAGGTCATTCTGTTGGATAGCAACCCCCTACAGAGTCCACCTGCCCAGGTAGGATGAGCGTGGGTGGGCCCCGTGGACACTGGTGCCGTTAGGTAGCACGGAGGGTCCAGCAAGGCTTGGGGCGCCACCTCATTCTTGTGCATGTGCCTCTCACATAGATCTGCCTGAAGGGGAAACTTCACATCTTCAAGTACTTAACTACAGAGGCTGGACGGCGGGGAGCTCCCCTGGGGGACCTGGTCCCATCCCGCCCCCCAAGCTTTAGTCCCTGGTAAGGCCCAGGGGAAGGAATCCCCATCCCGGGACCAGCGAACTCCCCTGGGTTCCAGTGGGAGGGGAGGGGCTGCCAGCGTAGGCTCATCACGGTTCCCTGGCTTCTGCAGCCCTGCTGAAGATTTATTTCCGGGACGTCGGTACAATGGTGGCCTGGACTCAGGCTTCCATAGCGTTGACAGTGGCAGCAAGAGGTGGTCAGGAAACGAGGTAAGGACCTCCTTCATTAAGGACAGCTGGGGATGTCGTCACTGCGAGCCAAACTTGGTACTGAGGACCTTCTATTAATACGAATACGTTGGTATCTCAGTAAGCGGTCATGGCTGGGGCTCCTGTCCCTACTGTCCCCAAGAGGCTGGCTTTCCACCTGAGCCCATATGGTACCCAGCCCTGCAAGGAGCCCATATTCCATCTCTGCCTCTCTGCCTTAAAGTCCACAGATGATTTTTCAGAGCTATCGTTCCGGATCTCAGAGCTGGCCCGGGAGCCCCGGGGGCCTAGACAACTTAGGGAAGATGGCTCTGGTGAGCAGGGGAGCTGTCCCGGAAGGACGGGTGGGTGTGGGCCTGGAAGCCCCTCTTGCTCTCTTGCTGATGTGCCCTGGCCTTGCAGGTGATGGAGACCTGGAACAGATTGACTTTATTGACAGCCATGTTCCTGGGGAAGATGAAGAACGAGGTACAGCTGAGGTAAGGACCCAGTTCTTTCCCGTGTCCAGGTGAAGGGTACCGAGTGGGGCAGTCAGTGCCACCGTGGGACCAGGCCTGTCTTCAGCCTCTGCTGTTCTCTCTTCAGGAGCAGTTGCCTTCTGAATTAAGCCTTGTGACGGGGGATGTGGAGAAAACACCAAGTAGCAGGTATTCCAGCCCCCAAGCCCACCCCACTGCCTACTGCGACAGCCCTGGGGACCTCCCTTCACCTGACCAAGGTCTTTTGTCCTGTCTTCCACCAGGCGGGAGGAGCCTGCAGGGGAGGAGAGACGGCGCCCAGACACTCTGCAGTTGTGGCAGGAGCGGGAGCGGCGGCAACAGCAGCAGAGTGTGGGGTGGGGGTCCCCCAGGAAGGACAGGTGGGCTGGGCTGGGGCTAGACAGGGCTGATGCCTCCCAGACTTCTGCTGCTCTGAGTGAGCCACCTGAGTGCGCAGCTCATTCGTCTTCTGCTTCTTCCAGCGTCCTGAAGCGGGGGATCAGGGCTGCTGGGGCAGGTGCTTCGGCCTCATCCACACAGGCCACTTGCAAGTAGGTGTCTCCCCAAGATCCATCTCCCTGTGTCTTACTCAGCCTTCCCTGAGTCCCTTCTTTTTTCCTCAGTGGCCCACCGAAGTCCAGTGCTACCCAAGTAGGAGTTTCAGGGGGGCAGGGAGCTCCCGCACCACCCCCCATCTCCCAGGACCCTCCTCCTGTATCTGGACCAGGTAGGACAGCGTCTTGAGATGGTGGGCTTGGAGGTGCTTGGGACATAGAGGGCTGGAAGAAAAGTGGGCCACTGAGGGGACATTTCTCTTGCTTGTCCCTGGCTTTCCCCCTGTGACAGCTCCTGTTCCCAGGCCACTGGGCTCCATTCAGAGACCAAATAGCTTCCTCTTCCGGTCTTCTTCTCAGAGTGGCTCAAGTGAGTCTATACCCTCCTCCTAGTACTAACCTGTCTCTTGGGGCTTGTGTCACTCAGGGTGGGTGGTGTCTCTTTTCATGGTGACTCCCACAGGCAGGGGCCAGTATTGCTATGAGGCTGTTAGAGGCTGGCTCCAAGGTTTATCTGTGAAGCAGAGCCATACCAGTCCCTCTCTCCCTCCCAGGCCCCTCCTCTCCAGAGTCTGTTTTGAGACCTCGGCCATTTCCTCAGCCTCTAGATGAGAAGGAGCTCATTTCCCAACTTCGCCAGGTGAGCAGAGGCCTGGCCCAGCATGGCAACTCCTCAGGACCCACACAGCCCTCAACTCCTCGTTCTTGCCCTAGAACCGTCTTTGAGGGCCGGAAGGGTGGCATGAGTCCCCTGCTAACCCACCTGCCCCTCCTGTCTCTGCTTCCAGGTTCTTGAGTCACGCCTGCAGCAGCCCCTGCCTGAGGACCTGGCAGAGGCTCTCGCCAATGGGGTCATCCTCTGCCAGCTGGCCAACCAGCTGCGGCCCCGCTCTGTACCCTTCATTCATGTGCCCTCACCTGCTGTGGTCAGTAGGAGCCCAAAAGGAGGTAGAGGGGATGGGATTAGACTGCAGCTTTGCTTTTCAAACTCCTTTCCTCTCTCTGCCACCTCCAGCCAAAGCTCAGTGCCCTCAAGTCACGGAAGAATGTGGAGAGTTTCTTAGAAGCCTGTCGAAAAATGGGTGTCCCTGAGGTATGGGGCCGCTCTTTGCTGTGGAGGATGCTGTGTCTAGGGCTCAGCTGAATACTGTGCATGAGGTGTGGGGTTCCATCCACAGGGTATCTGCTCCTACAGGAAGCATGTGTCCTGGCCCTGCCCCTCACTCCTGCCTGCTCTCCCTCCTGTCCCTGTCCCTGTCCCGCATGTCCTGGCCTGTCTGCATGTTGGTATGGCTCTGGCTGTGGTCCTGGCTTGGGAGGGCAGGGGTGGGAAGGTTTGTGACTGGATGCTGCTAACATCTGTTATTTGTCCTTGTCCATCTGCCCTGCCCTCCCTTCCCAGGCTGACCTGTGCTCACCCTCGGATCTTCTCCGGGGCACCACCCAGGGGCTACGGACCATACTAGAGGCTGTGGTCCTGGCTGGGGGCAAGGCCCCTGCCCCAGTCCAGCCCTCCTCTGGCCTGGGTGGCTTCCTCCTCTTCTACGTGGCGTCCATGCTGCTGCTCTATGTTGTCTACACTCGGCTGCTGGGCTCCTAGGACCCTGTGGCCCCTTCCTGTTCCACCTTCTATTTATAAGACCTGTTCGACCATGTCCCCACCGGTGGTGCCTTCAGCCCCTACCAAAGACACTAGTGTACCCCTCACAAACACTGACCTCAGAAGCCCACCCTAGTGCCCACAATAGCCCTTTACCGTTAGTGCTGATGGTGCCTTCGTGTCCTCCCCACCAGCCCTCTGACCCTCAGAGGGATGTCAGGACCTTGGCTTTTCCCTTCTCCCTCTCCCTCCTGGCTGCTACTACGGGGGAGCTAAATTATCTCTGTTTTGTAGAGAGAACTATATTTGTAGGGGATGTGGGCCCATTATGGGCCCCTGGCTCTGTATATAAACTGTATAGACTGTCACCTCTGTGTGTGCTTGTGTGAGCTCCTGCTGTAGCCGGGCCTTGTCCTGCCTGGGCTTTGTGTGTGTGTCAGCCTGCCTGTGAAAGCATTTTCCTTTGGTAATGCCAGGCCTCTCCCGCCCAAGCCCCCTCTGTTACCCCCCTTCTGTATCTGCTGGCGGCTTTCATGTGTCATTTGTCCTCAGGCGTGGGGCAGTGTCTATCAGGTGCCCTCACCATCTTCCCCTCATATCCTTGCTTGGGGAATGCCAGGGAGAAACTTAACCTGGGCCCTTCCCCCCAGGAGTCCCTGTGCCAGCCCCACCACATCCTGGAAGAGGAGGGGGTCCCTGGAAGGGGCCTCCCTCACATCGCTGCTGTCCTTCACGCACTTCTGGAACAGCCTTAGGGGTAGAGGTTGGGGCTCTGGGCCCCAACCACCACCGGACCTGTCCTGGGAACAGATGACACCCGTGCCCTGCCAATTAGCAAGGACTTGGTGACCACGACGCTGTGTGTAGCACTGGGCATGGGTATCCCCCTGCCCTTAGGCTGTTTCCGGTGCAGCCCCAGTCTGGGTGAAGAGTGTTGTGTCAAACACAATAAAGAGAAGCCGAAAAGCCTGTAGGTTGGCCCCCAGGTGTGTGCCTGTCTGTGAGTGCACGAGCGTCTTGGGGACCCGGGTCCTCTAATGTGGGTCCCAGCGTAGTGTGCTGAGCAGAAGGGCTGCAACGACCCAAGTGCCCCGTGGCTCTGCCGCCAGGGGGAGCCCTTGAGAGCCTGGCGGGAACGCACCACGTGGCTGGAGAAGCGCTGGCGCAGGCGTCGTGGCGACACCTCTGAGGTGGGCTAGGATTTGGGCGCCCATGTAGTCAGGCGCCGCAGGCAAGCACAGCGGAGGGTCTTGCCTCGTTCTCCACGAGGCGCAGGATGTTGCCCTGGCTTGGGCCATGGGGCACAGGTCGGGAGGAGGCAACAGAGGAGCCAGGCCTCTCCACTGGCAGTGACCAAGGCGAGGCCTGGAGCTCCGGAGAGGAAACCATGGAAGAGCAAGGAACGCCTGTGTGGGAGAGGTGAGGGCTGGGTGGGTCGGTCGGGGAGGCCGGCAGGAGGCGTTGTGGGCACTTTGCAAAACCGAAAATACAGGCGGTCGGTACTAGCAAAAGGGTATATTTTTGGTCCTGTGACTACCTCAAATCAGTGTTGGGAGAGGAGGTGAGTAGGGAAGCCCGTCCTTCCTTCACACAGCCCACAGCCCCAGGCCCTCAGCCCATCTGAGACCGGAAAAAAGCAGCTACCGCCTTCCAGTCACCTGGCTCCTGAGGAGACCACTGAAGTCCCAGGTAGGCACCAGGTCCTGCTGTTTCTACCCACGAGTCCCCAGAGTTTCAGAGCCTGATCTAATCACGACTCTTTCCTTTGCAGTACCTCATTCTCTCCAGGTGACCTCTCAGGTCACTCCCTCAAGGATGACTCCACTGCCATTTTGGGGTCCCAGCCACCAGGCTAATGCAGGACCCCAGCTGGTGGTGAGTTGGGGGACCTGTGACCCTGCCTCCAGGTAGCCAAGGGGCCTGCAAGAGAGACGGAGCTGAGTAACTTCCTGTTTTTCACAGGGGGCCAGCTGCGGGTCAGGCGTATCTTTGTCTAGCAGGACACTGTGTCATCCTTCCTGGCCTATGTGTGACGCCTGGGGCAGGAGCCCTACCTCAGGGCATCCAGAGGAAGAGCAGGTGTCCCAGGATACAGGTACTTCTTTCTCTTGGCCCCTCAGCTCAGTTGGGAGGTTGCTGGGGGACGCTGTAGTGAGGGGTAGGGCGGGAGGCCTAGGCCACCAGGCTAGCAAGCTCTCCCCTGTCCTCAGGGCTCCCGGTGACAAACTATGAAGACGTCTTCTTCTTGGACCCTCTGCTACCCTGTGGGCAGCGTGTTCCCCTATGCCTGTCCCAACCCCCTCAGCAGGTAAGAGTGCGCCTCCCTCCCTCCGTTCTCCATTCAAAGCCTGGGAGGACAAGCATCCTTTCCTGTCTCCTCAGGCAATGGGCGACCGGAGGCTGCTGCTCCCTCCTCCCATCATGTCACCCTCCGTGCACCCCTCCTCATCTCAGGCCTGCTCGTCCACCTGGCTCAGTGAGGCGGAGATGATCGCCCTCGCTGGTCTGCTGCAGATGAGCCAGGGCGAGCAGACAGCTAACTCCTTGGCCAGCTGCCCAGATGCTGTCTCTGTGTCTGAAGACGCAGGCCCCAGTGGTGGCCAGGGCTGATCCAGAAGCACTGAGCCCCGATAAGCACTGCCCACAGGAACCCCCCTCAAAAAAACGAGACTGCTGTCTTCAACCCCCAAGCTGTTTGGTCGACAATAAATCAGAAGCAGTATGTAAACCAGGCTCCCTGCAGCGCGGTGGCACCAAGGGCATGGGATGTGGAGGCAGGCCGCATCCCAGAATTCCCATGCACCTACTTCCCCTCCCTTCAAGTCTCCTTCATCATTGGTCACCCACTAGGTGGGGTGGAGAAACCCACTGAGCCAAGATAGTCAGGGTGCAGAGCACCTTTAATTGGGTGGGTTGGGTCCACACTATGGACAGGGCTGCTCTCTAGGAAAGCAAGGGCTTGGTCAGCTCCACCAGGCCAGAGAAGGGTCAGGGGAACCTGACTGGCACCAGAGGATGGTGACTTGGGAAGGGACAGGTTGCCTGGGGGGCAGCAACAATGATCCCTGAGGGTCCTCCCATCTTTACTGAGTAGACCTGGCATGCTCCACTCTGGCTGAGGAGACACAATGACGTCTAGCTGCCAGCATGTGACAGGACAGAGCTGGCCAGACGGGGGTGGAGGTCTTCATCCATGCTTTGGCCACAGCTAGCCCGAGAACCGATTTTGTAGAAATTCAGCTGAGAAGGCCCGAAACTTTGTAAAGTTTGGGGTTTTATTTGTTTGTTTTTGTTTTTTGGAAAGGGGCGGGGCAGAGCGAGGTTCTAGTTTTAAGGGTCTTGGGAGAACGTCATCCTGAGAGTTTCTCGGTACAGCAGGCAAAGGGGAGGTGCAGGAGCTGAGCGGAATGGTAGCTTTTCTCTTCTTTTCCTCTCTTCCCTGGCCGTTCTCCCAAAAGTTCTAGAACTTGATGCTGGTATAGTTCTGTGGACTCTCCCCAGGGGCTGCTCCAGGCACCCCCAGGGGAGGGACTAGGTCTAGGTCCACATAGTTGAGGCAGCTATCCAGAGACCCCGGCTGAGTACTGTTGGTCCCTACATAGTCCGGGATGTACATGTAATCCCCAGATAGGTCAGACAGTTGGGAAGAGCGGGTCCGAGCCCCTGTGGGTCCCCATCTGTCCCTAATGCCGCAGCGGGCACTCGGACAGCCAAGTTCAGGCTCCCTGGCCTTGAGCTCCTCGTAGTAACAAGGCCCTTGTAGAAGTCTGTTCATGGGCATGTACTCTGCACTTTCACTGTCCTGATGCTGCTTGCCAGGAGCTACCCTGGGAGGGGTGGGAGGAAGAGCTGGGGGTGCCATCCACATATACTCGCCAGCTTCCCCTCCCCCCATGTGCATGTACTCATTTCTGACTCCCATGGTGATGTAGTCCCCGCCCAGATCTAGCCCCCTGTTGAAGGGTGTTGACCCCATCTTTTCCAAAGGCTTGTGGTAGTCCTGCGTTGCTCTCTCACCCGGGCCTCTTGCTTGCATGGTGGCCAGTACTGAAGCAGGGGTTTCATATGGTTCCGGGTCAGAGCCTGCAGAAACACTCTTTGTAGGATCTCCTGGTGGGGCGTCAGCCTTGCCACAGGCGGCACTGTTCCCCAGCCTCTTCATGGCAGCCAGGACCGTCTCATGAATGCTTTGGGCTACCACTGCATCAGGTGCCTGCAGCCACAGCTCCCCAGGACCCATGGGCGCTGAGCGCCCGAGTTCCAGGAAGAAGAAAGAGTCTGCGTGACCACAGCGGCGCACGCTGAGCAAGGACAGGCGGAGAACCGGTGGTGGCGATGCCCGGTTGTCTTTGGAACCCTTGCTTCCTGGCTTCCGCAGGAGGCTCAGGGACCCAGAACCCAGGCACAGGCGATAACTGCCGCTGTTCAGGCCTTGCGCTCGCCCCAGCCCCTTGGACCGCAATGTCACAGGCCAAACGTCCTGGAACGGGGCGAAGATCCAAGTCTCAGAGGCCTCTTGGGGACTGAAACCTGAAGAGAATGGGCAAGTCACTGGGAGGCAGGGGTTGGGGTCATCATGTCCCAGGAAACCAAGACTTGTGAAAGCTTAAGATTGGAACCTTTGGTGATCTGAGGGAGACGAGTTCTGCATAAACTAAGTCAGCCACCCCCCTGCCCTCCCCTCCCCGTCGCCCAGGACTTACCCATAGCGGCGGCGGCAGCTGCAGCAGCGGTGGCGCGCACCTCGAGCAGGGCGCTGTACCATGCTTGCTGCTCGGCTTCGCTGGCCGCCGCCACGCCCAGGCTGCTGTCGCTGGTATAGACGACGATCAGGTGGCGCTGGCGGGCATCAGCGCGTTTGCTGATGGTGCAGGCACCCTCCAGGCTAATGGTGCGCCGGGGTCGAGGTGGGCGGCAGCGGCTAGAGAGGAACTTCTTCTCGTTCTCGTAGCACTCCAGGCGCGGTGGGTCAGCGCGCAGCACGAAGAAGCGGCGGCGCTGGGACTTCTGTTTCCGCAGGTGGCCACAGAGCCGCACGTCGGGTGGGTAGGTCCATGGAAACGGCTTGCCCAGGGACACGACGGTGGACTCGGTCCCGGGGGAGACTGTGGGGTCCGTATCTGCTGGGTTCATCTCCAGCCAAAGAAGGTAAAGTGTCCTCGGAAGGACTGATTCGGACGGGTCTGTCTCCTGAACCACCGCCACTACTCGGGATGAGTAGATCTGGGAGATTTGCAACCAGTCTAGCTGCCCTGCATCTCCCCACGCCTTCTTCTGACTTGACGTGAGCGACGAGTCTGTACACAAGGGTGCGCGTGTCCCCAGTGGCCGGTGACACCGGGACTCCTAGGTCTTAGGAGTCAGCTGGGTCAGCCTCCCTAGTTGGAATCTCCACCCCTTCAAGTTAACCCTCCCACTCCCGAGGGCAGGAATTTCAGTTTGGGATTCATAGGCTAGAGTAGGAGCCCGGCACCGCTGGGACCAAACTTTCCCGGGGGCGGGGAGCGTGGGGACGTTTCCACCAATCAGCCGACTGGATATGGGGGTGGAGGAGTTGCCGCCAGGGGCAGCCTGGGGCAATCTCGAAAGCCGGAAAGCCCGGGTGCTGAAGCTGCTGTGGTTAGCGGTGATGGTACCAACGATTAGAATAGAAGCCTAACGGGCCATGGTGACAGCAGCACATCTCCAGGCAGGAGCTGTAGGTCCTCAGTGTCCTTCTCCTTCCCACCCAGACATGATTTTTATGTCCTTGCTTCAGAGTGATTCCGGGAACATGGCTGCTGAGCACTGTGCAGAAGTCCTCAATGCGTTGGGTGTGACGGATATCCCAGGATAGGTTCCCACGCACTCAAGTGGCCATAGACCCTTTGCATCCTGAGAGGCTTGGGTGGGGCTGGAGGTCACACGCCCTGAGAATAATATGCTTGTGGAGGGCAGCCTCTGGATTCATTTCTCAAGAGCTATCCCCTTTGTTTTTGAGACAGGCTCACTGGCTTGGAACTTGTCAAGTAGGTAGGTTAGCTGGCCAGGAAGCCCCAGGCCTCTGACACCACTCCCCCTGCAGTGGGATTACAGAGCATGCCGCCACGCCCAGCCTTTAAAATATTACGTGTGTTGTGCAGCATGTGTAGGTCAGAGGACAACTTTTGGAAGTTGGTTCTTGCCTTCTGCCTTTTGTTGTTGTTGTTTTGGTTGTTTCTTTTTTTGTTTTTTTTGTTTTTTTTTTGCGTGTGTGTGTTTTGTTTGTTTCTTTTTTGGAGGCAGGGTTTCTTTGTGTAGCCTTGGCTGCCCTGGACTCGCTTTATAGTCCAGGCTGGTCTCTAACTTCTAGAGTGTTGAGTGCTGGGATTTCAGGCATGCGCCATCACGCCCAGCTGCTCTGTACCTTTTTGAGGCAGGGGTTCTTTCTACTGCTGGGCTATGTACCCCAAGCATCTGGCCTAGTACCCTTTTCTTATTGTGTCTCTGTTTTTCTTTTTTCTTTTCTTCTTTTTTAAAAAATATATTTTATTAATTTATTCATATTACATCTCGATTGTTATCCCATCCCTTCTATCCTCCCATTCCTCCCTCCCTCTCATTTTCCCCTTACTCCACTCCCCTATGACTGTGCCTGAGGGGGACCTCCTCCCCCTGTATATGCTCCTAGGGTATCAAGTCTCTTCTTGGTAGCCTGCTATCCTTCCTCTGAGTGCCACCAGGCCTCCCCATCCAGGGGACGTGGTCAAATATGGGGCACCAGAGTTCGTGTGAAAGTTAGACCTCACTCTCCACTCAGTTGTGGAGAATGACCTGTCCATTGGCTAGATCTGTGTAGGGGTTCGAGGTTTACTGCATGTGTTATCCTTGTCTGGTGCCATAGTTTGAGCAGGACCCCTGGGCCCAGATCTGCCAATCATAATGTTCTTCTTGTAGGTTTCTAGGACCCTCTGGATCCTTGTATTTTCCCATGTGTCTTTGTTTTTTCAAAGCTGGGTTTCTCTGTGTAGCCCTGGCTGTCCTGGAACTCAGATCCGCCTGCCTCTGCCTTCTGAGTGTTGGCATTAAAAGTGTGCCCCCGGCTAATAGAAATTTTCTATCTTGCTATAGGAGTGCTGGGCGTCTGACACACGCCACGAATTCCACTTTTTATGTGGTTCTGAGGGTCAAATTTGGGCCATCGGGTTTGCACAACAAGCACTTTACCAACTGAACTATCTATCACCAAGGCCCCTTGGATGGTCAAGGGGTAGGGAGTGGCATGGTGCCTTCTGTCAGACAAAGCTTCTTAGTGGACAAGTCACAGGGTCTTGGCCAACCTGGTGACTTCCTAATGCTGTGGGGGAAAGCTGAAGGTACAGAGGAGACAAGACCAAGCTGTGAGACGCTGGTAGGGTATTCTGGAGAGGGACTCCCTCTGGTAAATAGAAGCAAGGTAAGCTATGGCCCCTTTGTGATCTGGAGTACTGGAGAAATCACTTGGAGTCATGACGCTGCTCCTATTTTTTCTTTTTTGTAAACTCATGTTTCTCGGTGTAGCTCTGGCTGTCCTGGAACTCGCTCTGTAGACCATGCTGGCCTCAAACTTGGGGATCCACCTGCCCCTGCCTCCTGCTGGGATTAAAGGTGTGTGCCACCACTGCCTGCTCAGCCTTACTCCCTCAGGATTGATTTGAAGCTATCCAGGAAGGCTGCCTTCCTGCCTTCTTCCTGTTTCCCTGAACCTGGTCATCTCGCAAACATCTGTCCTTGTGAAATCCCATCTGCTGTCACAGAGATGGCTCCAAACGCGATGCGTCACTCAGCCCTGGAGTGCTGGGTAAAAGATAAAGCAGGAAGCAGCACTATCCAAGGACCTGGGGTGAGGACTAGCCAGAGTAAGGAGAGGTAAACACTGCCAGGTGATCTCCTCTTGCTGGGTACCAGGGAAAGTCTGGCTTACCTCAGTACAATGTTTTATAGTCTTTTAAAAATAACAGGGACCCAGGAAGTACCATGTTTGAGGCTCTGCTAGGTTTGTGGCACACCACATCTCTATGGAAGAATCTTGTTTAGCAGGGGTAGGAATTCAGGGTAGAGTCACAGATGGTCCTGTGACAGCTTATTTTGTGTGTGTGTGTGTGTGTGTGTGTGTGTGTGTGTGTGTGTGTAGGGATGACAAGCTATATAATGAGCTCCCTTGACCATCCCACCCTGAGGCTCCCATGTGGAGAAAACTTCACAGGCTCATCTCTTTCTTTGTAACCCACAGAAGTTGCCCATGAGTGACTGGCTGACAGACTCAAGCCCTAGTGCTGTCACCTGCACAGCACAGCTAGAGCAGCGGCCAGGGCCTGTGCAGAGAGAAGGACCTGGCCAGAAGTCTATGAGCCAAGTTCCAGCCTGCGCGTTTGCGAGTGCACGTAAGTGTACATGTGCGTATGCACATCTGTCTAGATTTACTGCAGTCAGATGAGGCTGTGCAAAGAAGAAAACAAGACTACTCCTTCAGTCAGGTGAGGCTGTGCAAAGAAGAAAACAAGACTACTCCTCAGTCAGGTGAGGCTGTACAAAGAAAACAAGCCTACCCCTTTCAGGTTTTCTACAGAGTAGGCATGTTTACGCTATTTTTGCTGATGGTCTGGAAGGGGGGGTGTGTGAGATGGAGGAGGGTTGCTGAGCCCTTCCCTGCCAAGGACAGTGGCTTCAGCCTCAGCCTCGGGAATGTTTGAGGCTAACCCTGGGCAGATTCTCAGCCCTGGCCAGAAGACTGGCTAGAGTCCATGTCAGACAGAGGGACAAGAGGGAGGGGTGGCGGCGAGGAGGACCTGAGCCCAGGCAGCAGCAGGCAGGCAACAATTAAGTCCCTGGGATGTAGCTCAGTGTCACTGACACATAGTGCAAAAGGGACTTCACTGTAGGGTCCTTTCAACCTAAAGTGATCTGGAGCCAGTGTTCCAGGGATACTGGGTAAAGTAAACATGGGGCTGCAGTTGCCCTCATGCCGAATGGGGGGAAAGGGGAGGGCCAGAGACATGGCTCTTTTGGTAGGACGCATGCCCAGCATGCATGAGGCCTGGGCTTGATCCCCAGCGCCTTGCAGAAAACTGTGTGGTCGCACATCAGAAACTCAGTCATACTTGGTTGACTCACACAGTGAGTTTGAGGCCAGCCTGGGCTAACATGGCAAGCTCCAGGGGCAAGCCAGGGCTACATAGTGAGACCCTGTCTCACAAACAGCAACAGCAAAAAACAAACAGGAGCAGCCACCTGGCATGGGAGGAGAGAGAGGGGGTAAGAGAAAAGAGAGAGATAGAAAGGAGAGAGAGAGAGAGAGAGAGAGAGAGAGAGAGAGAGAGAGAGAGAGAGAGAGAGAGAGAGAGAGAAACAGAAAAGATCTGGTACAAAGGCTAGGGCCCAGCTGGGTGACTGCCTTCCCCTCCCAGGAGAGGGAAGGAGGGGGAGGGTAGGCTAGCAGGGGGCAGGATTGAATGGTGTTGCAAAGAGGGACGGCCAGGGCTGGCTTAGCAGGTAACAAGAGCTCAAAATCTTTCCAGAAAAGTCTATAAAGCAAAGAAACTGATAACCTAATTCCCACATCCCTTTGCTGGTCCCTGTGGAAGGCCCAGAGAATTCCTAAGAATGACTAGTTTGAAGGGCTGGGAACTCTTGGCTGAGGTCTGAAGGGCGGAGCCTCTCCAGGCCTCCCGGGGTAAACAGCAAGGCCAAGGCCTTTTTTCAGCTGGAGGGGCCATTTAGCCCAAGCCCAGACAGCCCAAACACCTGGTTGCTGACACAACAGCCTCAGGTAAGGAACTGCTAGAGATGCTGAGAACACTCCAGGGGGTGTCTGTTTATTCCTAAGACGCACACTCCACCTTCCCGAGGCACCTGCCTCCCAGCTTGCCCCAGGACAGGCTCCAAATTGGGACCCTCACTCATTTGACCCATTTTTTTCTGAAGAGGGTACACAGTTCAGCCTTTGGTCACATGTTTATTGGCTCAGGCAGCGAAGATCGTTAGAGCCAAGTCAAGGATAGTCATGTTGACTGACTTGTGTTCACTCCAGCTGGCACAAAGTAAGACACTCAGAGACTGTTTTCTTTTCTTTCTTTCTTTCAAATGCAGTCTTTTCCAACATTACCTCCAAACAAGCTTTGGTGCAGATATTTGGGAGTAGAGGGAGGAATGTGGAGAAAAAGAAAGAAAACAGCAAACTGTCCCCACGCGGTTGCAGACCTTTCATTGGAAAAGCCTGGGCTCTGGGGTACACAGTCATGTGTTACAGGAAACTTATGGGCACTTGCTTGTCCTCCCACAACCCCTGGGGCTCCAGGACGGGCAGGGGTTACTCCATTCCTCAAGTTTCCAGGAGGATCCTAGGCATGCGCCCTACCCCTGAGCCACACCCCCAGACCCTCATTAGAGGGTTCTAGGCCGGCGCTCTATGACTGAACTATATACTGAGCCCTCTTTTTTTCTCTCTCTCTCTTCAAGACAGGGTTTCTCTGTGTAGCCTTGGCTGTCCTGGACTCGCTTTGTAGATCAGGCTGGCCTCGAACTCACAGCTATCCACCTGTCTCTGTCTCCTTAGTGCTGGGATTAAAGGCGTGCGCCACCACGCCCAGCTTTTTTTTTTTTAACTTTGAAACAGGGTCTCATTAAAATCACCTAGGCTAGCCTTGAACTCTGTAGCTCTGTAGCCTAGGCTAGCCTTGAACTCTGTAGCTCTGTAGCCTAGGCTAGCCTTGAACTTGTGATCCTCCTACCTCAGTCCCCCCAGATTCTATCTGGTTAAAGGGTCGTCTGGGAGCGGAAGGATGGCTGAGGGTGTTTATCTGTTTACATATGTGTGTGCATATATATGTATATAATAGGCTATATTAGAAAATTCTCTATTTATAAATATAAAACACTGGTATCCAAACATGACACGGCTAACTAAAGTGCGTGACAGGAGCCGGGCATGTGTACTCTGTAGGTAAAATCCCCACATCCTGAGTACCAGGGTAGGGTGGCGTGGGTGGGTGGGGCAGCTGGGAAGAAGAGCTGAGGTGCAAAAAAGTTGATGTGGCTGAGCCTGGAAAACAAAAGTACTGGACACCAGAAGCGTCTCAGCCTCAGGGCTGTCTGGTGGCTTTGGACACCAGACTTCATCTTTACCCTACATTCTGGCTTTGCTTCTGTCTGGGAGGAGTGTGGCCGCTTTGGAAGGCTGGGTGTGGAGGGCTGGCTCCCTCAGGGGAAGGCTGCCTGCGCTTCGCCTAACTCCTCTCCTCACAGGTCAGGAGGGCTGTCTTCATACTTGATAATTTGACAGAAAGACGCCACTGTGGGGCCTCCTGGTGAGGGTGTCTTGGCTCCTTCTGGGCTTCTTCCTGGGTCAGGGAGGAAGCCTCTGGGCGGCAGAACAGTCTGATTCATCCACAAGCCCCAAGCTGTGCGTCAGTACCTGCCCTGTTCCCAGATCCCTAAACCCTGCAAACCAGGCCCAACCCCAGCCTCAGACCCACAGAAATGCCCCACAGGCAAATGGTCACTAGAGCTCTAAGGGGGCAGCGCCCCAGCCCCAAGTAGGGAGAGCCCCCTTCTTGCCCCAAGAACACAGTGTTACAAGAATGGATTTGTGGTTGGAGGTTTGGAGGCAAATGCTGACGATCCAGTCTGAAAAGAAACAGCAAAAGATTACTAGATTGGGGGGTGGAACTGCTGGAGGCCACTGCTTGAGGAGGGGGTGTGAAGGGAGTGAGGTGCTGAGGGGGCCTGAGAGCTGGGTGAGGTGGCACACACCTGAAATCGTAGCAGTCAGGTGGCTGAGGCAGGAGGATTGTAAGTTCTAGGTGAGCCTGAGCTATATATAGTGTGAGTCAGTCTCAAAAAAAGGAGGAGGGGTGTTGGCTTTATGGGTGAAAGCACTTGCTGTGAAAGCAGGGAGACCTGAGCTCGAGTCTCCGGCACCCACATAAAAAGCTGGTGCAGACACATGGGCACCCGCAACCCCAGTGTTTCGGGGACAGAGATGGGGGAGCGGGGAACCACTGGGGCTTGCTGGCCACCAGTCTAGCTCCATAGGGAAGGACCCCGGAAGTCGTCCTCTGTGAGTGTGTAGGTACACACACATGCATTTGAGGAAAGGATCTTAGTTATATACCACACTACCACCTTCTGGAAAGATCTGTGTGCCCAGTATCATAGAGCTCACCATGAAAGGATTGGTAGAGATCCCAGCTGGCTGGCTCAGTGGCCTCTGCCCCAGTGTGGAGGTCCCCAAGTCGCCAAAGGAAGAGCCTAGGGGACAAGAATAATAATTTGGTTGACTGTGTTTATCACCTTCCTGGAGGGAGAGCCACTTGCTACATCCCCAGTGAATACTCAAGAAAGACCCTTCCAGAATTCTTGGAAGTACGGAACCACTGGCAGACAGGTAGCTCTGCAGCTCACCTGCTCCCCCTACTGGTCAGAATGGAAAATAGCTCAAGTCTTCTGTGTGTATAAGCATCAAGCCTCCCCTGGTAAATTCATCTTTCTAAGGTTCAAGTGAGTATGGGCTAAAAAAAAAAATATCCTTAAGATTTTGGCTGGGCAGTGGTGGCATGGGCCTTTAATCTCAGCAAGGCCAATCTGATCTACAGAGCGAGTCCCAGGACAGCCAGGGCTACACAAAGAAACCCTGTCTTGAAAACAAAACAAAACAGCCAGGCGTGGTGGCGCGCGCCTTTAATCCCAGCACTCAGGAGGCAGAGGCGGGTGGATCGCTGTGAGTTCGAGGCCAGCCTGGTCTACAAAGTGAGTCCAGGACAGCCAAGGCTACACAGAGAAACCTTGTCTCGAAAAACCAAAAAAAAAAAAAAAAAAAAAAAAAAAAAAAGACAACAACAAAAAACCCAGACCAATCAACCAATCAAAAACACTTGAGCCCAGCATGGTGGCTAATACCTTTAATCCCAGCACTTGGGAGTCCAAGGCAGGCCGATTTCTATGAGTTCAAGACCAGCCTGGATGGTCAGGGGTATGTAGAGAGACTGTCTCAAAACACAAAAATACTCCCCCTCTCAGCCGAGACAGGGTTTCTCTGTGTAGCCCTGGCTGTCCTGGAACTTGCTTTGTAGACCAGGCTGGCCTTGAACTCAGAGATCCACTTGCCTCTGCCTCCCGAGTGCTGGGATCGAAGGTGTGCGCCACGACTGCTAGGCTCATAACTACATATTTGAAAAATGTTTAAATGTGTGTGTGTGCGTGTGTGCGGGTGCGCTGGTGCACAGTGGTTAAAAGCCCAAGTTGGGTTCGTAGCACCTGCAATGCATGGCTCACAAACTTCTGTAACTGCAGCTCTGGGGATTCTGCTGCCTTTTTCTGGCCTTTGGGAGTATCTACACATATTGACACAGAGGCACACATAGATATAAATAGAAAGCTAAACTTAAAAATCACACCCGAATCGAACAGGTACTGGCCCCACCTTTCTGGTCGGTTCTTTGATACAGTTTAACAGCTATTTACATAAATAGCCCAGCACAGTGGCATGCACCTGCAACCCCAGCACCTGGCATGCGGAGTGGGATGATTGTGAATTCAAGGCTACGGGCTGCATACTGAAAACACAGGTGTATCAACAGTAAAGGCTGCCAAGCCTGGTGACCCGAGTTTGCTCTCCAGGACCCATATGGTGGAAAGACCTGACAATCGTAAGTTGTCTGGATCTTCAAGAAGTGCTGTGACATACCCCCCCACACACACAGTTACACACACACACACACACATATACATACATACATATGCACACATACATACATATGCACACATACATACATATGCATACACACACACACACACACACACGGAGAAAGAGGGGTATGTGTGGTAAGGTTGCCCCTTCTTTATTATAGTGGCATTGGAAACCCAGTGCCTTGCTTGTGCCAGGCAAGAGCTCTACCAGGGAGCTCCATTAGACACACACACACCCCTTTCTGTTGGCCAGATAGAGTCTAAGTGTCCAGGCAGGCCTTGAACTCATCCTAGCCTCTTGAGTAGTTGGGACTAGTGTGCGCACCAAGTGTGCACAGGTTCTGTGTAAGTGCTATGCCATTTACACAAACACCATTACATCTGTGAAGTCCGGTGTGCATAGGGGTCTTGGAATAGACCACACATGGTACTCAGGGGGTGTACTGTACAGTACGCACGTAGAGTGGGATACAGGGGGTGTACTGTACAGTACGCACGTAGAGTGGGATACAGGGGGTGTACTGTACTGTACGCACGTAGAGTGGGATACAGGGGGTGTACTGTACAGTACGCACGTAGAGTGGGATACAGGGGGTGTACTGTACAGTACGCACGTAGAGTGGGATACAGGGGGTGTACTGTACTGTACGCACGTAGAGTGGGATACAGGGGGTGTACTGTACGCACGTAGAGTGGGATACAGGGGGTGTACTGTACGCACGTAGACTGGGATACAGGGGGTGTACTGTACGCACGTAGAGTGGGATACAGGGGGTGTACTGTACTGTACGCACGTAGACTGGGATACAGGGGGTGTACTGTACTGTACGCACGTAGACTGGGATACAGGGGGTGTACTGTACAGTACGCACGTAGACTGGGATACACTGGGGCAGGGGGTCATACCCAGGCCTCTTACCATTCTGTTGTTCAGTCAGCCCAGCCTGTGTGGGGAACATTGGGGCAGGGAAGGGACTGGCAAAGGCCCCGGCGGGTGGCACTGGCTGGAGGAGGCCAGGCCCAACACTGCTCATCCCGAAGCCGGGCCCTGTGGAGCAAGAGATGGAGGCTCAAGCGAACTTCAGGCAGGTGAGCTGACATTTTCCCCCATATGGGAAATGGGATCGGTTTTCCCATAGTGGAAGGACCTTGAATGAACCCACAGAGCCATTCGGCATTGCCCCAAACTACTGAACCTGTGGTCTCCCTACACTCGGGGCTCCTGGCTCAGAGGGTGCAGATCTTATGGACCACACAGAACTGGACCCACAGACAACTTGTGCCCCCTCTATGCCTCGCCTCATTCATTCTCCCCCACCCCCCTATAAAATAGGGTCTCACGTGGCCCAGGCTGTCCTTGAACTCCTGATCCTCTTACCTCTACCTTCCTGGTACCTGGATGACACACTGTGCTGTCATGTGCAGATCCACCCACTTTTTCTTTTTCTTTCTTTCTTTTTTTTTTGTTTTTGGTTTTTTGAGACAGGGTTTCTCTGTGTAGCCTTGACTGTCCTGAACTCACTTTGTAGACCAGGCTGGCCTCAAACTCACAGCGATCCACCTGCCTCTGCCTCCCGAGTGCTGGGATTAAAGGCGTGCGCCACCACGCCCAGCCGATCCACCACTTTTTCATCTTTCATCCCTAACGTAGGCATGGCACCCACCACCCACTGTGAGCGCTGACGGGTATGCGGCACTCAGTGTGCATGTGACTTAGTTTTGGGTGGCTTTCTGTCTTCGAGCCCGAGACTCCACTGAGATGAGGGGATAACAGGCTGTGGAGGGTCAGCGGCAAGGGGGCCGACTGCAAGGCCTTGCTGACCAGCACTTGGGGGGATAAGGGGCTCTGTTTCACTATGGTTCTGGTAGCTTGGGCTTAAGACACTGAAGGGAGAAATGCTGGCTTCTCTGAGGGATCCGGATAGGGGCTAGAAACAGGAGTGTCATAGCACTGTCAGGCAAGAGGAAAACACTTTGGAGCTGATTGGAGCATGCCTTTCTTCCTCCTCAGTAATGGTTTCTATGTAAACCCAGTTATGTTATATATATATGTTTTTGTTTTAATCCCAAGCGTGGGGTTTTGGTTTGGGCTTTAGTTTGTGCACAAATAATAACTGGCCCCTACAGGGTGTGGTCTTTGCCAGCTAGTAACAGCCTGCCTGGTGCAGCCAAAAAAAGATGCAAGGACTCTGAGAAAAATGAATAGGAGAGCCCTGAGAGAGAGAGAGAGTGTGTGTGTGTGCTGTGTGGTGGAGAGAAATGTTTCAACGCAGCGGCTCTGAGGAGACTGCTTCTTGTGTTTGCTGTTGATGGAGATTGTATTGCCCCCAAAAGAATCCATTGACCCTAAACAGTCAGGAGACGCTCCATCTTCCCACTAACTTTCTTTCTCATACCCAGGGTTAAGAGGTTGGTGGAAGGGAGGCAGAGGCTTCAACACCCCAAACAAAATAGAGTTTACAAAAGAGTATCAACACTCTTCCCTCTTTTCCACCCTCCTTCCTTCTCTCTCAACTCTCCTTCCTTTTTTAATTTTTTCTTCTTTGAGACAATGTCCCGCCATGTAGACCAGGCTGGCCTGGACCTTACTGTGTACCTAAGTCTGTCCTTCAACTTGGGGCGATACTCTCTCTTAGGCAGTAGTGGGAATAGAGGTGGCACACCACCATGCCTGACCTGTGTGCTTTTTCTGTGAAAATCCATTTGTTATGTCATGGATGCTTCTATTTCTAGCCCACTAGATGGCTTGGATCTACAGATGGAAGGACATGGGCTAGTGGACAGACCGGTGGGGGAGTGGGTTGCTGACTAATTTTTGGGTAGTGAGAGACATAGAGTTAGGAGAGTCGGCACTCTTTAAAACCACAGAAGCCAGTTCAGGGGGCTTACCTGAGGCTAGACCATTGGGCTGGAATGGGTTGGTAGAAGGCAGCTGGGGTTGTGCAGGGGTGGCGAAAGGGTTGGTGAAGGCTGCCCACAGCAGAAAGAGAGGTTGGAGGGGGGGAAAAAGATGGTTTGAGTCCTCTCAATCTTAGGGTGCTTCTCCCGCCTCCCCTTCCAGGTCTCCGTGGGTAGGACTCACCTCCAAAGGTGAGCCCTGCATTGCCGCTAACACCTGGCACAGCCGACTGTAGTGCAGGAACCTGGCTGGGCATCCTGAAAACACTGTGGCACAGGGAGAGAGGAGGGAATGGGCATCTTCCAGGAGGGGCAGAGCAGGGCGCCAAAGAAGGCAAGGCCACTGTGTTACCCAAGGCTAGCCCAGGAAGCCAAGGGGAGAGAAAGCAAGTCACAGGAAAACACCACCAACCTTCAGGTGAGTCACCTTCATGTTCAGACCCACCTGCCAGGGAGACCTCCAGCCGCCATCCCGGGTCCCAGGAGGCCACCCACATCTGCAAGGCTGCTGGGCTGACTAGCAGCCCCAAGAGGGGCTACACCAAACGCTGACATCTGGCTGCTCCCTGGGTGAGATAAAACCAGGAGGCTGGGGTGAGGCTGGAGGAAAGAGGGAGCCGAGGAGATGGAGGTGGGGTGTGGAATGGCAGGTGGGGCGCTTCCTGGATTCCCTGAGCCAGCTCAGTTTTCCTGTGACCGCATAGCTCATCATGGGAGGGCTCGTCCCCTGAGACTCCTGGGCAAGGCAATAAGGCCGCATCTTGGCTGTCTTCCTTTATGCCATAGAGTTTGATGCATACCTCCTAGATAGGTGTCTGCCTCTTCAGCAAAAGTGGCCGGTCTCAATATGTAGCCCAGGCTGGGCTCTCCTCTATCCTCTTGCCTCAGCCTCCCAAGTGCTGGGATTACAAGGCTGCCTGGAACACATGGTGCTAGGGACCGAATGTAAGGCTCTGTGTATACAAGACAACCACGCTACAAACGAGCTACATCCCTAGCTCCTAATTAATTTTAAAAAATTAGCCAGGGTGGTGGTGGCACACACTGTTAATTCCAGCACTCAGAGACAGCGGCAGGGGGATGTCTGTGAGTTCAAGGCCAGCCTGGTCTACAAAGTGAGTCTAGGATAGCCAAGGCTACACAGGGAAGCCCTGTATCGAAAAAAACCAAACCAACCAACCAAATTAGTTTATTAATTGTACCAAGAGTTAAATCTAGGACCCCATGCATAGTAGGGTAAGTACCTACGGCGAAGCTAATATCCTGAGCCTTTGAGTTTTTCCACACAGGGTCTCGCTGTGTAGCCCATGTAAACCTCAAACTTGCAGGCCCCTGCCTCATTACTGGGAAGCCACCACACTCAGTGCCTTCTCTTCTCATCCCCCCATTGCCCCCCCAGCCCCCGCCCGTTGCCCGCAGTGGCACTGAGTGGAGAAGGCAGGAACTTGTGTCTGCTAGGCAAGACCTCTGCCACGGAGCCGCACACATTCTTGTTTGTGTGCGGGTGTTGAGTGCTTTTCACATAGCTCCTGGAGAGCGGACTCAGGCCATCGGCTGACACAAGTGCCTTTACCCACTGAGCCATCTTGACACCCCCACCCCACCCCCAATCCACGCTTCCAACCACAAGATGTAAGGCAGGTAGACCCAGGCCATGCGTTTTCCCTCCCTGCCTGCCTGCCTCAGAGTACATGGGATTTCTGAGCTAATGCAGCTACCTCGAGGAATTGAGCCAACTGCCTACTGCCTGGGTCTCCATGTTCCACCTGCCCCCTGCCCCGCTTCCCGGGGAGTGAGTGAGCTTTCTACCCTCAGTGGATCAGGCCTGGATCCCGCTCTGCGAAGTGTTTCCCTGTGGACACTAGGGGGCAGGGCTGAGCTTAAACTGAGGTCACCCACTGAGCTGTCACCAGCTCCCAAGCTGGCAGTTTAGTATGTATGTATGTATTTGCATAGAGGGATGCACGTGAAGGGCGGAGGACTTGCAGTAGCTGGTTCTCTTGTTCCATCACGTGGCTCCTAGGGACCAAACTCAGGGCATCGGGCTTGGCAGCAAAAGCCCTTACCCACTTGAGCCATCTCGCTGGCTCCAAGAAGCTGCGCAGTTAGTGACTTCGCCTCTTCGCACTCCTCTCTGCCTTACACAACCCCACCTATGGGAAGAGTTACCCACCTCTCAAAATCTCTCAAGTCCGTAGAGCCTTTTCTCCCTTGTGATGCTGGGGATGGAACCCAAGGCCTTGCACTTGGGCTAGGCAGGCGCTCTCCCACTGAGCTACAACCCCTGCTGAGCAACTCCACTTTAGCGCACAGTGGGGACCTTCCTTCCCACAGCGGCAGGGTTAGTCCTTTTTCCAGAGAGAAACCAGCTCTATCTGGAACGCAACCAGCTGTGCCACAGGCAGGCAACTCTCTAACCCTTACCATCTCTGTCTTTTCAGACAGGGTCTCATTTAGCTGAGGCTGGTCTCGAACTTCCAATGTAGCTGATGACCTTAAATTTTTCCCTCTGCTGCCTTCAGTAACCGAAGTGGCAGGATGACAGGCATCATTTCTGTGGTGATAAGGACCGAACGTAGGGACTTGGACAAGCTAGGCAAGCCCCGTACCAACTGAACTACAAAGAAATATTTTTTTAAAAAATTAAAAACTTCCAAAGATTCGTTTTAGCCGGGCGTAGTGGCGCATGCCTTTAATCCTAGCACTCGGGAGGCAGAGGCGGGCGGATCACTGTGAGTTCGAGGCCAGCCTGGTCGACAAAGTGAGTCCAGGACAGCCAAGGCTACAGAGAGACCCTGTCTCGAAAAACCAAAAAAAAAAAAAAAAAAAAAAAAAAAAAAAAAAAAAAAAAGATTCGTTTTAAAAATTACTTGTAGCCAGGTGTTGTGGTGCACGCCTTTAATCCCAGCACTCGGGAGGCAGAGGCAGGAGGATCGCTGAGTTTGATGCTAGTCTGGTCTACAGAGTGAGTGTCAGGACACCCAGGGATACATACACAGAGAGAAACCTGTCTTATAACAAGAAGAAACCAAACAATAAAAAAATTGTGGTTGTTTTCTTCTTCTTGTGCTTTGTCAGTCTCAAGGCTGAAGTGCTGCTTCCTTTACCTACACACTTGTGGGAACTTCTGTATGGATTTTAACATAAATGTCCTTTTTATAG
This sequence comes from Acomys minous, assembly GCF_964271855.1. Taxonomy (NCBI): domain Eukaryota; kingdom Metazoa; phylum Chordata; class Mammalia; order Rodentia; family Muridae; genus Acomys; species Acomys minous. Next base: position 71,646,202 of record NC_140498.1, on the reverse strand, counting down.
TTATGTGTTTATTAGTGTGTGTCTGGGAGTGCATGGTGCCGTGTGGAGCTTAGAGAACAACTTTGCTCAGTTGGTTCTTTTCTTCTTCCTTGTGAATTTCTGGGATTGGATTTTGATGGTCAGGTTGGCAGCAAGCACCTTTAACCAATAGGCCATCTTGTCAACTTGGATTTTAACTTTTATTAGTATAAAACAGTGGAGGCTTGGGGAATGAGAATTTAAGACTACTGTGGCCACTTAGTGAGATCCTGTTCCAAACTAAAAATGATGAAGGATATAGATAGCTCAGTAGTAAAGCACCTGCCTAGACTCCTCAGTGAGTACCTTGGAGCATGATTCAGTGGTAGAGCAAGCACCTGCCTAGAATCCCCCAGTGAGGGGCTGGGGTGTGGCTCAGTGGCAAAGCACCTGCCTAGAATCCCCCAGTGAGGGGCTGGGGTGTGGCTCAGTGGCAAAGCACCTGCCTAGAATCCCCCAGTGAGGGGCTGGGGTGTGGCTCAGTGGTAGAGCACCTGCCTAGAATCCCCCAGTGAGGGGCTGGGGTGTGGCTCAGTGGCAAAGCACCTGCCTAGAATCCCCCAGTGAGGGGCTGGGGTGTGGCTCAGTGGTAGAGCACCTGCCTAGAATCCCCCAGTGAGGGGCTGGGGTGTGGCTCAGTGGCAAAGCACCTGCCTAGAATCCCCCAGTGAGGGGCTGGGATGTGGCTCAGTGGTAGAGCACCTGCCTAGAATCCCCCAGTGAGGGGCTGGGGTGTGGCTCAGTGGTAGAGGCCCTGCCTAGAATTCCCCAGTGAGGGGCTGGGGTGTGGCTCAGTGGTAGAGCACCTGCCTAGAGTCCCCCAGTGAGGGGCTGGGGTGTGGCTCAGTGGTAGAGCACCTGCCTAGAATCCCCCAGTGAGGGGCTGAGGTGTGGCTCAGTGGTAGAGTGGTTGGCTGAGGCTGATCTTTAATTCCCAGTACCACAAAATCAGTCAATCAATCAAAACCCAAGCGACCCTGCAGTTCTCAGCAGCATAGTTGGATGACGCTATAGGTAGAGTCAGGAAATCATACTTCTGCCATTCTGTGTTGCACAATTAGATAATCTGTTTTATAATGCTGGGTTTTTGGTTTTGGTTCTGGTGATGGAATCCATGCTCTCATTTACTCTAATTATACACTTTACCACTTGAATCACACCCTGGCTCCATATTATTTTATCTATTTATGAGACGAGAGGGGGGTGGGGAGGGGTCTTACTATGTAACCCTTGTTGGCCTGGCATTCACTATATATAGACCAGGCTGGCCTCGAACATACAGAGCCTGCTCTGCTTCCCAACTACTAGGATTAAAGGCGGGTGCCATCGTGCCCAGCTACACTGTAAAGGCTTCAGAGGACCTTGAGTAGGCCAAAGGAAGGCGGCAGAGGACTCACCAAAGCTGTAACTTCCGGTTAGCATCCGATTGGCTGCCAATGAGGGTGGAGAAGGCAGAGGGAGATTAGAGGAAGGGAAAAAGCTTATGAGTCACTGGCTTGTCCCTAGGCATCTGGTCTCTACAGCCCTTTAGCTGCCAACTCCTGGTGTCTAGAACAGCCGAGGGAAGGGAGGCAGGGCTGTGGAGGCTGACGTCTGGGGGCCTTGGAGAGAACTGAAGGCTTGAAAGGGACCTCAGAGTCTCCGCAATTCCTGAAAACACAACCCTCCGTTTTAAAGACCTTTGATCTTTGAATGGGTGGGTGTGGCTGACTGGGGATTACCCTGAACTTGACCTGGCCGCTTGACCCTCTGGGGCAGGATATTACAAACAATAAGGACAGGATGCACCCATTTTTATAGGCCTCCAGTATTTCCAGCCAGAAGTTTCCTGTGTGGGTCAGAGGAGCAGTGAGATGGCCTAGCCGGCAAAGACACTTGTCCTGTACCCCTGAAGACCCGAGTTCGATCCCCAGGACCCACAGTGGGAGACAAGACCATTCATGAAAGCTGCTACCTGACCTCTACACGGCACCCATGGGCCTGCCTGAGATAATACGTACAATAAACTATTTTTAAAAAGAAGAAAATTGTCTTGGGGTAGAATCCATGCTAATAGTGCAGCAATTTCCCTCGTGTGAAAAACTGAACCACAGCGCCCTCTGCCTGTGACTGGCAGGCCCCACACTGGTTACCCTTCAAGGAGAAGCGGTTCTTTATGCCCATTTACAGTGACTCAGCCAGTGGGGATGGGAGGGAACGAAGGAAGGGTGACATATGGAAGTGGACGGCTGATGCTATTGAACAAGAGGCAGGAAATGAGGGAGGCACTTTCACCTGCAGGGGCTGGCTGGGCCTGGAACGGGGCTTGCATGGATGGAGGGAGGCTTCCGAAGGCCGAAGAGCCAGGGCTGCTGCTGAAGGCATCGAAGTTGGCAAAGCCTCCGTGGGAAGGAGTCTGGCCTACAGGTGGGGGAAATGCAAAGGTTGCATGAAGGAAATGCATACATCACCAGGTGTGCTGGCTGCTATGGTTTTTTGTTTTGTTTTGTTTCCCACTTGAAACAAGCTCAGGTCATTTAGCAAGAGGAACTTCAATTGAGAAAGGACTCCAGAGCTGGGCAGTGGTGGCGCACACCGTTAGTCCCAGCACTTGGGAGGCAGAGGCAGGCGGATCGCTGTGAGTTTGGGGCCAGTCTGGTCTACAGAGCAAGTCCAGGACAGCCAAAGCTATACAGAGAAATCCTGTCTCAACCCCCCTCAAAGAGAGAGAGAGAGAGAAAGAGAGAGAGAGAGAGAGAGAGAGAGAGAGAGAGAGAGAGAGCGCAACTCCATCAGACATGGTGGTACACACTTTAATCTCAGCCCTGGGGAGGCGGAGGCAGGCAGATCTCATGAGTTCCAGGACAGGCAAGGTTCCGTAGAGACCATCTCCCACCTAAAAAAACAAAAAGCAAAAAACAAAACAAAACAAAAAACAGGGAGGGGGAGAGTGAGCAGGAGCCCTCCCTCCATCAGACTGACCTATAGGCAAGTCCATGGGAATACTTTCTTTTTCTTTTTTTTTTTTCCATACAGAGTTTCTCTATGTAGCCTTGGATGTCCTGGACTACATTGTAGTCTAGGCTAGCCTCGAACTCACAGGGATCCACCTGCCTCTGCCTCCTGAGTGCTGGGATTAAAGGCGAGGGCCACCACCGCCCTGCCGGAATATTTTCTTGATTGCAGTGGGAGGGCCTACCCCATAAAGGCGGTGCCCTCCCTGGGCAGGTGGTCTAGGGTTGGTAATGACAAAGCAGGCTGAGCAGTCTACATAGCAAGGTCCAGGCCTGCCAGAGCTACACAGTGGGTGAGACTTCCGTCTCCAAAAATGAAAAGCAAAACAAAGTTAGCAGGCTGCTCAAGCCATTCAGAACAAGCCTGCAAGCGGCCTTCCTCCACGCTTTCTGCTTCAGTTCCCGACCTGAGTTCCTGCTATGACTTCCTTTCACTGTGAACCAGGATGTGGGAGCCAGTTTAACCCTGCCCTCCCCAAACTGGTTTTGGTGAGTGTTTTATCACAGCACAAGAAACCTGATTGAGGCACCAAGTGTGGTGGTTCACAAGGTGACCCCAAGAGGCTGGAGTGAGAAGATCATTTGAGTTCCAGACCAGCCTGAACTACGTAGAACCATGGCCCCTGTCCCCAAAGCAAACAACACACCCCTCGCTTTTGCTCTCTGTCTCTCTCTGATGGAAGACAGCTCAGTCCCCAGAACCCATGTGATATGCTTATAATCCCAGCACTGGAAACACAGTGATAGGCATCTCCCTGAGACTCACCACCAGGCCAGCCTAGCATGTGTAGAGCCTAGCATGTGTGGTGAGTCCCAGGCCAGCCCAGCATGTGTGGTGAGTCCCAGGCCAGCCCAGCATGTGTGGTGAGTGCCAGGCCAGTTCAGCATGTGTGGTGAGTCCCAGGCCAGCCCAGCATGTGTGGCGAGTTGCAGGCTGGTGAGAAACTGGTGTTTGTTCATTTTATTTTAATGAAAAAGGTTGGCGCCAAAGAGATGGCTCAGTGCTTAAGAGCACTTGTTCTCACAGAGGCCCAGGGTTTGCTGGCCAGCACCCGTATGGTGACTAACAGCCATCTGTAAGTACAGTTTCAGAGCATTCAAAGCCCTCTTCTGACCTCTGTGGGCACCAGGCATGTACATAGTGCACACACATAACACACAAAACATCCACACACAGAAAGCAAGTAAATCTAAAGAAACAACAACAAAAAAGGTGGCTGGTCGTGGTGGCGCACGCCTTTAATCCCAGCACTCGGGAGGCAGAGGCAGGTGGATTGCTGTGAGTTCCAGGCCAGCCTGGTCTACAAAGTGAGTCCAGGACAGCCAAGACTACACAGAGAGACCCTATCTTGAAAACCCAAAAAAAAAAAAAAAAAAGTAGCTGGTACCTAAGGAACAGGAACAACGGTAAAGGCAGTCCTCTGGCCTCTGAGTGCACACACATGACTATGTATCCACACAAACGTGGGGGTGATTATTTGGTTCTTTATTCTCTGCTTTCAGCTTCCTGCATATCAGGATTATAGGTATGCACCACCACACCCAGCTTTGCAGAGAAAGTAATAAAATGGGTTCTTTGCTAAAGGAGGTGCTGGGAGCCCCCACGGATAGGCTTTGTGGCTAAACTCCCCAATATAACCCATGCTGTTCCTTGACCCCTGTTCTGCCAGCCACAGGGAAAGTCAAGCCCCAATGGACTGAATGTCTTGGTGGTTGATGTATGGTGTGGACAGGTTCTCAACAAACTGTACTTACCTCCAAAGCCTGGGAACGCGGCAAAGGCTGGTGCCACCTGGGGAGCGGCAAAGGGGTCTCCGCCGATATCAGCCAACAGGTCGGTGCTGGCTTTCTTGGCGGATGAATAAGGAGGCTGGGAGCTCCTGGCCTGTGCTGTGTGAGCCTGTGACTGGCTGACAGACTTGGGAAAGAATTGTGGGTGACATTTAGAATCCCACCCGTGACCTGCGTCCCTCCAGAGCCTACTAGGCTGCCCCCCAACAGTTAAGCAGACGGAAGGCAGAGTAAGTTGGTGTCTTCGGCTGAGAAGGTTCCCATGCAAAAGTCACCTAAGGGCCTCACAGGGCCACAAGAACTAGGTGTTTTAGAGCATTAGAGGTAACCCTGAGATGCACGGCACTGTGCCCCCACAGTGCCCAGGACCTCTCACCTCTGTATCCTCTTTGCACAGCCCTGGCTGTCCTGGAACTTGCTCTGTAGACCAGGCTAGCCACAAATTCACAGAGATCCACCTGCTTCTGCCTCATGAGATTAAAGGTCTATACCCCCCACCTCTGCATCTTTGCCAGGTACAGGAAGTGCTGCTGTCCTAGGTCCTTGGAAGGGAGGGTCAAGACTGAAGTTATTACCCTGATTTTCCTAAGTACCACTTTCTGCCAGGGTCAAGGGATACAAGATGTAAGGTAGAGGTAGCAACAGGGCTTCTAAACTGCTGGTCCGCTAAACGCCGGGATCTGACTTAGGAGAGTGTGCACCCGTCCCACGCAATCGACACCGCATCTCACGGAGAATATGAGGTCTGAGGGGTACCTGGCTTGAAGTGGAAGCAGCATCAGAGAGAGAAGGCACAGGGTCTCCCAGAAGTGTCCGCATGGGCTTCCCTTCCGGGACAGAGCCCTGGGAAGAGGTAGAGACACTGCCTTTGCTGTAAGACGGTCCCTTGACTTGCTCTGGGGGGACGTACCTTTGAGAAAGAACAGTTATGCTTGTGAAAAATAGAAAATCTTGGACCAAGCTCAGCTGAAGTGGTTGGGGAAACATAAATTGCAGGGTCAAAATCTTTATTTTTATTGTCATTATTTTTTAAAGATTTTATAGATGCTTATGAGCCACCATGTGGTTGCTGGGAATTGAACTCAGGACCCTTGGATGGGCAGCCAGTGCTCTTAACCGCTGAGCCATCTCTCCAGCCCTCTTTATTGTTTCTTTACCAGCTCCCTTTTATGAATAAGAAGAAGTTAGAGAGCCAGGTGGTGGGAGTGGGATGTAGGCAGATGCCTTTAATCCCAGCACTCTGGAGGCAGAAGCAGGAAGATCTCTGAGTTCAAGGCCAGCTTGGTCTACAGAGCAAGTTCCAGGTCAGCCAGGGCTATAGGAATACACAGAGAAACCCTGTCTCAAAAAACAAAACAAAAAATTCTCCAACCACCCTCCAAAAAAGATCTTAACAATGTTCTCTTGAGTATATCCTCCTCTTCAGTGAACACGGGTTTTGTGCATGGTAGGTAAGTGCTCTGCCACTGAGCCACACCCCAGCCCCTCACTGGGGGACTCTAGGCAGGGGCTCTACCACTGAGCCACACCCCAGCCCCTCACTGGGGGATTCTAGGCAGGTGCTCTACCACTGAGCCACACCCCAGCCCCTCACTGGGGGATTCTAGGCAGGTGCTCTGCCACTGAGCCACACCCCCAGCCCCTCACTGGAGGATTCTAGGCAGGTGTTCTACACTGAGCCACGCCCCAGCCCCTCACTGGGGGATTCTAGGCAGGTGCTCTACCACTGAGCCACACCCCAGCCCCTCACTGGGGGATTCTAGGCAGGTGCTCTACCACTGAGCCACACCCCAGCCCCTCACTGGGGGATTCTAGACAGGGGCTCTACCACTGAGCCACACCCCAGCTCCTCACTGGGGGATTCTAGGCAGGGGCTCTACCACTGAGCCACACCCCAGCCCCTCACTGGGGGATTCTAGGCAGGTGCTCTACCACTGAGCCACACCCCAGCCCCTCACTGGGGGATTCTAGGCAGGTGCTCTACCACTGAGCCACATCCTTAGCCCTTTTGGGCATCAACTACCACATCCAGTTGCCTCTTGGCTATCTTTTTTTTAAAAAAGATTTTATTTTATGTTTATGAGTATATCTGCATGTAAGTCAGAAATGGACTCTGTTGCCCACTGATCCTTCCCCCCTGGCAGGGAGGCATTGCCAGGCCACAGAAGAGGATGCAGTCAATCCAGATGAGACTTGATAGGCTAGGATCAGATAACAGGGGAGGAGGCCTCTCCCTTTCTGAGGGCTAGGGGAGCGGGAAGGGGTTTGAGGGACAGAGGATTGGACTGGGAGGTGAGGAGGGAGGGGCCTACAATCAGGTTATAAAGTGAATAAATTTTTTAAAAGATTTATTATTTGTTTTTTTTTGTTGTTGTTGTTTTTTGTTTTTTTGGTTTTTCGAGACAGGGTCTCTCTGTGTAGCCTTGACTATCCTGAACTAACTTTGTAGACCAGGCTGGCCTCAAACTCACAGCGATCCTCCTGCCTCTGCCTCCTGAGGGCTGGGATTAAAGGCGTGCGCCACCACCGCCCGGCAAAGATTTATTTTATTTTATTTTATGTTTTTGAGTATATCTGCATGTATGCCTGCATGCCTGAAGAGGGCATCAGATCACATTATAGATGGGTGTGAGCCACCGTGTGGTTGCTGGGAATTGAACCGAGAAACTCTGGAAGAGCAGCCAGTGCCCATAACTGCTGAGCCACCTCTCTAACCAGGGTGCCTTTTTTTCCCCCTGAGACAGAGTTTCTCTGTATAGTCCTGGCCTCAAACTCACAGAGATCCACCTGGGATTAAAAGCGTGTGCCACCACTGATGGTACTTCTTGGGTATCTTAATGCATCTTTCTCTGTTACAAATTTATTCACATGTGTGTGCCACATGTGCAAGTACAGGTGTGCATGCATGTGTGCCACTGAAGGTCAGAGGATGTGCCTTTGCCTTCTGAGTGCTGGGATTATAGGCATGAGCCACCATGCCAGACTTTTCTTTCCTTCTTTTAATATTTCAAACCATCTTGGTTTTAAGTAATCGTAGACACAATGATACAAATAGAGCAGTGCTTGCCACATGGTGGCGCACGCCTTTAATCTCAGCACTCGGGAGGCAGAGGCAGTGGAGCTGCTGTGAGTTCTAGGCCATCCTGGTCTACAAAGTGAGTCCAGGACAGCCAAGGCTACATAGAGAAACCCTGTCTCAAAAAAACAAAAAAGAAGAACTTAAAAAAACAAACAAACAAATAGAGCAGTGCTCTTATTTTCTAATTTCCTTCTTGAGGTTGCCCGTTCACTTTCTGGGTCTCCCCTATTTCTCAGTGCTAGGGATTGAACCCGGGGCCTCCCACAGGTTACACTGAAGCCCTTTCTGTGCTTTCTTTTTTTTCTTTTTTGGAGACAGGGTCTCACTGAGTTACCCGGGCTGCCCATGAACTCATCCTATAGCACGAACAGGCCCAGAATGTTCCCTCCTCCTCCTTTCTCAGCCTCTGGAGTAGCTGGAGTAGCTGGAGTAGCTGGGATCAGCAGCCTGCACGACCAGGTTTCCTCGTGTTTCTCCTTCTTAGTCTCACAGAGAACGTGTCTGTACCTTATCCAACATGGAGTTCGGTCTGCCCTGACCTCTAGCTCCCGCCAGAGAAAAATCCCTTCCCACCTCCTGTATACTACCCTTATTCTGGAAGCATCTTAATGCTAGGGTACCCCCAAAGAGGTGCTCTCAAAGATGGCTCCATGGGCAAAGTGCTTGTTGTATAACCACGAGGACGTTTGAGTTCAGATCCCCAACACCCGCACGCTTATCTGTAACCCCAGTTCTAGGGGGCAGAGACAAGCAGGTTCCAGGGGTTTGCCAGGCAGCCAGTCTAGCTAAACAGGAAGGAGCGGCTGGTTCAGTGAGAGGCCCTGCCTCAGGAACGGAGGACTAACAGTTTGGCTCAGCGGGTTAGGGTGCTTGCCGCCAAGCCTGACGACCTGAGTTCAATCCCTGAGACCCACCTATAAGGAGGGCCTGTTCTACACGGTTGTCCTCTGACACATGCACCCTGCCACACACGTGTGCACATGATCTACTGAGCTGTAGAGGCCTGCCCCCATGCTCCATTCATTCCGAGAGGGTTGGGGCGGGGGATGTGGCTCAGTGGGTAGAACACAGGCCAAACGTGTATGAAGGTCTGGGTGCGGTTCCCGACACCACAGAAGCCAGCTGCGGTGGCGTACACACGTAATCTCAGGAGGCAGCAGCAGGAGAGGCCAAAGCTCAAGGCTGTCCGTGGATATGTAGAGTTCAGGGCCAGCCTGCCCTACATGCCTCCAATAGAACTGCGGGGGTAATAACTCATAACAAGTTCTTTCATGTCAATTTCTTATTTAATTTGAGGCAGGGTCTCATGTAGCCCAGGTTTGCCCAGAACTCACTCAGTAGCTAAGGATAACCTTAAATTTCTTTTTCTTTCTTTTTTCTTTTTTTCTTTTTCTTTTTTATTTGCTTTTTAAGACAGGGTTTCTCTGTGCAGCCCTGGCTGTCCTGGAACTCGCTTTGTAGACCAGGCTGCCTCAAACTCTCAGAGATCTGCCTCCCTGTGCCCCTCCAAGTGCTGGGATTACAGGCATGAACCAATATGCTGTTTCAATTTGTTACTTTGAAGTCAGAATTTAATTGAACCTGGATGTCGGGGTGAGAAAAAGACCCATTCCAAGCCCGGTCTGTGAAAAATGCCAGCAGTGCTTTGGAAATGAGATTGCTAGACCAAGTGCCTTGGACATGCGTCTCTTTCTTGCTCCTTACCATCTTTTTTTCTCGTATTTTTCTTGGAGAAACTCCTTCACCTTCTGAGGATCCCTAGAATCGGGTATCAACGATGTCCGAGCGTCAAAAAGACCCAGCCAGATCTTCCGGCAGACCTGGAGACACAGGACCAGTGGAGTGTGCGGTGTGAACGGCACCGTCAGTACACCTCTGATTAATGACCTCAGGTCGATGTCTTCAAAGATAAAATATCTACTGAGCCTGGATACAGTGTGTGTGTGGGGGGTCCCTACATGGACCTTCAAATCAGACATGACCCCTGCCCCATAGTTTTTAATTGAATAGACCAGGCCTTATGTAAACATGCAGTATACATGAGGTAAGTGATCGCACATACTGAAAATATGAAATTTCATCCCCCCAAAAATTGTGAGGGGGCTGAAAGACGACTGAGCTGGATCCCTAGGACCCAGATGGTGAAAGGAGAGAATCAACTTCTGAAAGTTATCCCCTGCCACAGACAGACAGGCAGGCAGGCAGGCATGCAGGCAGGCAGACACTAGATAAATGCAAAGAAAAACAAAGCCAAAGGCAACTATTGGGTTTTCCGACCATTGTGAGGCAAAGCTTTCCTAGCAAGTGGCAGAGCCTCAGCCTGCTACTTCATGCCTTGGCAGCTGCTCACCTCGTTTCCCCGAGATTGGAGGAACAGAACCTCAGGCTCAGTGAAAGTTGTCATGGAGATGGACTTGACTCGATGAGGGGGATTCAGGCCTCTCCTGTAGGGCGGAGACAGAGAGGGGAGCTGCAGCAGGTGAACGTGGGGAGTCAGTGAGGAAAAGAAAGAAAACAGCACAGAAGATAGTCTTAGTTAGGAGCCCATCCCAGGGCTAGGGTGTGGCTCAGTGGTAGAGCCCCTGCCTAGAATCCCCCAGTGAGGGGCTGGGGTGTGGCTCAGTGGTGGAGCACCTACCTAGAATCCCCCAGTGAGGGGCTGGGGGTGTGGTTCAGTGGTAGAGCACCTGCCTAGAATCCCCCAGTGAGGGGCTTAGGGGTGTGGCTCAGTTGTAGAGCACCTGCCTACATTCCTCCAGTGAGGGGCTGGGGTGTGGCTCAGTGGTAGAGCACCTGCCTAGAATCCCCCAGTGAGGGGCTGAGGTGTGGCTCAGTGGTAGAGCACCTGCCTACAATCCTCCAGTGAGGGGCTGGGGTGTGGCTCAGTGGTAGAGCACCTGCCTAGAATCCCCCAGTGAGGAGCTGGGGTGTGGCTCAGTGGTAGAGCACCTGCCTACAATCCCCCAGGGAGGGGCTGGGGTGTGGCTCAGTGGTAGAGCACCTGCCTACAATCCTCCAGTGAGGGGCTGGGGTGTGGCTCAGTGGTAGAGCACCTGCCTAGAATCCCCCAGTGAGGAGCTGGGGTGTGGCTCAGTGGTAGAGCACCTGCCTGGAATCCCCCAGTGAGGGGCTGAGGTGTGACTCAGTGGTAGAACACCTGCCTAGAATCCCCCAGTGAGGGGCTGGGGTGTGGCTCAGTGGTAGAGCACCTGCCTAGAATCCCCAGTGAGGGGCTGGGGTGTGGCTCAGTGGTAGAGCACCTGCCTACAATCCTCCAGGGAGAAGCTAGGAGTATGGTTTATAAGTTGAAAATTTGGTTGGTGCCGGGCATGGTGACACACACCTTTAATCCCAGCACTCAGGAGGCAGAGGCAGGTGGATCACTGTGAGTTCAAGGCCAACCTGGTCTACGAAGTGAGTCCAGGACAGCCAAGGCTAACACAGAGACCCTGTCTCAAAAATCCATAAAAAAAAAAAAAAAAAAAAAAGAAAGAAAGAAAAGAAAAAAAGAAAAAGAAAGAAAGAAAAAAGAAAATTGCTTGGCTTAGTATACACAAGACCCTGGTTTCTACCCCAAATATTGGAAAATTTAAGAAGCCACCACCAATAGCAAGAAAAGTCCTGCCAACATCCAGCAAGATGGTTTAGCAGGTTTAGGAACCTTCTACAGAGCCTGGTGATCTGTGGACCTGAAGCCACAGGGCAAAGGGGAGAAATGATCCCTGCCAGTTCTTGTTTGGCCTCCATTAACACTTCGGCACTTGTGCCCCATATACTAAATATATACATGTAATAAAATTTAAAATTCCAGGCCGGGCATGGTGGCACATGCCTTTAATCCCAGCACTTGGGAGGCAGAGGCAGGTGGACCGATGTGAGTTCGAGGCCAGCCTGGTCTGCCAAATGAGTCCAGGACAGCTAAGGCTACACAGGGTAACCCTGTCTCGAAAAACCAAAAAAGAAAAAAAAAAGGAAAAAAAAAAAAAAAGGAAAATCCCTACTAAAAGCTAATTCCTAATATCAGGAAAAAAACGTTAATAAGACTGTTCTGGAGCCTTTAAGTAAGAGACAAGAAAGAGAGACTAACACACTGACTGTGGCCCTGTCTGTGACTCTGGAGAAGGAGGCACAACCTGTCATCCTGACACCTCCTGTAGTTCCCCTCAGATCCCGTCCAGCGCTCAGCCTGTAGGCTGAGGGGTGACTTCTGGGAGCTGAGACACTCGGCCACATCCCCTTTCCTGACGCTGTTCTAGATCTATGGCGGCACATCCTGAGGTCCCCTGAGCTCTGCCAAGCATGAGGTATGGCAGATTAGGGAGGGACCCGTGACTAACACCGATGAGGACAAGAGATGAGCTAGGTCGAGCAGCATTGCTATCTGGAAGCCAGCTGCCTCGCTCCCTTAACAGAAGGATGGAGCTGTGGTGGGAAATGGACAGCCCACTCCCACGCCTCCCCAACAGGAAGCCATATCTGGAAAAAGAGGTACCTCGGGCATTCCTCTTCCTGGATCTTTTAATAAAGCAGGAAGAAGTCAAGTTGAAAACAGCTCAGCCATGAGATAGAGTGATAACAGGTTCTCTGCCTGAGTTTTTGTGCTTGCTCCATTAACTCCTGGCGGGGGAGGGGACACAGGGCTGCCAGCAGACACCCGGTGGGGATTTCCTACCCCTTGCTCACTTGACCTTCTAGGGAGAGAGGTGGTTCCAACGGGAAACCACAGGCTCAGCTAGGTGAGGGTTTCTCGGGTTCCCCTTCCTTAAATTAAATGTATATATTTATGTATTCATTTCGTGCACACTACATGGTTCATGTGGGGACTGTCAGGCTTGGTGGCAAGTGCCTTGACCGACGAGCCATCCTCACCAGCCCCACGTCCTCCTGGCTTTGTCTTCACACAAAACCAGCCAAGCCAAAACAAATAAATTAGACTCGGGAAATGAAAGACCACAGACTCACACCAGAAAGTCTGTGATACTGAGGCATCTTTGGTAGAATCTTCGCATGAACCCTGAATTGATCCCTGGCACTGTATAAACCAAGCGTGCTGGCAGATACCTGCAGTCACAGCAAGTTCCAGGCTAGCCAGAGGTATGAGACCCTGTCGCAAACAAACAAACAAAAAAATTTAAAACAGAGAGTAAATTATGGGGCTAGAGCCGGCCTTGGTGGCACACGTCTTTAATCCCAGCACTAAGGAGGCAGAGGCAGGCGGATCTCTGTGAGCTCAAGGCTAGCCTGGTCGACAAAGTGAGTTTGAGACAGCCAAGGCTACACAGAGAGACCCTGCCTTGAAAAACCAAATTAAGTGAATGATGATGATGATGATGATGATGATGATTTTTTGTCTCTCTGTGTAGCCTTGGCTGTCCTGGACTCACTTTGTAGACCAGGCTGGCCTTGAACTCACAGTGATCCGCCTGCCTCTGCCTCCCGAGTGCTAGGATTAAAGGCGTGCACCACCATACTCAGCTGATGATGATGATGACTTAAATTTTAAAAATGGAGCTAAAGAGATGGTTTAGTAGTTTAGAGCATTCGTTGCTCCTGCAGAGGACCAGGGTTGGAGTCTCAGCAACTCCATGGTGGGGTCACAACCATCAGCAGTTTAGGGGATCTGACACCCTCTTCTGGCCTCACATTGCACTACACCCACAAGGTACACATACATACAGGCAAACCACCCATACATGTAAAATAATAGCATTTTAAAATGTTTAGGTGAGGAGGGCCGGGCGGTGGTGGCACACGCCTTTAATCCCAGCACTTGGGAGGCAGAGGCAGGCGGATCGCTGTGAGTTCGAAGCCAGCCTGGTCTACAAAGTGAGTCCAGGACAGCCAAGGCTACACAGAGACCCTGTCTCAAAAATCCATAAAAAAAAAAAAAAAAAAAAAAAAGAAAGAAAGAAAAGAAAAAAAGAAAAAGAAAGAAAGAAAAAAGAAAATTGCTTGGCTTAGTATACACAAGACCCTGGTTTCTACCCCAAATATTGGAAAATTTAAGAAGCCACCACCAATAGCAAGAAAAGTCCTGCCAACATCCAGCAAGATGGTTTAGCAGGTTTAGGAACCTTCTACAGAGCCTGGTGATCTGTGGACCTGAAGCCACAGGGCAAAGGGGAGAAATGATCCCTGCCAGTTCTTGTTTGGCCTCCATTAACACTTCGGCACTTGTGCCCCATATACTAAATATATACATGTAATAAAATTTAAAATTCCAGGCCGGGCATGGTGGCACATGCCTTTAATCCCAGCACTTGGGAGGCAGAGGCAGGTGGACCGATGTGAGTTCGAGGCCAGCCTGGTCTGCCAAATGAGTCCAGGACAGCTAAGGCTACACAGGGTAACCCTGTCTCGAAAAACCAAAAAAGAAAAAAAAAAGGAAAAAAAAAAAAAAAAGGAAAATCCCTACTAAAAGCTAATTCCTAATATCAGGAAAAAAACGTTAATAAGACTGTTCTGGAGCCTTTAAGTAAGAGACAAGAAAGAGAGACTAACACACTGACTGTGGCCCTGTCTGTGACTCTGGAGAAGGAGGCACAACCTGTCATCCTGACACCTCCTGTAGTTCCCCTCAGATCCCGTCCAGCGCTCAGCCTGTAGGCTGAGGGGTGACTTCTGGGAGCTGAGACACTCGGCCACATCCCCTTTCCTGACGCTGTTCTAGATCTATGGCGGCACATCCTGAGGTCCCCTGAGCTCTGCCAAGCATGAGGTATGGCAGATTAGGGAGGGACCCGTGACTAACACCGATGAGGACAAGAGATGAGCTAGGTCGAGCAGCATTGCTATCTGGAAGCCAGCTGCCTCGCTCCCTTAACAGAAGGATGGAGCTGTGGTGGGAAATGGACAGCCCACTCCCACGCCTCCCCAACAGGAAGCCATATCTGGAAAAAGAGGTACCTCGGGCATTCCTCTTCCTGGATCTTTTAATAAAGCAGGAAGAAGTCAAGTTGAAAACAGCTCAGCCATGAGATAGAGTGATAACAGGTTCTCTGCCTGAGTTTTTGTGCTTGCTCCATTAACTCCTGGCGGGGGAGGGGACACAGGGCTGCCAGCAGACACCCGGTGGGGATTTCCTACCCCTTGCTCACTTGACCTTCTAGGGAGAGAGGTGGTTCCAACGGGAAACCACAGGCTCAGCTAGGTGAGGGTTTCTCGGGTTCCCCTTCCTTAAATTAAATGTATATATTTATGTATTCATTTCGTGCACACTACATGGTTCATGTGGGGACTGTCAGGCTTGGTGGCAAGTGCCTTGACCGACGAGCCATCCTCACCAGCCCCACGTCCTCCTGGCTTTGTCTTCACACAAAACCAGCCAAGCCAAAACAAATAAATTAGACTCGGGAAATGAAAGACCACAGACTCACACCAGAAAGTCTGTGATACTGAGGCATCTTTGGTAGAATCTTCGCATGAACCCTGAATTGATCCCTGGCACTGTATAAACCAAGCGTGCTGGCAGATACCTGCAGTCACAGCAAGTTCCAGGCTAGCCAGAGGTATGAGACCCTGTCGCAAACAAACAAACAAAAAAATTTAAAACAGAGAGTAAATTATGGGGCTAGAGCCGGCCTTGGTGGCACACGTCTTTAATCCCAGCACTAAGGAGGCAGAGGCAGGCGGATCTCTGTGAGCTCAAGGCTAGCCTGGTCGACAAAGTGAGTTTGAGACAGCCAAGGCTACACAGAGAGACCCTGCCTTGAAAAACCAAATTAAGTGAATGATGATGATGATGATGATGATGATGATTTTTTGTCTCTCTGTGTAGCCTTGGCTGTCCTGGACTCACTTTGTAGACCAGGCTGGCCTTGAACTCACAGTGATCCGCCTGCCTCTGCCTCCCGAGTGCTAGGATTAAAGGCGTGCACCACCATACTCAGCTGATGATGATGATGACTTAAATTTTAAAAATGGAGCTAAAGAGATGGTTTAGTAGTTTAGAGCATTCGTTGCTCCTGCAGAGGACCAGGGTTGGAGTCTCAGCAACTCCATGGTGGGGTCACAACCATCAGCAGTTTAGGGGATCTGACACCCTCTTCTGGCCTCACATTGCACTACACCCACAAGGTACACATACATACAGGCAAACCACCCATACATGTAAAATAATAGCATTTTAAAATGTTTAGGTGAGGAGGGCCGGGCGGTGGTGGCACACGCCTTTAATCCCAGCACTTGGGAGGCAGAGGCAGGCGGATCGCTGTGAGTTCGAAGCCAGCCTGGTCTACAAAGTGAGTCCAGGACAGCCAAGGCTACACAGAGACCCTGTCTCAAAAATCCATAAAAAAAAAAAAAAAAAAAAAAAGAAAGAAAGAAAAGAAAAAAAGAAAAAGAAAGAAAGAAAAAAGAAAATTGCTTGGCTTAGTATACACAAGACCCTGGTTTCTACCCCAAATATTGGAAAATTTAAGAAGCCACCACCAATAGCAAGAAAAGTCCTGCCAACATCCAGCAAGATGGTTTAGCAGGTTTAGGAACCTTCTACAGAGCCTGGTGATCTGTGGACCTGAAGCCACAGGGCAAAGGGGAGAAATGATCCCTGCCAGTTCTTGTTTGGCCTCCATTAACACTTCGGCACTTGTGCCCCATATACTAAATATATACATGTAATAAAATTTAAAATTCCAGGCCGGGCATGGTGGCACATGCCTTTAATCCCAGCACTTGGGAGGCAGAGGCAGGTGGACCGATGTGAGTTCGAGGCCAGCCTGGTCTGCCAAATGAGTCCAGGACAGCTAAGGCTACACAGGGTAACCCTGTCTCGAAAAACCAAAAAAGAAAAAAAAAAGGAAAAAAAAAAAAAAAAGGAAAATCCCTACTAAAAGCTAATTCCTAATATCAGGAAAAAAACGTTAATAAGACTGTTCTGGAGCCTTTAAGTAAGAGACAAGAAAGAGAGACTAACACACTGACTGTGGCCCTGTCTGTGACTCTGGAGAAGGAGGCACAACCTGTCATCCTGACACCTCCTGTAGTTCCCCTCAGATCCCGTCCAGCGCTCAGCCTGTAGGCTGAGGGGTGACTTCTGGGAGCTGAGACACTCGGCCACATCCCCTTTCCTGACGCTGTTCTAGATCTATGGCGGCACATCCTGAGGTCCCCTGAGCTCTGCCAAGCATGAGGTATGGCAGATTAGGGAGGGACCCGTGACTAACACCGATGAGGACAAGAGATGAGCTAGGTCGAGCAGCATTGCTATCTGGAAGCCAGCTGCCTCGCTCCCTTAACAGAAGGATGGAGCTGTGGTGGGAAATGGACAGCCCACTCCCACGCCTCCCCAACAGGAAGCCATATCTGGAAAAAGAGGTACCTCGGGCATTCCTCTTCCTGGATCTTTTAATAAAGCAGGAAGAAGTCAAGTTGAAAACAGCTCAGCCATGAGATAGAGTGATAACAGGTTCTCTGCCTGAGTTTTTGTGCTTGCTCCATTAACTCCTGGCGGGGGAGGGGACACAGGGCTGCCAGCAGACACCCGGTGGGGATTTCCTACCCCTTGCTCACTTGACCTTCTAGGGAGAGAGGTGGTTCCAACGGGAAACCACAGGCTCAGCTAGGTGAGGGTTTCTCGGGTTCCCCTTCCTTAAATTAAATGTATATATTTATGTATTCATTTCGTGCACACTACATGGTTCATGTGGGGACTGTCAGGCTTGGTGGCAAGTGCCTTGACCGACGAGCCATCCTCACCAGCCCCACGTCCTCCTGGCTTTGTCTTCACACAAAACCAGCCAAGCCAAAACAAATAAATTAGACTCGGGAAATGAAAGACCACAGACTCACACCAGAAAGTCTGTGATACTGAGGCATCTTTGGTAGAATCTTCGCATGAACCCTGAATTGATCCCTGGCACTGTATAAACCAAGCGTGCTGGCAGATACCTGCAGTCACAGCAAGTTCCAGGCTAGCCAGAGGTATGAGACCCTGTCGCAAACAAACAAACAAAAAAATTTAAAACAGAGAGTAAATTATGGGGCTAGAGCCGGCCTTGGTGGCACACGTCTTTAATCCCAGCACTAAGGAGGCAGAGGCAGGCGGATCTCTGTGAGCTCAAGGCTAGCCTGGTCGACAAAGTGAGTTTGAGACAGCCAAGGCTACACAGAGAGACCCTGCCTTGAAAAACCAAATTAAGTGAATGATGATGATGATGATGATGATGATGATTTTTTGTCTCTCTGTGTAGCCTTGGCTGTCCTGGACTCACTTTGTAGACCAGGCTGGCCTTGAACTCACAGTGATCCGCCTGCCTCTGCCTCCCGAGTGCTAGGATTAAAGGCGTGCACCACCATACTCAGCTGATGATGATGATGACTTAAATTTTAAAAATGGAGCTAAAGAGATGGTTTAGTAGTTTAGAGCATTCGTTGCTCCTGCAGAGGACCAGGGTTGGAGTCTCAGCAACTCCATGGTGGGGTCACAACCATCAGCAGTTTAGGGGATCTGACACCCTCTTCTGGCCTCACATTGCACTACACCCACAAGGTACACATACATACAGGCAAACCACCCATACATGTAAAATAATAGCATTTTAAAATGTTTAGGTGAGGAGGGCCGGGCGGTGGTGGCACACGCCTTTAATCCCAGCACTTGGGAGGCAGAGGCAGGCGGATCGCTGTGAGTTCGAAGCCAGCCTGGTCTACAAAGTGAGTCCAGGACAGCCAAGGCTACACAGAGAGACCCTGTCTCGAAAAACCAAAAAAAAAAAAATGTTTAGGTGAGGAGTGTATGTTCATATTCACAGGTGCGCACATGGCGCGAAGGTATCTCTGCCAAGTTTATAAGAACAGCTGAGAACAGGTGGAGAGGGGGCCGACGGGAAACCACAGAGCGAACAGGGAAGGGAGCTGCTCCTGGGTGATAGATTGCTCATTAAGGGATTTTAGGGAAAGCTGGGACAGTGAAGACTCCAGACGAGGAGGTCATTTCCAGCCGTTCTGTCGCTAGATATTTTTGAGTAAGGACTCTCCAGATGCTCTCAGAAAATGACAAGCAGTATCCAAGAGGATGACGTCTAAGGAAAGGTGAGAGGGAACCAGACAGCACGCGGGTCCTGGAGGAACAAGAGCTCTTCCATAGCATCTGCCCGGGAGGCTGCTGGCATCGGGTTTCCCAGGCAGCCTAGCTTTCCCGGAGTGCTTGCTCTCTCATGACTTGATCTGGCTTGCCTTTTAATTTGAGCCAGCCTGCTTTCCCCCTCTTATTTTTGAGACAGGGTCTCATATAATCCAGGTTGGCCCGGAACTTGCTATGTGGTCGAGGATGACCTTGAACTCCCAATCCCACCGCCTCCACTTCCCAGGGGCCGGGATTACAAGTGTTGGGGGCCACACACCCCTTTCTGTGTGCAGTGTTTCGGGTTGAACGTGAGGCTTCGTGTATGGTACACAAACACTCT
This sequence comes from Acomys minous, assembly GCF_964271855.1. Taxonomy (NCBI): domain Eukaryota; kingdom Metazoa; phylum Chordata; class Mammalia; order Rodentia; family Muridae; genus Acomys; species Acomys minous. The sequence continues at coordinate 71,626,916 of NC_140498.1, read as the reverse complement.
ACACAGCCACTCTTATGTGAGGAATGACACTCGAGGGTGACCTCAGGCCTCCACAGAAGTACAGACATATGCAGGCGTACGTGTATGAGTGCGCGCATGCGCGAGTGCGTACTTCTCAGTGCAGCAGAAGCCATCCGGTCAGACCCTTGATGGATTAGGAAGAATGATTCCGGATGTTAGCAGTGGGGAAGGAACAGAACCGGCCAGGTCATGGGAACGGTGGAATTTATTATGTTTGCATTAGAAAAACAGATTCTAAACCTATCATAAGAAGGTCACTGACATTTCCTGAAAGGACAACCAGGAACTGTTAGCAGCTGTAAACACAGAGGCGCTTCCTTGTTAGGGGGGGGGGAGGGGAGGGGAGGAGGGAGAAGGAGCGGGAGGGGGAGCTGAGGCAGGCATCCATCAGAACTGGACCACTACAACAGTGGATCTTCTGCGTGAGCGGCAACGGGAGGGGGGTTTTGGGATGGGGGAGCATGGGACAGGATGAGGAAAGGCTGAGAAGTGATTGAAAACCACGGCCCCCCAATGCATGTGGAGGGAACAGGATGTTTCTGAAGTACAGGACAGAGAGAGCTCAGCTCTGACCTTGATGTCTAGGGACTGGGTTATGAATAACCACAGCCAGTGTGTGTGTGTGGGGGGGAGAAACGGGGTGAGGCAGGGAGAATGTTCCACAAGGAGGCTGCAACCTGGCAAGAGGGCCTACTTGCAGGGCCTATGAGTCAGACTGTGTCTCTCTGAATCATACGGAGGCCACTGCTGGCTGAGAGCACAGATGTAGCAACTCGGCCCTCTGCTGCCAGCCAGCCCCTGAGAGAAGGGCCTAGGTGTTTTGCAGCTAGCTGGGTCCAGTCCAGGGTCGTGTGAGTTCCAAGGTTATGTGCCGGGCCAGATGTGACTCACTAGGCAGGAATGAAACGGACCCAACCCTCTGGCTTGCACCCAGTGTCCCCAACAAAACTCGGGTTCTCTCCCTCTCCCCACCCCCACCTAAATTAGAAGGAGGGACTGCCCTTCTGTGATGGCAGACCCATGCCAGGCAAACTCAAGAGATTAAATTTCCTTGCCCAGCCTGAACAGGGCACTAATTTTAAACTGAATTAGTTAATTAACGTGTGCATGCTGTGTGCATACACGTGTGCCTGTGGCCCGGCTGGAGAAAGACATCAGAGCCTTGCTCTGTCATTTCCCACCTTAGTCCCCTGAGGTGGAACCCAGAGTCAGGTGAGCAGTCAGCTAATCCCAGCAATCCCCCTGCCTCAACCTCCCACATGACTGTTATATGCCTAGCTTTTTCCATGGGTACTGGGGGTGCGAGAGCTCTTACTCCCAGGGCATCTCTGCAGGCCCAGGAGGAAACAGTAGAGAGCAACGTGATTACTACGGCCTGAGCCTTAAAGCCAGTGGCATTATCTACGTTCTTTCCTCTCGCTCCCTCCTTCCTTTGGAGACACGTAGCCTAGGCTGGACCTTAGCTGGCTCTGGAGCCAAGGACTCTCGATTCATCTGCCTGCACCCTCACCCCTCAGGGCTGGGATTATATCGGTGCACTACCATGGCCAATTTATAAACGGGGGGTGGGGGGGGTGGGGAGGGTGGGGGGGGGTGGCGCACACCTTTAATCCCAGCACTCGGGAGGCAGAGGCAGGTGGATCGCTGTGAGTTCAAGGCCAGCCTGGTCTACAAAGCGAGTCCAGCACAGCCAAGGCTACACAGAGAAACCCTGTCTCTAAAAACAAAACAAAACAAACAAAGACCCAAAAAGCCATGGCCAACTTATGAGATGCTGGTGACCAACCTTATGGCTTCCTGCATGCAAGCATCCCCCAACAGAGAGACACTCCCAGCGCCCCACGCCCCACCCCCCACTCCCCTCTGGTTTTTCGAGACAAGGTTTCTCTGTGTAGCTTTGGCTGTCCTGTACTCACTTTGTAGACCAGGCTGGCCTCGAACTCGCAAAGATCAGCCTGCCTCTGCCTCCCTGAGTGCTGGGATTAAAGGCATGTGCCATTGCGCCCAGCTTCTCTCTTTTTAAAACCAGGCTCCTAATGGCATTCAAAAACACCCCAAAGCCCTTTGCAAAGGCAACTTCTTGCACGTACAGACAAACAGAATTCCTAGGTCTCTCCCCGCCTCTCTCTCCTCCCCTTTGATTTTATTAAGCACATAAGCACCTCCAACCTCACCAGCGCCTCCTTACTCTCTCAAGCTGGCCTATATTTTTGTTTCTATCTCGATCCATGGAAGCATCAAACCCGCTGAGAGGCTGAGATAAGAAGGTTCCAGTCAGGTCGACAGTGGAAAAAAACCAGTTCCACCCAGCGTCTAACTCCTCCTCTCATCGGGGGCCAAATCCAAACTTGGCAGTTTCTTTCCTCAGAATGTTTGTGTCCAGATCCATTCAACCTGGACTTGGGCGTCCTCCCTGCTACAAGCTCCACTCTGCTACCTGTGGTCAGGGACAGACAGCTCAACCCGCTTAGCTCTTTCCTAAAGTCAAACAAATAAATAAACCCTTTCCATCGATCTATGTGGCGTGTGCACACGAGCCACAGCACCGGGTGTGGAGATCAGGGGAAAGCAGACAGGAGTCATTTCTCTCTTTCCTCCACGCAGGTCCTGGGACTTGATCTCATGACGGCGCCTTTACCCACTGAGCTGTCTTCTTGGACTCATACCAGGGAACCCCGGCTAGGGGTTTCAACAGCTGGAACGTTCCCGGGCCACCGTGCTCCACAGTCAATTTCACTAATTTAAAAATCTCTTCCTAATCTAATTCTGCTTCAATCCACTTCACTCATCCTTGCTCAGGTGTAAAGACAAACAATAGCGCGACTGTGCAGAGCCGGGTACAGCCCTGCCAGCCCTGCTGGCTCCTCTCTGCTCTCAAGCCTTTATACGTTCTCCCTCCCTTTTCCCACCTCCTAAGTGCCAGGGTCACAGGGCTGTGACACCGCCCCCAGCTTCTTCTTTTTTTCTGTTCTGCTTTAAAAAGAAAAAAAAATTACATTTATTTGTTAGACAGCAAGCACCTTCACCCACTGACCCTTCTCTCGGGCTCCCTTATTTGTGGATCAACGTGCGCAGGGGCACTTATGCCACAGAGTTGCCTGTGGTGGGCAGAGGATAACTCGGGGGGTCTAGGACTGAACTCAGATCCTCAGACTTGGCAGCAGGCTCCTTTACTTCATGAGCCATCTCATTGGCCTTGTATTTGCTTTTTGAGACCGGGTCTACGTAGCCCAGGCTAGCCTTGAGTTTGCAAGTCATCCAGTCTCAGTGCTAGGATTACGGACCTATGTCACCATGCCTGGCTTTCTGATGTTGTTGTTGTTGTTGTTGTTGTTATTATTATTATTATTATTATTAACTTCCTTAGAGACTTTTCAAGTTGTTCATGGACCTCCAACATAAAATGAATAAATCAGGGGTTTGGAAATGGTAAAATAATTACTTAGTAAGCATGACAACCCGACCTTGATAGCCAGAACCAAAAACCAGGCTACCAAGTATGATGGCGCACGCCTTTAGTCCCAGCACTCGGGAGGCAGAGGCAGGCCAATCTCTAAGTTCAAGGCCAGCCTGGTCTACAAAGTGAGTCCAGGATAGCCAGTCCTACCCAGAGGGCCAGTGTGAACAACATCAGCACGTAGCCACACCCCCATGCACACCTATACAGGGAAGCCTAAATCAATCATTAAATGGAACTCTGACGTCTACCTCTGCCCAGTAAAGGTGCCCATGAGAGACGAGGGAGCAAAAGGAAACAAACAGGTCAAGGTGCATGTGTACTTTCCAACTCAAGCAGATGGAAAAGCACTGAATCACGGGACATCTGACTACACCTTCCTTCCACCAAGATAGGGCACTTCAACTACGAGCCACTTCTAGCAAGTCAGGCAGGGAAACTGAGGCATGCGTGATGTACCGGAGCACATCTCTTTGTAGATTCCTGCCTGGAGCAGTGGCCATGTGAAGCCCAGCTCCCATGGTCAGAGTAAAGACGGACAAGAGTGAAAAGTCCATTACAGCCGGTCACAGAAGCACGCCTTGCTTTGGTTTAAAAAAAAAAAATAGTGGCACACTTGGGAACCAGAGGCAGGTGGATTGCTGTGAGTTTGATGCCAGCCTGGTCTACAAAGTGAGTCCAGGACAGCCAGGGTAACACAGAGAAACCATGTCTGGAAAAAAATAACAAACAATGTAGTTCAATGTTAGTTTCTCTCTTTCCTTCCTTTTTTTTTCTTTTTAGGGGGGGGGGGATATTTTGAGGCAGGGGTCTCATGCAGCCCAGGCTGGTATCAACTTGCCACACAGCTGAAGATGACTTTGAACTCCGGATCCCATAGCCTCCAGCTCCCAAGTGCTGAGACTGGAGGCATGTGCCCCCCACCGGCTTCTTTCCACACAGTGGTTTATCCCACAGGGGCTTTTAAGAAAGCCCGAATAGGGCTGGAGAGATGGCTCAGAGGTTAAGACCTCTTCCAGAGGTCCTGAGTTCAATTCCCAGCAACCACATGATGGCTCACCACCATCTATAATGAGATCTGGTGCCCTCTTCTGGTGCGCAGTTGTACATGCAGACACAACGTTGCATATATAATAAATAAATAAATGTTAGTGCCAGGTGTGGTGGCGCACGCCTGTAATCCCAGCACTCTGGAGGCAGAGGCAGGCGGATCACAGTGAGTTCGAGACCAGCCTGGTCTGCAAAGTGAGTCCAGGACAGCCAAGGCTACACAGAGAAACCCTGTCTTGAAAAAAACAAAGAACAAAAACGCCCCCCCTCAAAAGAAGCCAGAATAAGAAATAACATTTAAGGAGTCAGGAAACAGCTCAGTCTATACAGTGTTTGCTGAACAAACACAAAGACCTGAGTTCCAGCCCCAAAATCCATATAAAGAAAGCTGGCTGTGGTGGCCTGTGCCTGGGATGTCAGCACCAGGGAAGCTGAGGCAGATGACTCCAGGCTACTTGCTGGAGAGGCAGCCTAGCTTCAGTGGGTTCCTGGCCAATGAGAGACCCTGCCTCAAAGAAACAAGGTGGGCAGGCACCTGACACATAAGTTTAAGCCCTGGCTCCCACATGTATGTGTGCACATACATACACACAAACTCAAATACAAAACACTAAGGTATTGCTCAGTATATGGCTTTTCTTTGAGACGGTTTCTCAGTATGTCACCCAGGCTGGCCTTGAACTCTGTCCTCCTGCCTAAGTGTCAGGAGTACTGGTTTACATGTGCATGCCACTGTACCAGCTCACTAGATGCTTCTCGGTAACAATTTTCTACCTCATTTTAAGCGTCAAAAAGCAGACCTAGCCTCTTGCAGGAGAGTTAGGGCTATAAGAATACAACACATAAAGAGTTGGAGGCCAGTCTGGGCTACATAAAGCCATTCCCAGACCAGGAACCCCAGCGTTTGTGTGGGAGAAAGCCATCCTTCGGTTCCATGGGTGGTTTGGGGCTAGCCTGGGCTGTGTAAGAACCTGTCTCAAAAACAATACAAGGAGTTGTGAGATACCAGGTGCAGGTGCAGGTGCCTGCTGCCAAGCCTGACAACTGGAATGACTTCTCCCGGACCCGATGCCTAGAGCTGTCCTCTGACCTCCACACACAGCTGCACTTGCACAAATAAATAAATACATGTAATGACAAATATTAAAATAATTGTATGTATATGTTGGGGGACATCCAAAACACCTAAATCCTGGTTAAAGAAATTAAGTATTAGGGGGCTAGGGCTATAGCTCATTGGTAGAGGCTCATGGTTCAATCCCTACTACTAAGAAAGAAAGAAAGAAAGAAAGAAAGAAAGACAGATAGACAGACAGGAAGGAAGAAGTTAAGTATTGGAGGAAAACAAAATTATCAAAACCAGGTCAAATTTGGCACATTTGTGGCAGCCCATATGCAAACGCATGCAAATTTAGAAACTGTGCTAACCAGCGGCCATCTCAGGCCCTCACAGGGATGCACCAGGTTCTTGTTACAGCTGGGAAAAGACCTCATTTAAAAAAAACAAAAACAAAAAACAAAACAACAACAACAACAGTGTGAATCCCAGAACTCAGGAGTTAGAGGCAGATGGATCTCTGTGAGTTTGAGGTCAGCCTGGTGTACAGAGCGAGTTCCAGGACAGCCAGGACTACACAGAGAAGCTTTGACTGGAAAAAGAAAAAAGGAAGAAAAGAAAAAAAACAAAAAACAAAAAACAAAAAACAAACAAGAGGCAAAGTGTGGCCACAGAAGTTCATGCATAGAGAGAAGGCTTAGGATGCCTGTGTGCTGTGCTAAAGCATGGCATTCTAGCCAGTGAGATGGCTCAGTGGGTAAAGAAAGGTACCTGCCACTAAGTGTGAACCGAGGGACACACATGATGCAAGGACAAAGGGGACTCTATCGAGTTGTCCTCTGACCGCCACATGGATACCATGGCATATGCAAACACACACACACACACACACACACACACACACACTATGTACAAAAATAAATAAATAAAGTGTGATTTTTTTACCCCCCTCCTCTAAACCTTAGGAAATTCAGCTACGGCAGGAAGAAGACAGCTCTACTGCGTCAGCCAACATGGCCAACTGGGAAGCCTGGCAGTTCTGCACACTGCCTCCAGAGGCTTCTTCCCTCTCTAAGAGGCAGCCATGTTTATGACCCAGTCAAGAGAAAAATGGCTTTAAAAGCAAAGCGTTTCCTGCTGTTTCCTTTCTTCACTAGGGTGCCAAGGGTGGTGTTTGAAAGCCTCCCTTGAATGTGCTTTGCAGGGGGTTGGGGACGTCGCTGCGGCAGCGTGCTTGCTGGCGTGCACGGAGCCTTACGTTCAAGCCTGATAAACGGAGAGTATTGCCTCGCAGTGCGAGTCTGTGATCCCAGCGCTTGAGGGGGAGAGGCAGGAGGGTCAGAAGTTCAAGCCCACCTTCGCCTATATAACTACTTAGAAGCCAGCCCGGGCCACAAGAAACCCTACCTCAAAAATAAATAAATAAAAATAAATGCAGAGGTTGGAGAGAGGGTTTGGCAGTTAAGAGTGTTGGCTGCTTCGAGGCCAGCCTGGTCTACAAAGTGAGTCCAAGACAGTCAAGGATACACAGAGAAACCCTGTCTCCAAAAACAAAAACAAAAACAAAACAAACAACAACAAAAAATATATATAAACACACACACAGAGACACATATATAAGTGTGCTGGCTGCTCTTCCAGGGAACTCAGGTTTGATTCCTGGCACCCACATGAAGGCTCACAACCTTCCGCAGCTCCAGTGCCAGTGGATCTGATGGCCTCTTCTGATCTCTGCAGGCCCTGAAGGCACATACTACAGGGACAGCCATGAAGGCAAAACACCTGTACACATAGTAAAATAAACAATTATGTTCTTCTGCTGGGCGTGGTGGGGCATACCTTTAATTCCAGCACTTGAGAGGCAAAGACAGGTGGATTTGTGAGTTCAAGGCCAACCTGGTCTATAGAGTGAGTTCCTGGACAGCCAGGGCTACACAGAGAAACCCTTCTCCAACCCCAACACCCTCTCCCCCCCCACACACACAAAAAATCTTAGCTGGGTAGTGCTGGCGCAGGCCTTTAATCCCAGCACTTGGGAAGCAGACACAGTCGGATCTCGGAGTTTCAGGCTAGCCTGGTCTACAAAGTGACTTCTGGACAGGTAGGGCTACATGGAGAAACCCTGTCCCAAAGAAATGAAAGAAACAAAAAAATCTCTTCATTTTAACAAAGACTATGTTTTAAATGTTTTACTTTAATTTGTCCTTTGTGTGATATATTTGGACACTCACAGCCACCCATGGCATTTGCGGAAGCCAGAGAAGGCTATTAGGTGCGCTTTCCAGCCATCTCTAACCTGGTTCTCCTGAGACAGGTCTCTTATTTAACCAGACGCCTGCCCTCCCCCCCCCCACGTGATCCTCCTGTCTCTGCCCCAACCCCCAACACCTGGGGGTCCAGACACACGTGGAGTGATTCCTAGCCTTGCCTGGCCTGGCACTCCATATGTAGACGAGGCTGGCCTCAAAGAGAGATCCGCCTGTCTCTGCCTCCTGAGTGCTGGGATTACAGGCGTGAGCCACCACGCCCAGTAGGCCCTGGGCATTTGAACTCAAGTCCTCATGCTTTGGTGCGTACTGATTACGGTTTTGTCAACTCGACCCAAGCTAGAGTCTTCTGGGAAGAGAGACATCAATTGAGGACCCGCCTCCATCAGACTGGCCTGTCAGCACACTGGCCTTTTCTTGATGAATGATTGATGTGGAAAGGCCCAGCCCACTGTGGGCGGTGCCTCCCTGGCTAGGTGGTCCTGGGTGTGAGAAAGGTACCCAGGAGAGCAAGCCAGTAAGCAGCACTCCTCCATGGCCTCTGCCTCGACTTCCCTCCATGAGGGACTGTGTCCGGACATGTAGATCAAATAACCCTTTCCTCCCCAGGTTGCTTTTGGTCATGGTGTTTTACCAAAGCAAGAGAAAGCAGACTAAGACAGGGCAGCTGAGCCATCTCCCCGCGTCTTTTCTTTACATCACACGTGCTTACGTTGCCACGCAACACACACTGAGCTCTGCTGCTTGCTGAGAATCACTACTACCTCTACTGATCCAGGCCCCACTGCGGTAAGCTGGTGGGCTGTTCCCACTCCATCTGCAATGCCCAAGGGAGGGGCCCCGGTTGTCAACTACCCAAATAAATACATATGCAGTCTGTTGGCCTACAACTGTTTCTATCTACCATCACCACAAAATCCTAATGTACGGACTTAAAAAAAAATTTCAATCTACTGTCTTGGAAAGAAAACAAGGCATTAAGTTGAGGAGTAGATTCACTAATCTACTTTTTTGTCCTATCATCTCTGTATATTTCTATATTCCCCCTTTCTTTCTTTTCAAACCCTAGTTCCAAACCTAAGAATGAAAGATAAAGGAAAGGAGAGACATCCCTGACTCCAACTTTGTTTTCTCTGTAAATAAGACCAATAATAACTTATAACCAACTCCCAATGAAAATAAACATCTATTGGCTGGGCGGGTGTGGTGGCGCACGCCTTTAATCCCAGCACTCGGGAGGCAGAGGCTGTGAGTTCGAAGCCAGCCTGGTCTTGAAAAACCAAAAAAAAAAAAAAAAAAAAAAAAAAAAAAAAAAAAAAAAAAACACAAAACCAAACAAACAACAAAAAAAAAAAAAAAAAAAAAGAAAGAAAGAAAGAAAGAAAAGAAACATCACTCAAAAAAGCAACCTAAAACCTACTCAACCCCCCTTAAGAGAAATGGGGAGTCCTTCTCTTAAGGTTTCTTCCTGCTGATATAGAGTTTTGGGTGACTGTTCAGATAGCAAACTGTCTCTGTCATCTTCTCATTTGGGAAGCTGCTAACCTGCACCCCCTGTATACTCAGGTAATGAATCTTGTTCCTTCTCAAGTCTCTGATGGGGTTGAAAACCAGATAGTTTAGTTTTGCAACTAAGCTTAGTTGTTTAGGGGTTAAGATCTTTTTAGGTCTAGATAGATGTTTTAAGTTGATAACGATGAGATATGATAGATACTGATTTAGACTCACCAAGATAGGAAAAATGTTTCCTTTAAGGCTGCCAAATACAAATAGCCAAAATACTATGAATGTAACATATATACATACATACATTTATATATGTATGTATATACATGTGTGTGTGTATATATATATATATCCTATTGTTTAGTGGTTCTTCTTGCTGTAGGTAGTTTATTGTATATAAGTGTAATAATATAAATGCATATGTAAAAATATTTAATAAAAAAATTTTTTTAAGTAAATTAAGGGGCAGGAGAGATTGCTCAGTGGTTAGAGCACTGGCTGCTCTTCCAGAGGACCTGGGTTCAGTTCCCAGCACCTACTTGGCAGCTCACACCTGTCTGTAACCTCAGTTCCAGGGGATCTGACACCCTCACACAAGCAAAATATCAACGTACATAAAATAAAAGTAAATTCCACAGTAAAAATTAGATTTAAAATGTTTTTTTTAAGATTTAAATTTTTAATTTTTTAACTTTTTATGTGTTTTTGCTTGAGTGTATATATGTGTGCCACAAGCGAGCCTGGCGTCACAGAAGCCAGAAGAGACGGTATCAAACCTCCTGGAACGGGAGTCACGGGGGGCTGTGAGTTACCACATGGGTGCTGAGAACTGAACCCTGGTCCTCTGCAAAAACACATCAAGTGCTCTTATCCACCGAATCACCAATCCATCCCTTAGTCACTCGAGTGAGTGCGTGCGTGCGTGTGCAAGCACGCACACACATACGTAAGTGCCACAGTGCTCCCATGGAGGTCGGAGGACAACTTGAAGAAGTCAGTTCTCTCCTACCACGTGGGTCAGGGAATCAAACTCGGGTCGTCAGGCTTTGGCGGCAAGCACATTTACCCACACCAGCCTTTTAACTAGGGAGACCAGCAGCTGTGACAGCGACCTCGAGGGAGAGAGGCGTGAGGCCCTGCAAACTGCGCTGATACAGAAGCAGTTAACTTTTCCGGCAAAGGAAATCAGGCTTTTAATATGGCCTAGATCCCCTGGCCTCCCTACTGTCCTGGTTGAGGGAGGGATGTTCATTATAGAAGACGAATGTTATCAGGGGACACTTGAAACAAAAATCTAGAAAATAATGGTAACAATGTCAGCGCTTCCTGCTTATGCAGAAGACTTATCTTTTCAAAACCTTTAAAACAAGCGGAGCTTTGTGGTCCACTCCTTCTATTCCAGCAAAGCCAGTTCTAGGACAGTCTAGACCCTGCCCACTTGGAAAAAAAATTAATTACATGTATTTGTTCTCTATGTAGGTACCTGTGCCACGGCCTGTGAATAGAGGTCAGGGGACAACTTGGGAGAATCAGCTCTCCCCTTCCACCTGTGGGAACTGAACTCAGGTCATCCGGCTTGGCAGCAGGTCCTTTTAACAGCTGAGCCAGCTCTCCTGTATCACAGCAAGCTCTCCTGTATCACAGGTTTGTGATTTGTTTGCTTTTGTTTATTATTACCCACTGGGATCTGCTTTTGTTGTTGTTACTGTTTGTTTTTTAACTAATTTATTTTTTAGATTATATGGATGACTGTTTGTTTGATCTGTACTCCACACGCACGCCTGGTGCTTTTGCAGGCCAGAAGAAAAGATGCTGGCTCCCCTTGAAATGGAGTTACAGACGGTTGTGAACTGCCTTGTGGGTGTTGGGAACAGAACCTGGGCCTTCAGCAAAAACAAGAAGTCCTCTTAACTGAGGAGCCATCTCTCAGCCCCCAGCTCTCCGGGAGGTTGTTATCTCCCACGCCATCACGTCTAACAGCTTTCCTGTTCTTTGTTTTTCTTTCTCAAGACAGGATTTCCTTGTGTAGCCTTGGCTGTCCTGGCATGCACTCTGTAGACCAGGCTCGCCTGGAACTCAGTCAGAGACGCACCTGCCTCTGCCTCCTGAGTGCTGGGATTAAAGGCATGCGCCACCACCCGTGGCAGGTTTTTTTTCTTTTTGTTTTAATTAGGACCTAGTTCTGAGAGGTCATTAAGGCTTCTCTTTACTTCTATCCAGATGCTCTATTTGACTTTCCAGGACTGGGCTCATGCCTCAGTAGTAGAGTACTGGCCTCTGACGTGCAAGGGCCTGGGTTCAAACCCAAGGATCAGAAAAAGAATACAGATTTCCCTTCTCAGAACATTTCAAGATTTATGCTTTCCTTCCTTCTTTCTTTCTTTCTTTCTTTCTTTTTTTAAACTTCATGCTATAATATACTTACTCGCCTTTTAAAGGCCAGGAGGATATATCCATGTGTATGGTGTGTGTGCGTGTGCGTGTGCGTGTGCATGTGCGTGCGCAGGCCAGCAGCTGACATCGAGTGTCTTCCTCAACTGCCCTCCACTTTCTATGTTAAGGGAAGGTCTCTCTTCTGACCCAGAGCCTCGCAAGTGCTGGATTACAGGCAAGCCACCACATGTGCCCTCCTGTCACTTATCTGGGAACTGTGATTCTAAACTCAGGTCCTCAGGCTTGCATGGCAAGTACCTTACCCACTGAGCCACCCTCCCAAACCCATACACTTTCCATGTGTTGTCTGTGGTGGGGGCGGGAGGCGGATATGGTTCAGCCAAATAATCCACACCTGGCCTCCAACTCACCACTGTCCTGCCTCAGTCACCCCAGGATTGAGATCATACATGGTGGCCTATGTCTAGGCACAGTGGGTTTTTTGTTGTTGTTGTTTTAGATTTATTTATTTATTTATTATGTATACAGTGCTCTGCCTGCATGCACACCTACACACCAGAAGAGGGCATCAGATCACATTATAGATAGTTGTGAGCCACCACATGTGGTTGCTGGGAATTGAACTCAGGACTTCTGGAAGAGCAGCCAGTGCTCTTAACCTCTGAGCCATCTCTCCAGCCCCCACAATGGTTTTTTTTTTTTTAACTTGGCCCAGAATCATTCCCAACCTCACAACATAGAAGGGAGGCTGAGGAGCTGAGGGGGGGGGGCGGCTGGGGCTACAGCTCAGTCAAGCGTACCCCCACACCATTCATAAAAGCCTGGGCTGGATCCCCGCACCTCACAAACCAGACTAATGGCGCACACCTGGGAGCCTAGCACTCAGAAGGCGGAAGCGAAAGGAACGGAAGTTTAAGGCCATCCTTAACTACATAGGCAAGGGTAGCCTGGACTACACGAGACCCTGTCTCGAAAAAACAACGACGGTAAGATGTTTAAAAGAGGGTGACAAGCCGGGCGTGGTGGTGCATGCCTTTAATCCCAGCACTCGGGAGGCAGAGGCAGGCGGATCGCTGTGAGTTCGAGGCCAGCCTGGTCTACAAAGTGAGTCCAGGACAGCCAAGGCTACACAGAGAAACCCTGTCTCAAAAAACCAAAAAATAAAATAAATAAAATAAAAGAGAGTGACAATGGAGTAGGAGATGTAGTTGCAGACTGTCTCCTAGGACACCTGGATCCTCACTTCTGGTCCTCCCCACCATCATAACTCATTCTAAATGGCAAATGCTGGAAACAGAATCCTCCATATGGCACTGGGTAAATTACTAAACCTCTCTCTGCTTTTGATCGCCCATCTGTCATGTAAGAACAATACTCCTCCCTCCCCCCCCCAGCCCCCAGGGCTGCTATGCATATCAGAGCGGGAGGGCGTCCCTTATTAAAATAAAATAAAATAAAATAGCAGTGTACTAAGATAATACTAGAAAAACAGGCAAAAATAAGTCCCTAAGAAAACCAAAGATCTGGTATCCCACGTTAATCAAATAATTCCTAAAGGGGGGGGACGGTGATTACTGAATAACCAGATGTGGCTGGGACATGAGTAAATAGTGCTCTTGCTAAAGGCAGCACTGTGGATTTTACAACCAAGCCTCTGCCCTCCCCCCCCAAATGTAAGAGTTTACTAGATGAGACTTAGTACATTTAAAAAATGACTCCACGCTGAGGACGCCAGAGCATGCCTGTAACCCCATTCCTTAAAGAGGTGAGGGCAGGAGCATCCCTCCACAGCCAGCCTAAGCTACATAGTCAGCCCGGACTGTGTGAGGAGGCCCCGGCTGAGGGGCCAGTGAGCTGGCCCAGGCGGTATGGGGGCTTGCAGCCCATGCCTGCAGACCCGAGTTTGATCCCCAGGGCCTATACCAGTGGAAGCAAATAGCTGGTTCCTACAGGTTGTCTTCTGATTTCCACACAAGCCACGGGACCTCCGTGCCCCTACAATCCAAAACGAAGAAATAGACCACGTAACTTTAAAAGGGAAAAGAAAAGAATATCCTGTCCCGATCCTCGTTTCTTCCGGAAAAGTTTAAGCTGTCCACCAGGATAACCCTTTGGCCCTCAGCCTCATTAGATTTCGTAAGTCGTCAACCCTCTAGCTAGCATTCCGGAGCCTGACAGATTAGGATCTGCACTTGATCCCTGGCTTCATACCTGCCACTCTAGGCTGTCAACCTCGGCCAATGCTGCGTCTAGTATTTTCCATTCCTGCCTACTTCGCACAGCTGGGGACACACAAGCCAGAACAGGGCTCTTTTATTCCTAGGCTCGACTTCCCGATTTCTTTCCCCTCTCCACCCCACCCGCCTTTTGGTGGAGGGGGAGAGAGTCTCAAGTGGCATAAGTTGGCCTTGAACTCCTGGTCCACCCGCCCCCTCCGTGCTAGGACTGATTACAGGCGTGTACCCTAGCACTGGGTTTTCATGCGGTGCTGTGGATGGAAACTCAGGGCTCTGAGCGTGCTAGGCAAGCACTCTACCAACCGAGATACAACGCATCTCCCGCTAAAGTTCCCTTTAAAGGGCCATGTCAATTTCTGGCCCTTTAAGTCCCTCCCCCACTCCACCCTTGCTCCTTTCAATTCTCCACACTTTCTCCTTTCCCCACCTGCAATTCGCCTTCGCCTCCCTCGGGGAGTTTCTCCAATCCTCTCCCCGTGTCCTTCCACAGCCCCCACCCTTCCCTCCGCAACGCGACTCCAGCCTCGTCTTCCGTCCCCCTGCGCGTTTTCCCTTTTCCCCCCACGACACACCTCTGCAGCAGGCGACCTTCTGCGGCCACATCCAAGGCCGGGGCTCCTCCACTCCCTGACCTCCCGGATCGCCGCCCCCCCCCCCCAGAGCTCCTGCGGATCCCTCTCACCCCCATACCCAGTTTCCCCCTGGATCCACTCACAGGAGGCCGGAGCAGGTGGTGCAGACGAAGCTGCCCACGGTGATGTCCACATAGGTGACCCCGCGCTGGGCGCACTCGAAACAGTGTCGGTTCCCGGCCTGGCTGCAGCCGCCCAGCTCCCGCACTCGGCGGCACCACACCTCCGAAGCCGCTTCAGCCTCCGCTTTGCTCCCTCCGACCCCGCCACCTGGGCCCGGGCCCTTCTTAGCCGCCATCACCATCTCTCCTCCGTGCTCCTCTGCAAGTCAGCGGTCGCTCCCCCTTTTAACCGCTCGCTGCCTTTCCCGCCTCCGCCGCCTTCGCACGCCCGGCAACCCTGACACCAGCTCCTGCAGCCCGGACCACGACCGCGAGAGACTCCGCCGCCCCCTTCCTCGTCTTGTTCTGCACGCTGATTGGCTAGTTTCCTCCCACCTCCTCTCTCTGATTGGCCGGATTCGGGACGGCCTCCCGTTGCTAGAGCCTCTAGAGCCACGCCCCACCGCCGCCCGGCCTCCTGCCTCTTCCATTGGTTCACAGAGACCCCCACCGTGCAAGTACTGTGCGTGCCCTCCACTTTGTCCCCGCCCCCTCTCGCCACGGGCTCCAGGGCTGACTCTGATTGGTTGTTAAGGTTGCAAAATTAGCGTGCGAGAGAAAGGAGGTGCTCCGGGCGCACGCAGGGCTCACCCTCCGGATTGGTACGAATTCCCGCCAAATTTCAAAGGCTTGTTCCAGGCTGAGCCAAGAGACAAGCGAAGCAGAAAAGCAGTGGCCCGAGGACGGGATGGAGGAGAAAGGGAGAGACAGGGAAGGGGAGAGCAAATGCTTTATAAAAGATGTTTTATTTATGCAAGCCATAGGAGGAGACCCCACTTTAGAGTTAAGTTGAAAACTTGAGGTGGAGCTCGGAGGTGGTGGCACACGCCTTTAACCCCAGCACTCGGGATGCAGAGGCAGGCGGATCTCCGTGAGTTCGAGGCCAGCCTGGTTTATACAGCGAGTTCCAGGACAGCCAGGGTTACAGGGGGAAACCCTGTCTCGAAAAACAAACAAACAAACAAAAAACCTTGAGGTGGGATGCCAAAGAAATGCTTAAGAGATGAAGGCATTTCCCACCAACCTTACAACCTGGACTTGATCCTTGGAGCATACTCCTGCAAGAAAACAGACTCCTGTAAGCCGTCTACCGATCTCCATGAGTGTATACACACACACAGAGAGAAAGAGGGGGGGGGGGAGAAATGTATGTAAAATTCTTTTCCAAGAAAACATGTTGAAGTGGATCACAGAACTGTGTTGTGACTCAGTCAGAATTTGAATCTGAGTCTTTTGGTTTTTAAAACCCTAGTCTGGAGCCAGGCATGTATTGTGGTTGGTAGACTGCTTGCCTGGCATGCGCTGAGCTCTGGGTTCAAACCCCAACACTGCATACACAGCCCAGAGTGGTGGCACAGGCCTGTCACTTGCAGCATGTGGGAAGTGGACGGAGGAGTACCAGAAGTTCAAGGTCTTCAAAAGGAAAGGCTGAAAGTGGACAGGTTTTAGGCTGTTGATGACCATAGTTTCGTTTCAGGCAGGTCAACGGGACGCCTTTGTGAAAGCTCCAGGGGGCTGAGGAAGGAGGTGGGTGGGCAGGCATAGGCCTGATTCCAGGAGAGGCCAGAACCATAGGAGTCATCGGTGCACAGGAGCCCATGGACTGGTGAGGTTGCTTAGCTTATTCCGTATAGATGAAAGTGCTTGCCACGAAAGCTTGAGAACCTGAGCTCCATCTCCAGAACCCACATGAAAGCCAGTGTGCACCGTAATCCCAGAGCTGGGGAGGAGAGACAGGAGGATCCTTGGGGGCTTGATGGCTGTCCAGTCTAGCCAAAGTAGTGGGTTCCAGGCCACTGAGATCTACTTGCTAAAAAAGAAGAAGAAGAGGAAGAGGAAGAGGAAGAAGAAGAAGAAGAAGAAGAAGAAGAAGAAGAAGAAGAAGAAGAAGAAAAGAAAAGAAGAAAAAAGAAAAATAAGGTGAAAAATAAGGAAGATGCCTGGTGTTAACCTGTGGTTTTCAAATACATGCGCGCGCGCGCCGCACACACACACACACACACACACACACACACACACACACACACGCAGGCCATGCTCTGAGGATGTCTTTCATAGCGGGGTACAGGATCAGCAGTTGGGAGCACTATTTGATCCCCAGGATGATATACATACATTCGTACAAACATACAAAGAAAGAATACAAAAATGTTCAGCTGTGAGCGAGAGTAGGCAGCAGTCTCGATCCCATCTCTCCTGTTGTCATGGCCACAAACACACTGCATCCCTGACAGGTGATACCAAGTCCCACGCAGACATGCAAGGGGGACATCTTATTGCACTTAAAACACTGCTGCACGGTATGATTGCATACTGCCTTGAATTCCAAGCAGGCGGATCTCTGTGAGTTCAAGACCAGCCTGGTCTGTGTAGTGAGTTCCTATGTTCCAGGGTTACATAGTGAGCACCTGTCTCAAAATTAAACTAAATTAAGTTAAAACCTTTAAAAGGCCTTTTGTACTTTCTCTGAGGTCAGCGTTCAGCGTTTCCCTACGCTGTCCATTCCTTGCACAGTTTCTCTTTAGCTAACGGTTATTTCTTTGCCTCTTAGAATGTTAACCAAGCAGGTACACTCAGCCACTAGCAAGTGAAAATAAATTGGGGTGACCACTGGACTCTGCTGGCTTTTGGTCCTTTTTTTTTTTTTTTTTTTCCCTACAGGGTGTGGTCTGCAAGAGCAACCTAAGGGTGCTTCCTTCCTCCTCCCGTCTCTGCTCCACCCAAGCCATATCAGGGAGTAACAACCCTATTTCCCCTTCATAATCTGCCCTGGCAGCCAAGGGACACCCTCTTCTGCTTTTGCTCCAGTGGCTTAGAGAAGGCCTTGCTGGCTTTCCTGATAGAGAAGCCCTTTGTCCTTGGGGAGTTATATTTACAGAACCTGAGCGATTGGGATGGTGGGAAGCCAAAGTGTTTCAAAGAGGATCATCTGGGGGGGGGGGCTGGGGAATGGGGGGTGAGGGATGGGGTGAGGGGATGGTTGGAGGGGAAGCTCAGCAATTAGGGACACTTGCCGCTCCTCCAGAGGATCCAAGTTCAGTTCCCAGCACCCACACTGTATGACTTACAGTCACTATTACTACAGCTCCAAGGGATCCAGTGAGCTCTGTCCTCAGGGCAGCAGCCCACATGTGACATTCACACACACCTGTGTACACACACACACACACACACACACACACACACACAAACATACACACACAGAGACACATGCGTGTATGCACACATGTACCAATAATTTGGGGGTATTAGTGGCCTAGCTTGGTAGCTAAGTCAGTAAAGCACCCAAGCCATGCAGGCATGAAGATTTGAACACAATCTCTAGAATCCATGTGAAAAAGCTGGGCGTGGTGACACATGCTGGTAATCCATCTCTGGGAAGGCAGAGACAGGAGCATCCTTGGGGCTCACCATCCAGCCTAGCCTAGTCCAATCAGGGAACCCCAGATCCCAGCACGGAACCTTCTGTCAGAAAGCAAGGTTGAGACAGCTTGATACGGCAGCACAGGCCTTTAATCCCAGCACATGAGAGGCAGAAGCTGGTATATCTCTGTGAAATTCAGGGCAACCTGCTCTACATAGTAAGTCCTAGAGCAGCCATAGCTACATAGAGATACCCTGTCAAGTTTTTTTTTTAAAAGCAAGCAAACAAACAAAAAAACCCAAGGTGGTCAATCGCATAAAGAAATCAAGGGGCATAAAGAAATGGCTCAATGGTTAGAGCACTAGTTGCTCTTGCTGTAGTCCTGAGCCTGGTTCTCACCTGCATGGTGGTTTATAACCGTCTGTCCTAGCCTCCCTCTGACTTCAAGGGGCCTCAGGCATGCACGTGGTGCAAAGACATATGTGCAGCCAAAACACCCATACACAAAAATCAAATAAACACATCTGAAAAAAAAAAAACCTTTAAGAAAAGTGGATGGAGCTGGGCGTGGTGGCGCACACCTTTAATCCCAGCACTCGGGAGGCAGAGGCAGGAGGATCGCTGCGAGTTCCAGGCCAGCCTGGTCTGCAAAGCGAGTCTAGGACAGCCGGGACTACACAGAGAGACTTTGTGTCGAAATAAACCAAAAACCAAAACAAACAACAAACAAAACACACAAACAAAAACCAAGAAAGGCAGATGGCTCCCGAGGCTTACACACACACACACACACACACACACACACACAGAATAGTAATGGTGAGGGCTTCCCAGACCTTTGTTACTTGATTTCTCTCTTGGCTGGGAAAGAATTGATACTTCAAGTCAGTCACTGGATCACATATCCCCATCAGCAAAAGAGAGGTCCAGCCTCTTAGGTGTGGGTCTCCCAGATACCACAAGATCAGTTTTCAGGGGCCATTTTATTGTCATTATTTGGCCAGCTACTCCCGCATAAGAAACATGATAATGACAGCCCCTGCCTGGCTAACTGTCTTTCTTCTTCTTTGCTTGTGTGCTGTACGTGTTTGTGCAGAGGCAGTCCTGTGTGTGTGTGTGTGTGTATGTGTGTGTGTGTGTGTGTGTGTGTGTGTGTGTGTGTGTGTGTGTGTTCATGTGGATGCAGAGGTCAACCTCAGGTACTGTCTCTCAGGCGCCAAGCATCTTGCTTTTTGAGATAGAGTCTTTCAGGCTGCAGAGATGGCTCAGCCGTTAAAGGCTAGGCTCGCAACCAAAAATGTAAGATAGTCTTTTGCTGGCCTGGAGATTATTGATTAAGCTATGACCCAGGGTTGGGACTACAAACTGTCACTACACTTGGCTAGGGAGGTTGAATTCAGGTCCCCAAGCTTGTTTAAAAAAAAAAAAGCCTTACCGGGAGGAAGAGCATAGGGACGGGAGAGGATGCAGACTTCTCTTCCGGATCTGGTCTGGAGCCGTAGCTTCCCTGGCTTTGCCTGGGCCTGCCAAGACCTCATGTTTCTCACCCAGCTGAGGCTCCAGTCCAAGGGCTTAGCATCCAGCAGGTGCTTAATACTTACTTGGGAAAATAAGAAATGTGGCCAGTTTTGCTCACGTGAGGTTTGGAGTCAGAGACACACACAATCCTGTCTGGACCAGCACCAGTGATTCTAGCAATGAACAGAAAAGCCGCTTCCATCTCACTCACTGCCTGCAGGAGCCCCTCAACACGGTCAGGCCTGGCGATGTTTCTCTGAGGAGTGGGTAGACAGGGCAACTTGTCCCTCACTTGAAGTTCCAGCCACTCTTGGGACTGTCCCCCTACTCCAAGTTATATGTAATCCTCCTGCCTCAGCTCTGTGTCATCTTGAAAGGGGTTAGAGTGTAGAGAATGGAAGGTTAACAGAATTGGGGGGCTCCATCTATGCAGCATTGGAGAATTGTCTTCTGTGGGGAGTGGAGAAAGCCCTGAGTGAGTTAAGTCCCCAGTACTGTTTACACTGCCGTGGCCTTGTCAAGGAGACCATAGCCCCAGGCTCAGAGAGATGACACAGCCATCCACGTGTGAATGCTGACAGTGCGGGCAGAAAATGTCCACCATAGCGTCCTCCTCACTGACATTTATGGCCTGACGGCTGCTCCTCTACAGAGACTGCTCAGTCTAAGGTCAGATAACCTCGCCTCCTTGTTCCAACTGTATGCATACACACCATAAACGCTATTCCTTGTCTATCTGAATGCAGTAACCCCGCCTCTCCATTCAATTGTATGCAATAGGCACAGTGAGTTTTCAGGGTGCCTCGGTTTCTCCAACGGAGATCCCAGACCGCTGGATCCCTGTTTTCTGTCTTTGTGTGTGTGTGTGTGTCTGCCTTTTATCTCCTGCCTGAGTGAGGCCCATGCCCTTGATTCATGCTGGACACAGAGTCACTCTACCACTTATATAATTAAAATATTTCAACTTATTTTATTTATCTATTTATTTATTGAACCAGGGTCTCTCTAAGTAGTTCCCAAAAAACTTGCTGTGTAGATCAGGCTGGCCTAGAACTCACAGAGATGTGCCTACCTCCTCTTCCTGAGTGCTGGGATTCAAGGCACGGGCCACTACACCCAGCCTTCGTTTGCTTTCTTTTTTGAGGCCAGGTGTTTTGCTAGAGCGCAGGCTGGCCTGAAGCTTACTATGTAGCCTTAGCTGGCCTTGGACTCTGCTTTGTTCTGCCTCAGCTGCCCAGATGCTTCGACCACAGGCCCGAGCCGCCACACCTAACTAGAAACATCATTTCAAAGAAAAGATTGAGAAAGGAGGGAAGCTACAGAAGCTGTATACGGCACCCCCCGCCTGGGTCCCAACAGTTAAGGCGCCTTGGAGGCTAAGACAGTTCAAGTTTACAGAGCAAAGTGTGTGGGCAGGAGAGGAAGGAAGGGGGAAACTGAGACAGGAGGAGGAAGGAAGGGGAGAGAGGTGGGAGAGACAAAGAAAAGGAGAAGGAGGAAGAGGGAAGGAAGGCAAGAGGAGGAGACAGAACAGAAGTGAAGGAGGAAGATGAAAAAGAAGAGGAGATGGAGAGAGAGGATGAAGAGAAGAGAACAAGACAGGGGAGAATGAGGCAGGAACTGGAGGAGGAAGGGGGGGGCAAGGAAGAGACAGGAGAAGAAGGGAGAGATGAGGAGGCTTCCTAGTTAACGCCTGCCTCTTCTCTTGGGTGGTCAGCTGAGCCCTTATCAGCGCACGTGCTGTCCAGAACTGAAGTCCAGATGACGAGCTACGGAAAAGCATGATGGGAGATAGCTCACATTCCCAGCAGCCAGGATGCTGAGACTCCCGGAGACACAAGCCGCACCACGGCCAAGTTCGCTCCAGACCGAAGGTGACTTGGCCTCCACTGACCAAGCTTAAAAGCAAGCTCTGGAAAGAACCACGCACAGCCGGAGCTGGAGCTCCGTTGCTTGAGTCCCTGTCTAGCACGCCGGAAGCGCCGGGATCTATTCTCGTCGCCACATAAAACAGACGCCATGGTGCGCGCTGGTAATCCCAGCATTCCACAGGTGGAGGTGAGAGAGCCGCGTAGTTCAAAGTCATGGCACGGGGGGGGGGGGGGGGGGGGGGGGGGGGGAAGAGAAGAAAGGCTGAAAGCTAACTTCTACAAATGAAACACTGTCTACAATGAAAGTAGAATGGATTCGGACTGAAAACATATTAGACACTAAGAAAATAATATGAACTCCTAAGAAAATCCATCAGAACAGAATTCCTAATAGAATTGTCGACGAAACCAAATGTACCGGGAGGGCTAACTAATGTGGCAGCACACGGTTAGCAATCCCAGCAGTTAGGAGGTAGAGGCAGGAGGGGGATCTGAAGTTCAAGGTCATCCGCAGCTACAGAGGGAGTCTGAAGCCAGCCTGGACTACATGAGATCCCATCTGAAAAATTAAAATGAAAGAGATAAAAGAAAGAAAGAAAAGAAGATGACAATCATCGTTGAGGATCCAGAGAAGAGGGAATCTTGTGTGTTCTCAGATCCACTTTTTTCTTTCTTTTTTTTTTTTGGTTTTTTTGTTTTGTTTTGTTTTTTCGAGACAAGGTTTCTCTGTGTAGCCTTGGCTGTCCTGGACTCCCTCTGTAGACCAGACTGGCCTCAAACTCACAGTGATCCACCTGCCTCTGCCTCCCGAGTGCTGGGTGTGCCACCACACCCAGTGTCAGATCCACTCTTGAACTATTATCCAGCTCATATCAATATAGGCGCTCAGGCGCGCGCACACACACACTCCATATACAATTTAGTTTTTTTAAGTTAAAGAAGAGTGTTGAAGGTTGCATCTAACTGAAGATATATAGTACATTTAGTCTTTTCTTTCTTTTTTTTTTCCAGACAGGGTTTCTCTGTGTGGCCCTGGCTGTCCTGGACTCACTTTGTAGACCAAGCTGGTCTTGAACTCACAGTGATCCACCTGCCTCTGCCTCCCAAGTGCTGCGATTACAGGCATGTGCCACCATGCCTGGCTTTTTATTTTATTTTTATTTTTAGACAAGCTCTTACTATGTAAACTCGTCTGCCTCCGTTTTTCCAAACGCTGGGATTAAAGGTACACAACTCAATGCCTCGTCTACTCTTTAAAAACAAAACAACCTCCAGGTGCAGTGGTGCACACCTGTAATCCCAGCACTCGGGAGGCAGAGGAATTCACAGCAATCTGCCTGCCTCTGCGTCCCAAGTGCTGGGATTAAAGGCATGTGCCACCATGCCCAGCTCTAACAAAGTTTTTTAAGTGCCCCACCTCCCCCTACCTGCCTCTTAGCCACCAGACCTCAACCTTAGTAACAACCAAACAGTTAGTCCCTGCTGCATGACAGTGGCCTTTAATCCCAGGACTCAGGAGGCAGAGGCAGGCGGATCTCTGTGAGCTCGAGGCCAGCCTGGTCCACAGAGCAAGTTCAGGACAGCCAGGGCTACACAGAGAAACCCTGTCTCAAAAATCTCCCACCCCCAAAAATTACACCCAACACAGTGGTAAACCACCAAGAATGTGACTTTGTATTAAAGCAAGCATGTGTCACCATGGCCATGTAGAAGCCAGCTGCTAAGTATTTTGAATATCACCCTTAGTCATAGTCATGAAAAAGCAAAACCCAAGTAAGTTGTGATAAATGGTTTGAAGAAAATGATCTAACAATGAGCCGAGGTTCTGGCTTCTGCCTAGAGTATTGGCAGGAGTCAGACACTCGGCAGTCCAGCGTTCTGCTTGACTTGTGTAGAGAACAAAGGTCTAACTCAAACCAGAACGCAGCGTACAGGTGTGCGCTCCCTGGCCACGAGCATCCTGGAGTCAGTAGACTACCCACTCCCACCCCAGGGGGAAGGAAGATGGGAGCTTTGGAGAAAGTCTGATGAAATGTCATCCAGGTCTTCAGAGTGCTTGGTACCAAGGATTTGACCGGCTCTAAAAAAAAAAAAAAAAAAAGCAACAGAGGAGCCGGGCATGGTGGTGCACACTTTTAATCCCAGCACTGGGAGGAAGAGGCAGCCAGAGCTCTGTGAGTTCGAGGCCAGCCTGGTTTTCAAAGTGACTCCAGAACAGCCAAGGCTTGTCTTGTCTTGAAAAACAACAACAACAACAAATTTGTCAGTAATACATACATAGTGTGTATGTGTGTGCATGTGTGTGTGTGTGTATCTGTCTGTCTGTCTGACTGTCTGTCTGTCAATTAGACTCATGTAGACCAAACTGGCTTTGAACTCATTGTGTAGTGGAAAATGATACTGATTCTTTGATCTTCCTGCCTCTACCTCCTAGTGCTCGGATGATAGGCATGTACCACCATGCCAGTTAGTGATGGAACCCAGGGCTTCAGGCACGCTAGGCAAGCACTCTGCCACCTGAGCTACATCCCCAGGCAGCCCTTACCAACTGACATGAGCTTTTCAGTGCCGCAGCAACTAGGATGGACCCTGGGGGTATATCAACCTGCAGCCTGCCTTCAACAAAGCCCCAGCCATGGCATGCTCTCTGTATTTCATTCATAGCACCTTCTTCCTGTTGGGTTTAACCGCCCCATTTCCCTACTTTCCCAGCGTTACAATATGAAAGTCTGCAGATTGCTCAGGGAGTAAAGGCACTTGCCAGCAAGACTGAGGACCTGAGTTCAAATCCCAGGATCCACAGTTGTGGATGGAGAGACCAGACTCCTACAAGTTGTCCTCTGACCGCCACAGTAGTGTTATGATAGATGTGTGTGCAGTCACACACAGACATACACACACCTACACACACCTACACACACCGTGGGTAAGTAAATAAATACATAAATATTTTAAAGATGTTTGGTATGGGTTAACCACCATCCTTCCTGTTCTTGGCTTAGGTAACTTCCTCCAACAGAGTAGTCTTTCATCATTGCTAAAATTTTCTGTGTCCTAAATAAGAACATGGTGTTAGAGGGCGTGGGTGGGGAACGGCAGCTGAGCAGGTCACTGGTGACGAATTAATTCCTTTGTCCTTCAGTCTTACTATTTATTTACCTGTGAGGTGCCAGGAGCTATCAAGTTCTTCAGCGGCAGCTGGGCAAAGAAACACACGTGATCCTGGCCAAAGAGTCCACAAGCCACGGGGCAAAGGACTAGAGTCAACTAAAATAAGTGCAGAAAGACAATAGACGGAGTTGGGGCAGCATCAGGGATCCGGACAAAGAGACAGAGGACGCTGGTAGTTGTGTCAGCTGGTACAGGGAGGAGTCAAGTCCTCCTAACCCACAGTCAGCCTGGCCCAGAACTTCTAAGGCGACATGAAAATGCCCAGAAATGTCATGGGGCAGCTAGCTTAGCATACGCAGTAGACAGACCAGGGACGGGATCATGTCTCAAAGAAGGTGGGAGGCAAGGGATTTATAAGATTGTCACTCATATGCAACCCCCTTGCCCCCCCTCCTTATTTTTTTTTTAAAGTAGGAGCTGGAGAGATGGCTTTGAGGTTAAGAGCACTTGCTGCTCTCTCAGAGGACCTGAGTTCAGTCCCTAGAACCCACCTCAGGTGGCTTATACCTGCCTATAACTGCAGTTTGGTGTGAGGGGTGGGGTGGGGTGGGGAGGGACCTGATGTCCTCTTCTGGCCTCCAAGGACAGACAGACAGACAGACAGACAGACAGACAGACACACACACACACACACACACACACAAAACACCTCCCTAGAACTTTTGTAATAACTCCGCTTTCCCTTGCTTGCATTTTAAATACATACTATCCTTGCTTTCCTGGTATGTCCAAGTCCTGTGAGTTGTTAGGTGTTGACTCACCATGTTTTCTTGGTAACCATGAATACAGCAGAAATGGCTCTGGGGAGGCCAGGGTGTGCCCTCTCCTCAAGATGCCGCTCCAGAATTCCTGTCTCTGGTAACCAAGACCTTTCATTTGAACCATAGAAGCGCTGTGAATTCGTGACCTTAATGTATGTTGTGATTTGGCAACTATCAGGGTCACGATTTTATCATAAAACATTTATGGGAGATATTTGCAATGTATTTGAAGGGACGCAAAGATCGTATGCTCTGAATATTGCCTAAGTTGCCCAGAAACAAGGCAACCCATGAGCCAGGCCTGGTGGCGCCAGCCTGTCACCCCAGCACTCAGGAGGTGGGGGGGCAGGAAGATAGGCACTCATGTCCACCCTTGGCTTCATAGAAAGTTCAAGATATGTCCCACCGTGCCTGGTGTGTGTGATGCTGGTTGAACCGAGGCCTCTTGCATGTTAGGCAAACCCTCTCCGAACTCAACTATAGACTTAATGCAAATCTTTTCATTTTGTTAAGAGTTATGTTTTGCTTAATGGAGGCAGGTAAGAGAGCTGTGGCGCATGCGTGGAGGTCAGGGGAGACAAGTGCTGTGGCGCATGCGTGGAGGTCAGGGGGACGAGGGATGTGGCGTATGCGTGGAGGTCAGGGGGACGAGGGATGTGGCGTATGCGTGGAGGTCATCAGGCTTAGCAGCGCGCACTTTTACCCGTTGAGCCATTTTGCTAGCTGCTGTTTGAAAGATATTCTAAAAGAGTAACAAGGAAGCTGGAGAACTGGCTCAGTGGGAAAAGTGCCTGCCAAACTAGCA
Source organism: Acomys minous (assembly GCF_964271855.1). Classification (NCBI taxonomy): domain Eukaryota; kingdom Metazoa; phylum Chordata; class Mammalia; order Rodentia; family Muridae; genus Acomys; species Acomys minous. The sequence goes on along the minus strand of NC_140498.1, from coordinate 71,600,644 downwards.
CGAGATAGACTCTTGACCTCCACATGCACACACACGCGTACATGCCCAACTGTACACGTGCACGTGTGTGTGTGCACAAACACATACACTCACACACTCACCAAAACCTCCTCCCACAAACCCAGGAGGCAGGGGGATGGCTCAGGCGGTAAAGCTCCGCTGCCCGTGGGGCAAGCCTGAGAGCTAGGGGTGGGGAACCCAGAACCCACAGGGATGCTGGAAACGCCAGGTGGAAGTGGCGGCTGCCCAGAAGGCAGGCTGGCTAGCTAGCTTGGCTGTATTGACCGGGTGCAGCTGAGAGACCCTGCCTCTCGCTCTTTATAGTGAGTTCCAGGACAGCCAGGTCTACACAGAGAAACCCTGTCTCAAAAAACCAACCAACCAACCAAAGAGACTGGATTAGATGAACATTCTCCCAGTGACTGATTTGAGTTGACAAGACGGCTGGGGTGTGTGTGTGTGTGTGTGTGTGTGTGTGTATGTGTGTGTGTGTGTGTGTGTGTGTGTGTGTGTGTCTGTGTGTGTGTGTGTGTCTTGTGTGTGTGTGTGTGTCTGTCTGTGTGTGTCTGTGTGTGTAAAAGCACTTGCTGCCAAGCCTGACAACATGTGTTCAATCACCAGAACCTGCATGGTGAAGAGCTGACTCCTACAGGTTGTCCGCTGACCTCCACACAGGTACCAGACAGCACTCTTACCTGCCCCCACTAAGAAAAAACTGGAACACAATGAAGGAAAACTTTCAGTGTCAACTTTGGGTCTACATAGTAGACCCCTGGTGTACTTAGTATATATATATTTGTGTGTGTGTGTGTATGTATGTATATGTTTGTTTTTAAAGACAGGGTTTCTCTTGGCTGTCCTGGACTCTCTTTGTAGGCCATGCTGGCCTTGAACTCACAGAGATCTGACTGCCTCTGATTCCCTGGGTGCAATATAAATACTTTTAAAAACAGTGGTTCGCCTCAGCACTTGGGAGGCAGAGGCAGGCAGATCGCTGTGAGTTCAAGGCCAGCCTGGTCTACAAAGTGACTCCAGGACACCCAAGGCTAACACAGAGAAACCCTGTGTCGAAAAACCAAAAATAAAAAATAAAACAGTGGTTCTCAACTTGGTTGTACTGTGTCGTTTAGTTCTGCTGCTATGATAAAATTCTTTAGAGAACAACTTAAAAGAGGAAAGATTTATTGTGACTTCAGAGGGTTGGGGACATGTCAGTGGTCCCCACACCCTTGGACAGAACCTTCAGACAGAACATATGTCTAAGAATGCTTTTCACCTAAAAAATATTATGGGGACTGGGAAGGTGGCTGCTGTTCTGGAGGGCCCAAGTTCGGTTCCCAGGACTCATGTAAGGTGACTCGCAACCATCTGTAACCCCAGCTCTAGAGAACCCAACACTTCTGACCGCTGTGGGTACCTGCCAGTCCCTCGAGTGCACATACCTACGTTCTGACACACCTACACATGTAAAAATGGCGCACACCTTTAATCCCAGCAATCGGGAGGCAGAGGCAGGTGGATCGCTGTGAATTCGAGGCCAGCCTGGTCTACAAAGTGAGTCCAGGACAGCCAAGACTACACAGAGAAACCCTGTCTCAAAAAAACCAAAAATAAATAAATTAATTAATTAATCAATTAATAAAATAAAATAGTCAAAGACTATGACATGCGTTTATCTGTCTGTGTGTGGGCGTGTGCGCGTGAGTGCAGGTGTCAGATCTCCTGCAGCTGAATCCGCAGGCAGTTGTGAACTGCAGGATGTGGGTACTGAGAACTGAACTCCAGTGCTCTAGAACAGTTCTAGCTCTTAACCACTGAGCAATCTCTCCAGTCCCTGTTTTCTCAGAACAAGCAGAACAGAAGGAGACTACGGATGACGATTCCACAAGGACCTGCCACCTGTGATTCACTTCTGCCAGCCAGATCCCACCCAGTGAAGGGCTTGGGGGGTGTGGCTCAGGGGTAGAGGACTTGCCTGCCCTACAGGCTACAGGAGAGAACGGGACAACAGCAGCCATCTCAGAAACTGAACTCTAGTTCAATCCATTTGTCTACGAATTTCCAAAATGAGTGAGCTAACCCAGAAGCCGAGAGACTCACATGCTATGCACTCACTTATAACCAGACACTAGCCCAAGGGGCATGTCCCAGGAAAGACCTCACTTACCAGGAAAGTGGGATAGAGGTGAGGACATCCTATTGGGACACTAGGTGAGAGAAATATAGGAGATAGGGAAATAGAAGGATCTAGAGGGTCCTAGAAACCTACAAGAAGAACACTATGATGGGCGGATCTGGGCCCAGGGGTTCTGCTCGATTTATGGCACCAACCAAGGACAATATGTGCAGTCATCATCAAACCCCTACCCAGATCTAGCCAAGGGACAGGACATTCTCCACACTTGAGTGGAGAGTGGGAACTGACTTTCACACGAACTCTGGTGCCCCATATTTGGCCATGTCCCCTCCCCTTGATGGGGAGGCCCGATGGCACTTGGAGGAAGGATAGCAGACTACCAAGAAGAGACTTGATACCCTAACATCATATTCAGGGGGAGGAGGTACCCCTCAGTCACAGTAATAGGGAAGGGGAATGGGGTGAAAGCGGGAGGGAGGGAGGAATGGGAGGATGCACGGGATGGGATAGCAATTGAGATATAATATGAATGATTTTATTTTTCAATTAAAAAAAAGAAAAAAGAAACTGAACTCGCCCGGCGTTTAATGCCAGCACTAGGGAGGCAGAGGCAGGCGGATCACTGTGAGTTCAAGGCCAGCCTGACCTACAAAGTGAGTCCAGGACAGCCAAGGCTACACAGAGAAACCCTGTCTCAAAAAAACAAAAAAAAAAAAAAACAAAAAAAAAAAAACAAGAAGAAGAAGAAGAAGAAGAAGAAGAAGAAGAAGAAAAAGAAACTGAAGCCACTTTGTCTCACAGCTTTCCCATCCCCCACCCTCGTCTCTAGAGGCGGAGACCACAGATCTTTGATCTTTTTGACATTACCGCATCCTCCTTTGCTCCCTGTTGCCTCACACTGCAATGTTCTTCCACAGCAACAGTTAAAATTATCTTCATTTGTCAAGGCCTGATTTCGAATCCCACCATTTTCAAGTAACTTTTCAGTGGGAAGCCTCCTCCCCAGTCTTGGCAGGCATGGTCTGACTGCAGAGATAAAGGAGACAGCTGGGTTCTGTCTTTGTGATGTGATAACACTAGTTCCGGGAGGGCAAGGGAGCTGGCTAGAGACGACAGTCTGGTTGGTTGAGAGAAAAATCCCACGTTAAAGTTGACTTCCTTCCCTGAGGGCTTAAGCTCTGGGAAGACACCAGAGAATCGTCGGACACCATTGATTTCATCTTCCGGTTTAGATTTGTATCAGCACCACCCCCCCCCCCGCCCCCGCATACAGCCCTGGCTGTTCTGGAACTCTATAGACCAGGTTGGCCTCCAACTCAGACATCCGCCTGCCTCTGCCTCCCGAGTGCTGGGATTCAAGACGCGCGCCACCACAGGCCAGCCGGAGAATACTTGGCAGCAGTGGGTTCTCTCTTTTGGCCATGTGGACAGTAGAGCTTGAACTTGGGTTAGTCGGTCTTGGCAGCAAGGGCCTGGGCCTCCTAAACACTCCCGCCTGCCCTGGTAGCAAGAAAACTTTTTAGGAACCCGCATGAGTAAGCAGGGTGGGCAGTGGGAGGGTGTTTCAGGCAATCTGAGCAAATGGCGTGGACACATGAGCGACTCGACCCGTTCGCCGGGGAGGGAGCGGGAGCAGCAGCCCGGAATCATGGTTAGGGTAGGAGAAGGCAGAGGTGAGCTGGAAGAGGCCAGAGCAGAAGAGCTGTGTAGACTGAGCCGGTGAATTTGAAATAGCTCTAAAGGAGAACGAAGCGAAGACACTTAATAACCAAATATGTCATATACACACATATGAAACTGCCAAAAAGAGCCCTTTGAGACGGCTCACCAGCAAAGGTACTTGCCACAGAGCCTGACAGGACCACGGTGGTGTAAGGAGCCATTCCCACAAGTTGTCCTTTGACCTCCACACGGAGGCCATGGTGTACTCACACCCATGCACATACAGACTGAATAAATAAATAAATAAATAAATAAATAAATAAATAAAAGTATTTAAAAAATAATACTCACTGGGTACAGAGGCACATGTCTGTAATCCCAGCACTTGGGGAGGCAGAGGCAGATGGATTTCTCGGAGTTGGGGACCAGCGAGGGCTACACAGAGAAACCCTGTGTCAAAAAAAAAAACAACATACCACCACTCCCCCAACAATACTCTTTTAAACAATAAAAATAAGGGCTAAAGAGCTGGCTCATTGGTTGAGAGGGCTTGTTACTCTTGCAGAGGACTAGGGTTCCACGCTTAGCATCCTAATGGTGGCTCACACCGGTCTGTAATGCCAGTTCTATAGCATACAACACCCTCTTCTGGCTTCTATGGGCATCAATCACACACGTGGTAAGCAGAAATATATGCAGACAAAGCATCAATGTGCATAAAATGAAATAAATAATTTTAAAAACTCAAATATTTATTTATTTAATTTGTTTTTATTGGTGCTGTTATAAATCAAGGTGGACCTTCCCCATACTAAGGATACTTTCTGCCACAGAGTCACACCTCCAGCCCCTCACTGGAGGATTCTAGGCAGGTGCTCTACCACTGAGCCACACCCCCAGCCCCTCACTGGAGGATTCTAGGCAGGTGCTCTACCACTGAGCCACACCCCAGCCCTTCACTGGGGGATTCTAGGCAGGGGCTCTACCACTGAGCTACACCCTAGCCCCTCACTGGGGGATTCTAGACAGGTGCTCTACCACTGAGCCACACCCCAGCCCCTCACTGGGGGATTCTAGACAGGTGCTCTACCACTGAGCCACACTCCAACCCCTCACTGGGGGATTCTAGGCAGGTGCTCTACCACTGAGCCACACCCCAGCCCCTCACTGGGGGATTCTAAGCAAGTGTTCTACAGCTGAGCTTTTTAGTGTTTAGTTTCAGGCTCTTTCCAGGCCTGCAAAGTAAGATTTTATATATATAACTAGACACTAAAAATTTATTTCGGTTTTTAAACATGAGCAAAACAGTCTTGTGATTCAAAACTCCCAAAACTGTGAAGGCTATACAGTGGGAGATCGCTCTCCTTACCCCAATTTCAGCTTACAGATGGTTGCTTTCTTATGTTCTACCTCCTACTCCTTACTCCAAGGAAAGATAAGTCATGAGATTTTTTTTCATGAATGAACATAAGCAAATGCACAACTTTTAGCCCAACAGCTCTTGCAATGCACTTTTTTTTTCTTTTTTACTGTTAATGTATCTTGGAAATTATTCTGCATCAGTCCTTGAGAGTTTCTTGATTCTTTTTCACACTTGTTTAGTATTATGTGGGCATTCTAGACGTTATTTACATTTTGCATATATAATAGTACATCTGGAACACTAATTTTAGACATCTCTCTCTCTTTTTTTTTTTTTTTTTTTTTTTTGAGATAGGGTTTCTCTGTCTAGTCCTGGCTGTCCTGAAACTCACTCTGTTGACCAGGCTGGCCTTGAACTTACAGAGATCCACCTACTTCTGCCTCCTGAGTGCTGGGATTAAAGGCGTGGGCCATCACGCCCACCTCTATCGTACTCTTGTTTTGTTTTTTCCTTTGCTTGAGACCCAGGCTGATTTTGAACTTGATATATAGCTAAGGATAACACTGAACTTCTTTTTTTTCTCTCTTACAAATACTATTTTATTTATTTATTATGTATACAGTGTTCTGCTTGCATGTACACCTGCAGGCCATAAGAGGGCACTATATCTCATTATAGATGGTTGTGAGCCACCATGTGGTTGCTGGGAATTGAACTCAGGACCTCTGGAAGAGCAGTCAGTGCTCTTAACCTCTGAGCCATCTCTTCAGCCCCCAACACTGAACTTATGATCCTTCTGCCTCTACCTCCCTAAGTGTTGAGCCATCACACCTGGCTGGTGATCTCTTTTGTTTGTCTGCTTTACATATTTATTTATTTGTACATATGTATGAGTGCTTATTCTGCGTGTGTGTCTGTGAGCCATGTGGGTTCCTGGTGCCTGTGGGTTCGAGGAATCGAACTCAGGTCCTCTAGAAAAGCAGCCAGTGCTCTTAGTCGCTGAGCCATCTCTCCAGCTCCATTTTAACTTCTATTTATGTGTATGTGGGTGTCAGAGACCAGGAGAGGGCATCAGATTCCCTAAAGCTGTAGTTACAGGGGTTTGTGAGCCACCTGATATGGGTACTGGGAATTAACCTCTGGTCCTCTGTAAGAGCAGCAAGTGCTCTTAGCCCGGTGAGTCATCTCTCCAGCCCTTGCATCTCTAACATTAAAAGATTTTTATGATCTCCATAAAGATAGTTGTGTTGACCAAAAAAACAATAACAAAACCACAATTGCATTTCAGTGAATTTGCACTTCCATTAGTCTGTTATTTACACATATTTAAACTCGTGTGTGTGCGTGCGTGTGCGTGTGTGTGTGTGTGCGCGCGTGTATATCGGAAACATATAATTTGTATATTCCATAATTGATACCTGGTGTATTCACAGGCCCAAATATCTGCCAGCACTAACTGGTTTTCCCCCCTTGCACTCCCAACCGCCAACAAAAGGAAGTGGTACTTGAGTTGTTGCTGGGACTATACAAAGGCGGCCTTGTCTTGCCAGCCTTTGCTGCAGTGATAAGCATGACTCAACCATTGCGTTCATTTACATCTTTCTCTGGTTTGATAAAACACCTGGCAAAAGCAACTTAAGGAAGAAGGGTTTATTTTGGCTCACAGTTCAAGGGTTCACCGTCCATCACGGCAAGGAAGTCATGGCGGCAGGAGCATGAGGCAGCTGGTCACAATCCACAATGTCAGGAAGCAGAGAGAGATGGATGCTGGTGCTCGGTTCACTTTCTCCTTTTTTATTCGTTCCGGGACCCCAGCCTAGGGAATGGTGCCGCCCACTGGAGTGGGTCTTTCCGTTTCCACTATCCTACTCTAGAACTGCACCCCCCCCCACCCCCACCCCCCCCACTCCCCCCACCCCCCCACCCCCCACGCCAAGACATGGCCAGCAGCGTACCACCTAGGTCACTCCAGATCCTGCAGAGTGGGTGATCAACACTGACCATCACAGCCACACTGAGCCAACTACACTTTGAGGATGTGTAAACTGCAGCGCTACGCTAATGTCTGCCCCAAACTCAAGATATTCCAATCACACCTGAAGCATTTTCTGAGAGAATGCTGAGGGCATTTCAAGGAAACGTGAGCCAGTGTAGACCACACAAGTTCTCCTCAAGCTGCCCAGTGTCAGAAACCAAAGAAAATACAGTGTGGGGTAGGGGAGATGGCTCAGTCAATAAAGTGCTTGCCGTGCAAACAAGAGGACCTGCATGTGATCCCCAGCAGTCATGTGGAAAGCCTGGCACAGCAGTATACGCCTGTGAGCCCAACACTGAGGAAGTGACGGGAGGAGAAGCCCTGAGGTCTGTTGGCTGCCAGCCTAGCTGAAGTGCCATGTCTCAAGCCTAGTGAGGGACTCTGTCTCAAAACATTAGGTAGAGCCAGGCAGTGGTGGTGCGCACCTTTACTCTCAACACATGGGAAGCAAAGGCAGGCAGATCTCTGAGTTCAAGGCCAGTCTGGTCTACCTAATGAGTCCACATTAGCAAGGGCCATATAATGAGAGCCTATCTCAATAAGAAAACAACAACAAGGCCGGGTGTGGTGGCACACGCCTTTAATCCCAGCACTTGGGAGCCGGAGGCTGGTGAATCGATGTGAGTTCGAGGCCAGCCTGGTCTACAAAGTGAGTCCAGGACAGCCAAGGCTACACAGAGAAACCCTGTCTCGAAAAACCAAAAAAAAAAAAGAAAGAAAGAAAAAATAAAAGAAAACAACAACAACCAACAACAATAAAAATAAGGTGGAGTGAAGCTGAAAAAAACCTGATGGTCACCTCTGGTCTATACATGAACACAGGTGTGCGTACTTTTTTTTGACATAGGGTCTCACTGAAGTCTAGGCTGGTCTTGAGCAGCCTACATAACTAAGGTTAATCTAGAAGTCCAGACCCTTCCATCTCCACCTACCAAGTGCTTGGGAACACAGGCATACACCACCCCACCCAGCTTATATGGTACTAGGAAAGCAACCCAAAGTTTCTTGCATGCAAGGCAGGCCACCCTGCTGCCTGTATTCCCAGCCCACAAAGTAGAGTTTAACTTACCAGTTCCCAAATTCATATTAGAATTAGGGACTCACAGACTGGCGCGGTAGTGAATAGCTGTGATCTCAGCACTCGGGGAGCAAGAGGCAGGTGGATCTTTGTGAGTTCGAGGCCAGTCTGTCTGGTCTACAAGTTGAGTCCAGGACAGCCAGGGCTACACAGGAAAACAAACAAACAAACAAAAAAAAAACCCTGTCTTGGGGGAAAAAAAAATTAGAGATTCAATTGCAACAAACAGTACATAATGCAAGTGACACTTAAGGTCTTTGGAGGTTATTGATAAAGGAGGTGGTGATGGGCACTGGGGAGGCCCTCTTGTGCTTGCAGAGCGTCTCGGTTTCTTTTTATGTCACTGTGATTGAAATACTCGGACAAAAGCAACATAAGGGAGAAAGGGTTAGTCTGGGTTCATAGCTTGAGGTGCAGTCTGCTGTCGTTGGGAGCCGAGGCAGCACGAGCTTGAAGCAGCTGGCCCAAATGCAGTCACATCCAGGAGGAAGAAGGCATCGGAAACCGTGCGAGGCTCACTTTCTCCTATAAAGTAAAATATTGCTTAATTATATTGCTTTGTGTGTGGAGAGTGCACAAGTAGAAGTCAGAGGAGAACTTGCCGGAGTTGATATCTCTCTTGTTTTGGGGGGAGAGGGCAGACAGGGTTTCTCCGTGTAGCCCTGGTTGTCCTGGAACTTGCTCTGTCTACCAGACTGGCCTCGAACTCAGAGAACCACTTGCTTCTGCCTCCCGAGTGCTGGGATTGAAGGCGTGCATGTGGGTTTAAAGGTTCAAAGTCAGGTCCTCAGACTTGGCAATAAATCACCTTTATCCATTAGGCCAGTCTTTCTCAACCTGTGGGTTGTATATCATATACCTTGCATATCAGATATTTATATTACTATTCATAACAGTAGAAAAATTAGAGTTATGAAGTAGCAATGAAATATTTTTTAATTTATATTTTTTATTTTTTGGTTGGGAGGTCACCACAATATGAGGGTCCCAGCATTAGGAAGGTTGAGAGTCACTTTTAAGCCATCTCCCACCAGCCCACCGTGCTCTCTCCTTTTTATATAGTCTGAGATTCCTGCCTTGGGAATGGTACTGCCCACAGTTGGAGGCCTTTTCCGCCTCCTTTAACTCTGAATGGAGATAATCCCCAGAGACGTGGCCAGAGGCTAACCTACACAAGAGAATTCCTCTCTGGCGTGAAAAGGATTACCTCTCAGAGGTGATTAATAGGTCCCGCCCATCAACCATCACACTCAGTAAGCAAGGGCATCTGGTCGCTGTGGTCTGTCTCGAGAAAAATAATAATAATAATAATAAGGTGAAGGGGAGAGCGGATCACAGGCCCCACCCACAAGAGAAAACTCGATGCTTTATCAGCAGCAGCAGCAGCAGTGGCTATGAAGTCTGAAGGAGGGGGGGGGGGATTCAGAAGGAGTTGGAGAGGGGGAAGCGAGAGGCGATCTAAAAACATCATATTCACGTATGAAGTTACCGAAGAATATATGATAAAAATAAATACGAACGGAGGCTGGCGAAGTGGCTCGCCTGTTAGAGAGAGCGCTTGCTGCTCTTGCAGAGGACCTGTGTTGAGATCCCAGCACCCACGTGGCTCCGCGTCACGCCAGTAACAGGGATCTGATGCTCTATTCTCACCTCCCTGAGCACTGCGCACACACGGGGCGCTTACACACACGCCAGCAGCACACGCCGGCAGACTCATAAAATAAAAACAAATCAATAAATACGGTGGAATGTTGTTAAGAAACGTGCCTATCATTGAACTCTGGGTTACACACACACACACACACACACACACACACACACACACACACACACACACGGATGGGGGTAGGTGGTGGTACTTCCATCACACTGTGTTGGATGATCCACTCTGGGGAAAGCCAGCTGCCACATGACCGGGACTTTTCAGACAACCTGAGGAGAGGGCCACCCAGGGGGAAGCGGAGGCAGGCTGCCAACAGCCAGTCCCAACCTGCTTGCCAGGTGAGTGAGTGAGTCATCTGCTGAACAGCCAGCTTCAGTCAAGCTTGCAGGTGACTTCAGCCCTCTTAGCCTCAGGACTTCCAGCTGAGGCCCCAGACACCGTGGAGCGGAGCCAAGGCAATCCCATCATGCCCTGCGCGCTCCCAGCCCACAGAACCACGAGACAGTAAATGAGAGCTGTCTTTTTTTTTTTTTTAAACGCTGAGCTTCGAAGTAATTTGTAGCGCAGCAAAGATAACTGACACAATGAGAGCGGATGTACACTCAGAGAATAGGTACTTAGCTTAATTTGGAGGGTCTGGCAGGCTTTCTGTACTGTGTGTGTGTGTGTGTGTGTGTGTGTGTGTGTGTGTGTGTGTGTGTTGCTAGGCACTTTTTGTATGCTAGGCGATGAATCTACTGCTTAGTCACATCCACGCCTCCAGCCCCTCACTGAGGGATTCTAGAGTCTAGGCAATGGGGGCTGGGGGTGCATAGCCAAGCAATACAGAACCTGCTTAGAACCCATCAGCAAAGGGCTGGGCTGTTGGCTCAGTGGTAGAGCATCTGCCTAGAATCCCCCAGTGAGGGGCTGGGCTGTTGGCTCAGTGGTAGAGCATCTGCCTAGAATCCCCCAGTGAGGGGCTGGGTATGGCTCAGTGGTAGAGCACCTGCCTAAAATCCCCCAGTGAGGGGCTGGGGTGTGGCTCAGTGGTAGAGCACCTGCTTAGAATCCCCCAGTGAGGGGCTGGGGTGTGGCTCAGTGGTAGAGCACCTGCCTAGAATCTCCCAGTGAGGAGCTGGGGTGTGGCTCAGTGGTAGAGCACCTGCCTAGAGTCCCCCAGTGAGGGGCTGGAGTGTGGCTCAGTGGCAGAGCACCTGCCTAGAATCCCCCTGTGAGGGGCTGGGGTGTGGCTCAGTGGTAGAGCACCTGCCTAGAATCCCCCAGTGAGGGGCTGGGGTGTGGCTCAGTGGTAGAGCACCTGCCTAGAATCCCCCAGTGAGGGGCTGGGGTATGGCTCAGTGGTAGAGCACCTGCCTAGAATCCCCCAGTAAGGGGCTATGGGCATGGCTCAGTGGTAGAGCACCTGCCTAGAATCCCCCAGTAAGGGGCTGTGGGCGTGGCTCAGTGGTAGCATACTGTGCCTAACATGCACAAAACCATGGGCTCCATCCTCAGCATGAGAGAGTGTGAGAAACAGAGTGTCTCCTACCAGGAACAAGGTGACAAACTCCCTACCAATAGGAGCTAAAGATGTGATACTGACCTTAAGGAGAGAGTAAACTAATCTATCTCCAGCTCATAGAACATAATGCAGCTAAGGCCAGGGGGAATTTAACAAGGTGAGTGAGACATTCAGCTGTCCTCTCCTTGCATTCACTCACCTTCTTAAATTCTAGAATTCCCACATCTTCCTCCATGCCCCGTGTATGATTGATGGCGTCCTCTCTGGAAGAAGTACCTAGTCCAAGGGTATTGATATATAAATAGGGATCTGAAGGTCAAATCAGTTTTTGGTTGATTCTTTTGGTTTCAAATCAGACAGGAAGCAAAGCAACAGAGACAAAAAGTGACCTTGAAGGAAGCAGGAGCGAAACCAGAAGAAACTCTTTAAAAAATTAATATTGTTGCCTGCCGGACTGGATAAGAATAGACCTTTCCTCCCTAAAACCAGTACCAAGAGCCACGGAAAAGAAGCATCAGGGAACAGAAAGGGCTCTCGAAAATTAGAAGTGTAGTCTTTAAAAATGAAAGAGTCAGGCGTCTGGGCGGTGGCTCGCTGGGAAAGGATGCTTGCCGCGCAAACATGACCTGTGTTTTGCATCTCCAGCACCCATGTAAAAAAGCCAGGCGGGCGTCTGAGTGAACCTATAACTTCATTGTTGTGAGTGAGGGGCAGACACAGGAGGATTGCCGGGACTTGTTGGCTGCCAGCCCAGCTGTAGGCTCTGTGAGAGACCCTGGCTCAAGGGAAGAAGACAGAGACTGAGAAATCAGGACACCTGATGTCTTCCTCTGGCCTCAGTGCCCATGCATATACCAAATGTGTTTGCATGTGTGTGCGTGCGTGCGTGAGAGCACACACACACACACACACACACACACACACACACACGCACGCATGTGCACAATCAAAAGAATAAAATGAGAAAAATTAGTATAATGGCCAATAAATAAAGGTGAGAAGAAAGTCTCTTAAACAATAGAACAGAGTTAGGTGTGGTGACGAAGGTTTAATTCCAGCACCCACAAAGCATTGGTGAGTGGATCTCTGTGAGTTCAAGGCCAGCCTTGGCTCCATAGAGAAGTCCAGGCCAGCCAGAGCTGAGTACTAAGACCCATCTTTCCCCACCCCCTTTTCTCTTTTTGTTTTGTTTTGTGGGGTTTTTTGTTTGTTTGTTTGTTTGTTTGTTTTAATCCTAGCACTCACCAGAAAGACACAGGAGCCCTCAAGTTCGAGACCATATCAGCTGTTATAAGGAGCCTCAAATTGGCCTGAGATATATAGTGAAAATGTCTCCAAAATGAATAGTAAGCAAATAAGTAAACATAAAAGTTTTGTGTGGCACATCTGTAATCCAAACACTCGGGAGCTGAAAACAAGGAGATTGCCGAGTTCAAGTTTATGTTTGACTATATAATGAATTCCAGGCTAGACTACATGAGACCGTGTAAGACAAACAAACATGAAGAAAAAACAAAATCCCAGGAGGAGGGTGCTGGGGAAATGGTCAGTGGGTAGAGCCACTTGCCTAGAATATATGACTCTGTGGGTTCAATCCCCGGCACTGCATAAACCAGACTTAGTGATGTTCTCTGTAATTCTTGCACTAGGGAAGTGGGGGCAGAGGGTAAGAAACTAAAGGCAGGGCTGGGGAGATGGAAGAGCAGTTAAGAGCACTGACTGCTCTTTTAGAGGCCCCGGGTTCAAATCCCAGCAACCGCATGGCAACTCACAACTGTCTGTTACTCCCATTCCAGGGGATCTGACACCCTCACACAGACATGCATGCCGTCAAAACACCAATGTACATAAAATAGAAAGAAAAAAAATAAAGACGCTAAAGGCTATTCTTGGCCATATAGCAATTTCAAGGCAAGCCGGGGCTACATGTGACCCTGTCTCAAAACAAAACAAAAGCTTCATTAAGATGAAACTATAGAGTGAAATTTTTATGAAAAGATATAACTATAGAAGATAGGCAGCCTAAAATAGCCAGTATTTCTAGATGAAGAATGTACACACACACACACACACACACACACACACACACACACACACACACACCACATCACACTGGATCATAATGGAACATAGAGAATTCTAGGCCAGCCAAGGCCACACACTGTTGGTCCTGTCTCAAAAAAGAAAGAATGATATGCAAGGGTAAGGACCAGAGTTCTAGCCCCCAGAACTTACTTAAAAAAAAAAAAAAAAAAGGTGAGTTTAGCCTGGCAGTGGTGGCATACTCCCAGCACATGGGAGGCAGAATCAAGCAGATCTCTGTGAGTTCAAGGCCAGCTTGGTCTACAGAATGAGTTCTAGGGCAGTCAAGGCTATACAGAGAAACTCTGCCTCAAGAAAAGAAAAGAAAAACAAAAACCAAGGGCCGGCCATGGTGGCGCATGCCTTTAATCCCAGCACTCAGGAGACAGAGGCAGGCGGATCGCTGTGAGTTCAAGGCCAGCCTGGTCTACAAAGTGAGTCCAGGACAGCCAAGGCTAACACAGAGAGACCTTGTCTCAAAAAACAAACAAACAAAAATAAAAACAAAAACAAAAACCAAACAAACAAAAAAGCTGGGTTTGGTAGTGGGCTCTTGTAACCCCAGCACTAGGGAAGCAGAACCAGGCATATCTCTGGAGCTTTCTGACCCACCAACATGGTCTACTTGGTAAGTCCTGAGGGATGGCATTTAAGGTTGACTTCTGACCTCCACGGTCATGTGCACAAATGTACACACATGCACACACAAATATTATATATGCTCAGCAGTGTGTTCTTGCTTAGCCATAAGGAAGAATGAAATCACGTCGCTTATGAGAAATTAGATGGAACCGGGCATCAAGTTAATTAGAAAAGACAATTGTAGGCCTGGCGAGAAGATGCTTGTGACTCAAGCCAGGTGACCTGAGTTTGATTCCCAGAACTCACGGAAAGGCAGAAAGAAAACTGGCTTTACAAAGCTGTCTTCTGACTTCCACACAGGGGTTATGGCCTTCACACACACACACACACACACACACACACACACACACACACACACCCTCATCATCATCATCATCATCATCAATTTTAAACATTTATTAAGGAAAGACAAATACTGCACAAGTTCCAGGCCAGCCAGACCTACATAGTGAGAGTCTGTTTTGAAAATAAATGGGAGAGCTGGTTCAACAGTTCCGAGCACTGGCTGCTCTTCCAAAGGACCACATGGCAGAGCACAACCCTTTGTAACTCTGATACGAGGCGACCCAAAGTCCGTTTCTGTCCCCCTCAAGAACGTGGCACACACGTGGTAAGAAGAACACCTATACATCTAAAATAAAATATTAAGAAAGTCTATGTCAGAGGGGTACACCGTGGGACACACCGTGACAGTGACACACTACAGCTTTCCACAAGGAGACGTTTCCTCTGCATCGTTCTTTGTTTTGGGTTTTTTGGTTTACTGTGAGTTTTGTTTTGGAGGGGCAGTTGCAAAGGGAAAGGGTGGCTATATGAGGGGATGGGGAGGTTATCAGGACTGAGGTGCATGAGTGAAACTCACAAAGAATCTATAAAAAGTTTTGAGAGAGAGAGAGAGAGAGAGAGAGAGAGAGAGAGAGAGTCTTGCATCCCTCTAGTATTTTTTTTACAACAAAAATTCAAGGCTGTCAGGTAGATAGTGAGTTCAAAGCCAACCTGAGCTACACACGAACCCAAAACAACACAAGATGCTTTGGAAGATGGTCAGTTTTGGACACTGATCACTTCTAGTGGGAATATTTTTAACTGGTGTTTGATTAGCAATGCCTTTGAACTGCAGCTTTAAGATTCTACCCCCCCCTCCCCCCCACCCCCCACCCCCCCCACCTCCCACCCCCACCCCATCCCCATTTTCTTCTATGTATCCTTGGCTGTCCCAGACTCACTTTGTAGACCAGGCCTACCTCTACCTCCCTGCGTGCTGGCACTACAGGTGTGCACTCTAGATTTTTTTTTTTTTCTTTTTCTTTGGAGACAAGATCTTCTGTCACCCAGGCTGATCCGGAATTTGCTAGGTTGCTATGTAGCCGAAGCTTGCTTTGAACCTCTTGATCCTTCTGCCTCAGACGTGCTCTCACTCTCCTGCCTGGTGGTTGTTCCTGTTGTTGGCTATTAAAACAGTCTCAGCTGGACGGTGACAGCGCACAGCTTTAATCTCACCACTTGGGAAGTAGAAGCAGGCGAATCTCTGAGTTCAAGACCAGCATGGTCTATAGACCCAGTTCCAGGGCAGCCAGAGCTACAGAAATACCCTGTCTTAAAAAACAAACAAGTCGGGAGTGGTGCCGCACACGTTAATCCCAGTACTCAGAGGCAGGGGCAGGTGGATAGATGTGAGTTGGAGGCCAGCCTGGTCTACAAAGGGAGTTCAGGACGGCCAAGGCTACCCAGAGAAACCCTGTCTCAAAAGAACAATCAATTAAAATATCCGCTTCCTGCTGGTGCAGAGATACAGCGTGTAAATCCGGAGCTCAGGAGGACCAGCAGCTCCAGGCCCGAAAGGTGCCGTATTAATACCTTCTGAGGGAAGGTGGGAATCGAACTCAGGTTGTTAGGACTGGCAGCAGGCACTTCTACCCACTGAGCTTTTCCCCGCCCCCCCCCCCATTTCCTGTTTTTTAAAGACTCACAGATTACATATAGCGCTGATATATCAAGACGCAGATGCACAAACATGTCACTTAGAAACAGGGAGGAACCCGATGGAAAACACAGCTGGAGGACCTGGCGAACGGTTGACTCAAGCGTGACGAGGTGGAGCTGGTCCCTGGTGAGCCTGCCAGCACACTCGGCTTTGAAACCTGTGCCGACATCTAAGCTGATGAATATACAAACGAATTCATTAGCTGGAAGACCAGGCAAGAAGGTGTGGATTTGGTGGAGATGAGATCCAGGTGGAGTCCTGGGACGGTCTGTTCTTTAGCTTTTTAAAATTAAGGGCAGGGCTGATCAGACTCCTTAATATGTGCCGTGAATAGTAAAGGAATTGAGATTTATGTGTGCCGGTTACACAGCAAAGAGACGGAAGGGACCAGCTGGGGTTGTCAGACAGTGTGAGAGAGGAATAAAGAACAGCAAGGAGAAGGGGGTGACAAAAAGGAAACCCTGAAGACATAACCTAGAATCTTTTTATTTTGTAAACACGTGATTGATTGATTGGCTGGTTGATTGCACATGGTGCATGCTTGCCCTGGCCTGCACACTCCCTGCTCCCCAGCAGGCCAGAGGACAACTTTCTGGAACTGGTTCTCTTTTTCTACCACAGGGGTCCCTGGGGATTGAACTCAGGTCCTCGGGCTTGCTGGCAAGCCCCTTGACTGGCTGAGCCATCTCGAAGGCCCAGAACTCAGGTTCTTAAATAGAAAGTAAATAACTTGAGAGACAAAGAAAAACCCAGGTACACACAACCTACCTTGGGGCTGCTGTCTTTTTCACCAAAGTAAATATTCAGCTCAGCTGGGAGTGCTGGCACTCACAGTCATCTGAGAACCTGGGAGGTGGCAACAGGACAATCAAGAGTTCAAAGTTTGCAGGGCGTGGTGGCACATGCCTTTAATCCCTGCACTCGGGAGGCAGAGGCAGGTGGATCGCTGTGAGTTCGAGGCCAGCCTGGTCTACAAAGCAAGTCCAGAACAGCCAAGGCTACACAGAGAAATCCTGTCTTAAAAAAAAAAAAAGAAAAAAGGAAGAAAGAAAAAAAAAAGAGTTCAATGCTAGCCTGGGCTACATAGTGATACTGCTTTAAAAGAAAAAAAAAAAAAGAGGCTGGGCGTGGTGGCGCACGCCTTTAATCCCAGCACTCGGGAGGCAAAGGCCGGCCTGGTCTACAAAGTGAGTCTAGGACAGCCAAGGCTACACAGAGAGACCCTGTCTCGAAAAACCAAAAAAGAAAAAAAGAAAGTGGATGCTGGGTGTGGCGGTGCCTTTGAGACCAACACTTGGAAGGCAGAGGCAGTCCTGCTCTACATAGAAAGTTCCAGGCCTCATGAAACAAAACTGAAAACAAAAAACAAAAGCCAGAAAAAAAGTAATTTATTGCCACTCATTTGGCAATGACCGTGTGAGTGTGTGTGTGTGTGTTTGTCTAACCATTCACATATACGCAGAAGGAGGGTGTAAGGTGTCCTGCTCTATCCCTATCTATGTTACTCTCTTGTCACAGGGTCTCTCCCTGAACCTGGAACTCAGCTGGCAGCCAGCAAGCCCCAGCAGCCATCTTGTTTTCTACTAGAGCTAGGGCTACAGGTGGGTAGCCACACCTGGCTTTTTGTGTCGGTTAGGGTTCTATGGGTACTTGACCTAAGGTCCCCATGGTTGTACAAGGAAGGGCTCTTAATCACTGAGCCATCTATCAGTGGCCTTTTAAAACGTCCTTATGGCCTCATGACATACCCATATAGTGGGTTTAGTTGTCATTTTTTTCTTGAGCTGTTAATTTTCCTTCTAAACAAGGTACATGGAAAACAGAAGAACCATGACTGTTTACTGAAGAACCCCTTACTCTTCTCTGGCAGCCCTTGGTGATAGAACTCAAACCTTGGGCACTGTAGGCAAGCACTTTTCACCCCCTCACTGGGGGATTCTAGGCAGGTGCTCTACCACTGAGCCACACCCCAGACCCTCACTGGGGGATTCTAGGCAGGGGCTCTACCACTGAGCCACACCCCAACCCCTCACTGGGGGAGTCTAGGCAGGTGCTCTACCACTGAGCCACACCCCAGCCCCTCACTGGGGGATTCTAGGCAGGTGCGCTACCACTGAGCCACACCCCAGCCCCTCACTGGGGGATTCTAGGCAGGGGCTCTACCACTGAGCCACACCCCAGCCTCTCACTGGGGGATTCTAGGCAGGGGCTCTACCACTGAGCCACACCCCAGCCCCTCACTGAGGGATTCTAGGCAGGAGCTCTACTACTGAGCCACACCCCAGCCCCTCACTGGGGGATTCTAGGCAGGTGCTCTACCACTGAGCCACACCCCAGCCCCTCACTGGGGAATTCTAGGCAGGAGCTCTACCACTGAGCCACACCCCAGCCCCTCACTGGGGAATTCTAGGCAGGAGCTCTACCACTGAGCCACACCCCAGCCCCTCACTGGGGGATTCTAGGCAGGTGCTCTACCGCTGAGCCATGTCCCAGCCCCTCACAGGGGGATTCTAGACAGGTGCTCTACCGCTGAGCCACAAACCTAGCTCTTTTACCATCTGAACAAAATGTCAGTTGTTTCTGGCTCAACTTGATGTTACCACTATCTTTGGTGCTGTGCTGGCTGGAGGTGGTGTCTGTGGCATCATAACAAGGTCCCACCCTGCTGCACAAAAAGCGGGTTTGGTCCTAAACTGCTGGGACAAACTTTGTGAATTAAAGGCAACACCCCAGGGATGTCAGGGAACCGGAAGGAGCCTAGCTGCTGCTCGCTGGAATCACACATGTGCTATGGACTGCTAATGTCTAAGATGGTTATACAAGAAGAAGTGACCCCCCTACTTAGGTTAAATCACTGTCATTGGGGTCTGTTTTGAAGCAGTTAAGCTGATATCCTAATTAATCAAGTATGTGTGTGTGTGAGGTAAAGCAGAGCTAGGCATTTCCGGGTAGAGACTCCAGGTGTGGGATGCAGACCCTGATGTCATTGGCTGAGCAGGATGCAGTTGGTAGTTGAGGCTCCAGAATAAGTTCAAAAGCAGATGTGCTGTTTTGGGGCGGGGCCTAGGGCAAAGGACCCTGTTCTACAGCAACTTAGATAAGAGAACAACGCTAGAAATATGGGTTTCAGAATCACACATATGTGTATGTGGGTATATATGTACATATTATGTATATATACTTTTTTTTTTGTTTGTTTGAGGCAGGATTTCTCTGTGTAGCCTTGGCTGTCCTGGACTCACTTTGTAGACCAGGCTGGCCTCGATTTTATAGAGATCCACTTGCTTCTGCCTCCCCAAGTGCTGGGATTACAGGCATCCACCATCATGCCCAGCTATGATTATTTTTTTAAAGGTTGTGGGTGCCAGTTACCTTGGTTTTTTTCCTCCCTCTTTTGTTTTGTTTGTTTGTCTTGTTATAGTTTGTTTGTTTTTAGAGATAGCGTTTATCTGTGTAGCCCAGGCTGTCCTGGAACTCCCTCTTTAGACCAGGCTGGCCTTGAACTCACAAAGATCCACCTGCCTCTGCCTCCCGAGGGCTGGGATTATAGGTGTGCACCACCACCACCTGGCCCTGCCTTTTTCTCCCTAGAGCTGAGGACTGAACCTACTAGGCAAGAGCTCTACCACAGAGCTAAATCCCCAACACTATATAGGGTTATTTTAACCTTTGGGAAGAGGAGGGATGTGACCATTTTAGGAATGCACGTTGACACAGGAAAAAAAAAAAGATTCTGCTATCAACGTGTCTTCTCTGGACCAATAAGATGTCTCAGTGTGGGAGGTGTTTGCTGCCAAGCCTGAGGATCAGAGTTCTAGCTCTGGGACACACTAAAAGAAGTAAAAATGTAAGAAAAAAGGAAGAGGACGATGGGCTCTTACTGCCACACAAAACAAGCACAGGACCCTTAGACGACTAAAAAGGTAAAAGCACTTGTCAGGTGATGCTGATGGACTTGGTTGGGTTCCTGGAACCCACAGTTGAAAGGAGAGGAGTGGCTCCCCTAGAGTGTCCTCTGACCTCATGTCCACATGCATACATCATACAGATGCGTTTGAATATAATAATAATAGCAGCAACATAATAATAATATTAAAAAAACAAGACCTGGTGTGGTCTTTAACCCAACACTCAGGGGGCAGAGGCAGGTAGATGTCTGTGAATTCGAGACCAGCCTGGTCTACAGAGCGAGTTCCATGGCAGCCAATGATACAGAGTGGGACCCTTTTGTAAACGTGAAATGAAATAAGGGCCAGGACTTGTAGGCAGAATAATGCCAAGTTTTACAATAGGAATTTAAAGATATTTCTTGCTAAGCATTAAGATAATCTGATTTAGGGCTGTTTTAATTATTTATTTTATTTTTAAACACTTATTTATTTATTTATTTATTTATTATACAGAGCTCTGCCTGCATGTACACCTGCAGGCCAGAGGAGGGCATCAGATGCCATTACAGATGGTTGTGAGCCACCATGTGGTTGCTGGGAATTGAACTCATGACCTCTGGAAGAGTAGACAGTGCTCTTAACCGCTAAGCCATCTCTCCAACACTGATTTATCTTATTTTTAGGGGTGTGTGTGTGTGTGTGTGTGTGTGTGTGTGTGTGTGTGTGTGTGTGTGTGTGTGTGTGTGCATGTGCGCGCGCTTGCGCACACGCGCGTGCATGCATGCGTGTGCATGTGTGTGATGGGGGTAATATACACAAGAGTGCTGGTTGTCATGGAGGCCAGAGGCATCAGCTCCTCTGGAGTTGGAGGGGTGGAGGGATGAGTGGTGCTGGGAACCGAACTCGGGTCCTCTGCAAGAGCATACACGCTCTTCAATGCCAAGTCTTCTCTCCAGCCCCTCACAGGCCTCCTTGCCTTTTAACCCAATATTGGCATTCAAACCAGATACATCTTGTTGTGGGGTGGGGCTGTCCCATTCATCCTAAGATGCTTAGTGGTCCCTCTGGCCTCTAAAACTCAATGACCCAGGCTCGGCGATGACAGCCAATCATATAGCCAGATGTCCTGGGCGAGGTGGGACGTGAGCAGGATGAGCCGTATTCTAAATAACTACCCAAGAATACACATTGTGGTCACTACAATCCTTTCATGGGCTGCAATACTATCAAGACAGGAACGTATGTACACTGGGCTGGGTATGCCTAGGTCACTTTCTGGCCTTCTTTAGTCTTCCATCCTCTAAGAGGGACAGCTGCAGCTGCTGGCCTCTTCTGTAGGGTGCCTTCTCCACTGAGCCCCATTTGATGATTTCATGGTCCTCGCTTCTAGTAGCAAAGGCCTCTTGTACCCATCTCTCCTTAGCTGCGGAGAGCCAGAAGGATGTTTGAGACAGAGAGATGGCTCAGGGGTTAAGAGTTCTTGCTACCGCTGGGCGTGGTGGCGCACGCCTTTAATCCCAGCACTCGGGAGGCAGAGTTGGGCGGATCGCTGTGAGTTCGAGGCCAGCCTGGTCTACAAAGTGAGTCCAGAACAGCCAAGGCTACAAAGAGACCCTGACTCGAAAAAAAAAAAAAAAAAAAAAAAGAAAAAAAAAAAAAAGAAAAAAAGAAAAAAAAAAAAGAGTTCTTGCTACTCTTGCAGGGGACCTGGATTCAGTTCCCAGGCACCCCATCACTTGGGAGGCAGAGGCAGGCTGATCTCTGTGAGTTCAAGGTAGCCGGGTCTACGAAAGTGAGTCCAGGACAGCTAAGGCTACACAGAGGAGAGAGAGAGAGACAGAGAGAGAGAGAGAGAGAGAGAGAGAGAGACAGAGACAGAGACAGAGAGAGAGAGACAGAGAGAGAGAGAGAGAGAGACAGAGAGAGAGAGGAGAGGTCTTCCAAAAGACCTGAGTTGAGTTCAGTGCCCATGGTCAGTGGTTCATAACTGCCTATAACTCCAGCTCCTAGGTATACAACGCCTTACTCTGTCATCCATGACCCACACACAGAGCACACATACACACATATGCACATTGTAAAAAAAAAAGAAAAAAAAAAAAAGAAAAGATAAGGTTCTACCCAGAGCCCTGTTGATGCACTTAGCTGCAAAGGAAAGAGAGAGCGAACCCAGGTGTGGCGGTGGCAGCGTGGGAGGCGGAGGCAGGAACATCCGGACCAAGGTAATCCTTGACTGCAAGCAAGTTGGACGGCCAGCCTGGGCTACAGGAGACCTTACCTCAAACGAAATACACCACCACCCAAGGTGGGAGGGTGTGAGAGGACGGAAGCCGGATGTGATGGCGCACACTTGTAATTCCAGTACTTGGAGGTTGAAGGAGGAAGATCATGAGTTCAAGACCATAGTGAGGTAGAAGTCAGTCTGAAATATGTGAGACTCTGTCTCCAGAAGAAAACAACAACAACAACAACAAAACAACAACAATAAAAACCCAAAACAAGGGCTGGAGAGATGGCTCAGCAGTGAAGGGCACCATTTGTTCTTCCAGAGGTCCTGAGTTCAATTCTCAGCAACCACATGGTGGCTCACAACCATCTGTAATGAGATCTGGTGCCCTCTTCTGGTGTGCACGTGTGCATGCAGACAGAACACTGTATATGTAATAAATAAATAAATAAATCTTAAAAAAAAAATAAACAGCAACAAAAAACTATGGGAGAAGATGATTGGGTTTTCCTCCACACCTTGTCTCTCACCCAGCCCCAACCTTAAAATGCAGAGAAGGGGAAAGGGGATGTGTTTTCCATTATGTTTTTTACTGGTATGTCTCTAAGGAGATCAACCATGGCAGTTTATGATCCAAATGCAAAGATATCTTTTAAGTTACTAGATGAGCCGAGAAAAATTCAGATAGGGAGGGGCCCGTGAAATAAATAATGCATATATTTAAAATTTTCCCTTTGATTTTAACTTTTCCAGGTTTCCCCCCTCGTGACTGAAGTTTCTGGAATGTGTTCATGTCCCCGTCCCACCCATCCCAGAGCTTTAAGGAAGGAATGCCAAACAGAATCAGGAAAGGTCACCATCTGGTCAGTGGAAAGTTTTGGTTATGGTGGCAATGCCATCTCTGGAACTTCCGACCTGTGAGTTTTGGCTGGCTGTCAGCCATTTTGGTAACCAAAGATCGCCCCAGGGTGGTGACAGAGAACAAAGTGGGGCTGGATGAGCCCAGAGAACGTGCTCTGCACCCTCACGGAGACATGGAAGACGGACACTCAGGGTGCACTATCACTCTGCTTGTACAAGGGATGCCGATGCCTAAACAGGAAGTGCTGGGGTGCTCTCTTCCTGTGAGCTGTAGGTGACACTCTGAGGAAGCAACCAAGCTCAGGCAGAAATTCTGCCTTCTCCAGGGCAACTAGCCCAGGGTATTGTCCAAGTCAGGGCAATGGAAACTACCCAGTGTGGTACTTCATTCCCGTAATCCTAGAACTAGGGAGTTGGAGGCAGAAGGTTCAGAAATCCAAGGTCATCTTTGCTGCATTGGGAGCTCAAGGCCAACTTGAGCTACGTGAAACTTTGCCTTAAGCCAAAGAGGTCCAGAGTTATCGCTCAGGGTTTAAGGTACCTGCCACCATGGCTGATGGCCTCAGTTTGATTATCAGGGCCCCATCTGATGGCAGGAAAGAAGTGACTCCCATCAGGCGCTCTCTGACCTCCATTCACTGTGTGGCACGTAGGCACCTGCACACACCTGTCCGTGCCCAAGAGTACATACATAATGTAACACAAATTACAAACAGACAGGTATGGAGGGGCTAAGAGAGATGGCTCAGTGTGTAAAGTGTTTGCCACAGAACTGTGGGATTCAAACCCGTGAAAATAGCGTGTGGGACAGATGCCAACATTTGCCCTTCCTCCTAAGGTCCCAGTGACAATAACTGAAGGAGATATGCTTCCACCAGCATTCAACCAGGGGAGCCAGCTTCTCAGGCTAACTTACAGAGCAATGGTGATTACGGGCAAGAGTGTGGATGACCTTAAAGCAGACATCCTCAGCTGGGCCGTGAGGATGCACACCCGTAGTCCCAGCACTTGGGGGGCAGAGGCAGGCAGATGAAACAAACAAACAAAAAACCACAAACCAAAATAGCAGCCATACTGGAAGGTCTGCACCCAGCATTGATGATGTCTCCCCCATAGATGGAACCCCTCTCTCTGTCGTCCTTCCCTGCCTATATAACCATCTAGCGCCTCCCCAGGAACACCTACAATTAGCGTTGCATACATGACTGGTGGGAAGGCCTGGATGGATATTCCTGCGAGGGTTCCATGACCCGCCCCACGCCTCCTTTGATG
This sequence comes from Acomys minous, assembly GCF_964271855.1. Classification (NCBI taxonomy): domain Eukaryota; kingdom Metazoa; phylum Chordata; class Mammalia; order Rodentia; family Muridae; genus Acomys; species Acomys minous. Next base: position 71,576,244 of record NC_140498.1, on the reverse strand, counting down.
AGAGAAGGTCAACCTCCAACAAGCCCGGCTATAGCGATCTTTTGTAAGCAAGCACAGCTGAACTCATGAAGATGGTGGCAGTTTGGCTAGGAGGAGAGTCCCGTACAACAGAGAGCCTGAGCTCAAATCTTCAGAACCCATGTACATGTAGGCACCACCCCACGCGCATCTGTAGTCCAGACAGGAAGATACAACACTGACTTCACTGGGCGGATAGCCCGGTATAAAAAGCATTGGGCGCCGGGCAGTGGTGGCGCACGCCTTTAATCCCAGCACTGGAGAGGCAGAGGCAGGTGGATCGCTGTGAGTTCGAGGCCAGCCTGGTCTACAAAGCGAGTCCAGGACAGCCAAGGCTACACAGAGAAACCCTGTCTCAAAAAAAAAAAAAAAAAGTTAAAGGGGCCGTACAAGCCTGCCAACCTGAATTCGATCCCTGGAAAGCATGCTGTCTTCTGACCTCCACACCAATTCCCGGGGCACTGAAGCCTCTCCCCTCCACAGTGCTAACAAATACATACTTTTCTCCCTCCAAGCATGTGGAATGACCTAATTTTGTTTTCAGTATAAATGTACATGTGCAGAGAAACTCCTCTGCACTATACACAGTGAACTGTAACTTGTAGGTGGTGGAAATAGATGGCTTTAGTTCTGCTTTTGTTGCCCCTGGAAGTTTTTCTGCCACACACGTGCATGGCTTCTGTCAAAACGAAAGATGATGATTTCTTATAACAGGGGTAGAACTGGGCGTGGTGCTGCACGCCTTTAATCCCAGTACTTGGGAGACAGAGGCAGAGGCTGTGAGTTCGAGGCCAGCCTGGTCTACAAAGCGAGTCCAGGACAGCCAAAGCTACACAGAGAGATCCTGTCTCAAAACAAACAAACAAACAAAACAGGAGTAAATGACTGTTGGTAGAGCGCTTATGTAGCATGCAGGAAGCCCTAGGTTCAACCCCAAGGACTGTATACACTGGACGCGGTGCCTTAGGCTTGCACTTAGTACTCAGGAGGAAGAGAGCCATTTGGAAGTCATCCTTGGCTACAGTCATTTTGAGGCCAGCCTGGGCTACATCAAACGGCTTTGAAAAGGGGGTGGGGTGTTTTTATAGCCAGTGTTGTCTGGTACAGGAGGGAGGGACCTCCTAGACTAGACTATCTGTTCCCAGGCCTCATTCCCCCGCCCCCAACCAAAAGGAGGGAAATTTTTTGACTTGTCATACCACCTTTAAAAAAACACTTTAAAAAAAATTGTGGAGAAATTTCAGACAGACTCATCTGCAGACAAAGCACTTTCAGTGAACACTCATGTGCCCATTGTCAAACCTCTAGGGATTACTCATGGCTGCCGTGGGCATCTTTTCCTCTCCTCATTTTATTCTGAAGAAAATGCCAAAACCTCATGCAAGTCATTTTGTTCATATTTCAGCACCATCCTAGGACTTTAGGACTCTTAAGGACACACCACCACAACACACTGTCAGGCAGCAAAATTAATAGTCTCTTAATATCATAAATACCCAAGCCACTGGGTGTTCCAAATTGCCTCATGCATGCAATATGTGGACTTTTTCTTTTCTTTTGTATTTGGGCAATAATTTATTAGATGTCTGTCCAGAGCAACAGACAGCCTCCAGATGCAGCTGGCAAGACCCTGTTAAAAAAAAAAAAATAGGGAATACTTGATGGCTTTTCATGTCTTCTCTGCACAAGGGACATGCTAGTTTTCACTGAGTCATTCTAATTTTTTGGTATATATGCTGCCAAAGTGAGAAAACTTTTTTCTTTTCTTTTTTTTAAAAATAATTTAATTTTATTTTTTAGAGTAAAGGTGTCAGAGCCATTGGAACTGGAATTACAGACAGTTGTGAGCTGCCATGTGGTGGCTGGGAATTGAACCCAGGTCCTTTGGAAGAGCAGACAGTGCTCTTACCCACTGAGCCATCTCTCCGGCCCCTTTTTTTCTTTTCTTTTCTTTCTTTCTTTTTTTCTTTATTTATTTTTGGTTTTTCAAGACAGGGTCTTTCTGTGTAATCTTGGCTGTCCTGGACTTGCTTTCTAGACCAGGCTGGTCTTGAACTTACAGTGATCCACCAGCCTCTGCCTCCCTAGTGCTGGGATTAAAGGCATGCGCCACAACGCCCGGCTACACACACTATTCTTTCAGAGGACCCCAGTTTGGTTTCCAGCACCCATATCCTGTCACTCCAGGAGACCCTGTGCCTCTGAGGGTACCTGCACTCAAGTGCACATCCTCACACAAGATATACATGCGTGCACATAAATAAAATCATTAAAAAAAAATTAAAAGAAGAAACACAGATGGGTTGGGAATGTGGCTCAGTTAGCACAATGCTTGCCTAATATGTCCAAACTCTGAGTGGTATCTGAATCCAGCGTGCCTGTAATCCTAGCATGCAGAAAGTAAAAGCAGGAGAGTTGGGAGTTCAAGGTCATCCTTTGAGGTTGGTCTGGGATATGCGAGAAGAAAAAAATGAAGAAATCCCGTCTCAAGATGGAAAAAGCAAAAATAGGCACCTGCAGTTGTTCTCCAACCTCTACATACTCACGTGGCACACGCATGCCGGAATTGAAAATGTGTACACACATCACACACACACACACACACACACACACACACACACACACGACTTACAAATATTTCAGACTTGGCTTTATTCATTGTTGCTGTTGTAGTTACCTTCTTTCTTTCTTTCTTTCTTTCTTTCTTTTTGTTTTTCGAGACAGGGTTTCTCTGTGTAGCCTTGGCTGTCCTGGACTCCCTTTGTAGACCAGGCTGGCCTCGAACTCACAGTGATCCACCTGCCTCTGCCTCCTAAGTGCTGGGATTAAAGGCGTGTGCCACCATGCCCGGCTCTTTATTTATTTTTTAAATTTTATTCTATGCACTTTGGTATGAAGGTGTCCGAATCCCTGGAACTGGAGGTACAGTCATGAGCTGCCATGTGGGTGCTGGGAATTGAACCCACGTCCTTTGGAACAGCAGACAAGTGTTCTTAACCACTGAGCCATCTCTCCAGCCCCTGCTTTTTCTTTTATGTACTTTTAATTTCTTAAAATAATGTCACCCCGTGTAGCTCAAGCTATCCTAGGACTCATTATATAAAGCAAGCTTGCTTCAAACTCACAGCATCCTCCCTGCCAGCCTCGAGAGTGCTGGGATGCCAGATACGCGCCTCGACACCCAACGTTCAAGTTAATTTTGTATGGCTGTGTACGTTTGCACCCAGTGTTATGTGGGGTGTGAGTGCAAATGCACGTGGAAGCCAGAGGTCAACTTTGGGTGCCACCCTTCAGTCTTTTGTTTGTTTTGTTTTGTTTTTGTTCCATGGAGATAAGGTTTCTCTGTGTAACCGTATGGCTGTCCTGAAACTCTCTCTATAGACCAGCCTGGCCTCAAACTCACAGACATAACAACTGCCTCTGCCTCCCGACAGCTTGGGTTAAGGGCGTGTGCCACTGTGCCTGGCCAAGCTCAATCCTTATTCTCACACAGCAAGCACTTTACAGCATTGAGCTTTCTCCATACCCCCCCCCCTTTTTTTTAATTATTATTTTTTTTTGGTTTTTCAGTTCTAACAGCCTTCTTTTCAGGTAAGTGCCAGATGCTAGGGTCTCCGTGGGCTCCTTATTTTGATGAGTTATTTGATACTGCAGTTCTGTTCAAGGGCCAGCATGTTCTGATTTTATGTTTTAGTGTTCAGTAAGGCAGGTCACCCTGTTATTCTGTTTCAGAATGTTCTGGGTTTTCCCATTATCGTTCTGGGTGAACTTTCAAATTTTATCAAGTTTCCCAAATGATTCCCTTAGGGCCGTGGTAAATTTCACTTGAAACCCGCCATCTTTTATATTAAACTGTTTAAATGTACTGACAAGCCATTTGCTTATTCAAATCTTACTTTTCTGTTTGTTTTGCTTTTGGTTTTTTGAGACAGGGTTTCTCTGTGTAGCCTTGGCTGTCCTAGACTCTGTAGACCAGGCTGGCCTCAAACTCACTTTTTTTTTTTTTCCTTTTTGACACAGGTCTCAAACTCACTACGTGCTCACCCAGGGCTCTGGCTGTATTAGGTTCTCTATCACCTGAACTAGTCTCCTATGGCTTTTTTTTTTTTGATGCTGTTATTAATGCACTGCACTATTTACTTTCACTTGTTTGTTGGTTATTGTTTTTGTTTTTGTGAGACAGGGTTTCTCTATGCAGTAACTCACAGCAACCTGCCTGCCTCTGCCTCCCCGAGTGCTGGGATTACAGGCGTGCACCACCACTCCCGGCTTGTTTGTTTTCTTTTTTCCCCCCTCTGTGTAGCCTTTGCTGTCCTGGAAGTCACAGAGTCCTGCCTGCCTCTGCCTCCCAAATGCTGGGGTTAAAAGCATGTATCCTCCTATGCTGTTAATTTATTTCTAATTGGTTCTTTCTTTCTTTTGTTTGAGAGATGGGGTACGACAGTTAACTACAGGGTACAGTCCTTTGGGAGGCAGAAGGAGGAAGACCCAAAGTTAAAGGCGTGAGCCACTATGCCCCCTCCCCTTTGGTTTCTTGAGACAGGGTTTGCTGTGTAGCCTTGGTTGTCCCGGAACTCACTCTGTAGACCAGGCTGTCCTTGAGCTCAGGGATCTGCCTGCTTCTGCCTCCCCAGTGCTGGCATTAAAGGCGTGCACCACCACCACCCGGCTTTCTAATTGATGTCTTCAATTCTAAAAACCTGCATCGCACTGTCATTTTAAAAAATAATTTATATAATGCTTCACCATTACCTGTTTATTATTGGTGGTAAGTGTGATTGAACCCTTAGGTTTGCAACAAACTTAGACTAACATTCCCCAGCCTCCCACTGGGAGAGTCTGGGCAAGAACTCTACTTCTGTGCCTCAGTGCCTTCCTTGGGAGAGTCTAAGCAAATGCTTTTCTACAGTCACACTTCCCCAACCTTCTTACCTGTTCTATTAGTGCTCTTAGATGACCAACAGCCCTCTTTTTTTCCTCTGTCAGTCCCTCAGCAGAGTCTATTGAAGCCTGGGAGTTCCGGCTTCAAGAGTTGGCTGCAGGATCAGCATTCATGCAAACCTCATCGCGGCCTGAACATTCCGCATGAGAGCACACTGCCGGGAACACCGCAGAAAATGGAGCGATCGGGAGCCGGGGTGTGGATTTCAGGCTCCCAAGTGAAAACCAGGCGTACACATCTGTAATCCCAGGCAGAAACAGGCGGATCCCTGGGGCCCTGAGATCCATCGCTGACCTCACACTCACGTACACTCATGCACGCACACACGCGTGCACGTGCTAGGAGACACCCGCAAGTGCGCGTGTGCGCACACACACAGAGAGACTTGAGTGATGGACAATTGTGACGGAATCCCCACTTACCTCAAACTCTTGCCTTCTCTTGTGACAGTCAGGACAGAACGGCTCCCGGTGGCACTTTGGACTCCCACCCACCCAGGGCATTGTGGGAAAAGGAGCACACCGGGGGAAGTATAAGAACGCCAGCTCTAGCTAGGATCATGAGTCTTTTAATATATTATTCTGAAAAGAAAGGAATTTAAAAAAAGTTCCTGACAGGTCTTTTTTTTTTTTTTTAATTTAAATAAATACCCTGCTCCCCCCTCCACCCACTCAAGTTCTCCCTCTTTCCCCAACTCCCCACCCATCCCTGGCTAGACCCTTACCCCAGAACTAAATAAAATGCCTGTTTTACAGCAGACCACACTCACTACCAAATTCTGGGAAAAACTATAAATACTGTCACTGTCTGGGCCACACTGCCTTCTGACGGCTCCCCAAGCAGACCCGTCCCACCCTCTCTGGCTGGGCAAGGATGGCAGAGGTCTTTAGGCACTGGCCTTGGGGAGAGTGCAAATTTAGCCTCGGTTTCTCCACCTCCCGCTTAGGAGTAGGTCAGAAGGGCCCAGAATTGCCCTCCAGACTAAAATAAATAACAAAATAAATACCCTCCCCCACTCCCCCTGGCTCTCAATAAAAGAGCTAGCTTCCCTGTGGTTCCAGTTAATTTCCTAGATGCCCCACCCCCAGCCGCCTCCAAACCCTTCCCGCTTCCCCCGCCCCTCCCCCAATGGCGATCGCTACCTTGGCCTTCACTTCAGGTGAACGTCAATCAAACCCTCCTCCTCTTCCTCCTCCTCCCCAAATTGCTTAGGATGCTGTTGGCACCTAAAAGCCCCCACGATGGGCCTAGTAAGAACCCTTTCTCCTAGTTCCTCCATCTCCCAAGTCTCAAGCCGACCTGGGCAGGCCCCTCCTTCCCTTTCCCAATCCAGGCGTCCCAGCCGCCCCTGAAATTCCTCAGATGGCAGTGTCCCAGAGGACCGTGTGCTGCCGGCGGCAGGGTGGGGTGCCGGACTTGCGGGGTTCAGGGCCCCGTCGCCAGCTTGGGAGGATAGGCATGCTCTCTTGCTTGCAGAGCCCCCGGTCTGGACGGTGGCGCGCCTTGATCTCCTTGCACACGCAGCGTTTGCGCTCGATCACCTCTAGCAGTTTGCCGTCGCGCTCCCGGGCCGGCTGGGGCGGCAGGGGTAGAGGCAGCACAGGGTGGGTCTGTGCCAGGAACCCCAGAAAGAGAAAAATATATATGGGATAAAGAAAGTCAAGGGCCTTGTGGCCAAACCAAAGACCTCCCGCGGAAGCAAACCTTCCCGCCGGGCCCTGCAGCTGGTCTTCTCCCGGGCTGTGGCTACCATGGGGACAGGTTTTCAGTTTGAGCACCCTTTCCCCCAGTGATGTGTTCTGGCCTTAGAATAGACTTGCCTGGCCCTGAGGAAAAAGCGCTTAAAAAAAAAAAAGTCGTCTTCAGGGCGTGATCCCAGCACTGGGGAGGCTGAGTCAGGGAGATTTCAGTGTGCTGGAGGCTAGCCTGTTCTACCTGAGTTCCAGGCCAGTAAGGGCTATATATATATATAATGAGACTGATTCAAGAAAAAGGGAAAAAACAAACAAAAAACAAAACAAAACAACAACCACCAGGGGGTGGTGGCACGTGGTTTTGATTCCAGAGGCAGAGTCAGGTGGATCTCTGAGATCTAGGGCAGCCAGCCTTGTCTACAGAGTCAGTTCCGGAACAGAGGCTGTCCTGAAACCCTCTTCCAAAACTCAAAAACAAAAACCAAAACCGACCACCCAATCAACAGAAAGAGAGAGAGAGGGAGGGGGGGAGAGAGAGAGAGAGGGAGGGGGGGAGAGAGAGAGAGAGCGAGAGAGCGAGAGAGCGAGAGAGAGAGAGAGAGAGAGAGAGAGAGAGAGAGAGAGAGAGAGAGAGAGCCTAAACTAAAAGCTAGTTTTTCCAGACCAGACATGTATTTTTCAAATTTGTCTTTGAAGGGGGTCTTTTATCTAAAGACTCGCTACCACCCAGGATCCTGCTTCTGTAACCATGGAACCAGGTAGCCATGGCAACTGTCTCTTACCCTCCTTGCCCTTAGCTCCTATTCCTCCCAGGCTGTGAGGGCCCCACTGGCTAGACCCCAGCCCGACTTTCTTTTTCTTTTCTTTTCTTTTTTCTTCTTTCTGTTCACCTTTCTATTTATTTACTAAAAAAATTTTTTTGTTGTTGTTGTTTTGTTTTTCAAGACAGGGTTTCTCTGCGTAGCCCTGGCTGTCCCGAACTCGCTTTATACACCAGGCTGTCCTCGAACTCATAGCAATCCACCTGCCTCTGCCTCCCAAGTGCTGGGATTACAGGCCCATGCCACTGTGCCCTGCCCACTTTCTTTGTAAGGTTTTTCATTTATTTGTGTATGTGTCTGCATGAGCATGTGCTGTATGTATAGACTTGGAGGCCAGAAGAGGACATCAAACCCCTTGGAGCTAGTTACAGGCGACTGTGAACTACAACACGTGGGTGCTGAGAACTGGACTGTGGTTCTCTGCAAGAGGACATGCTTTTAATGGTTCGGCCAGCTCTCTGTCTCCTTTCTTTTTTCTTTCTTTCCTTCTTTCTTTCTTTCTTTTTTTCCCCCCAAGACAGGGTTTCTCTGTGTACCCTTGGCTGTCCTGGACTCACTCTGTAGACCAGGCTGGCCTTGAACTCACAGTGATCCACCTGCCTCTGCCTCCTGAGTGCTGAGATTAAAGGCACGCGCCACCATGCCCGGCTTCCTTTCTTTCTTTTCTTTTTTGAGACAGGCTGGGCTGGAACTCAGTATTTAGTGCAGGGAGAATAGCTTTGAACTTTCAATCCTCCTGCCTCCACCTCCTCCCAAGGAGAGTTTACAGGTATGTGCCCTAACCCCTTTCTTACCCTATTTACTAATTCATTTATTTTGTTTTTTTAATTTTAGTTTTTTGCAGGACAAGGTTTCTCTGTGTATCCCTGGCTGTCCTGGAACTCACCTTGTAGACCAGGCTGGCCTCGAACTCACAGAGATCCTCCTGCCTCTACCTCCCGAGTGCTGGGATTAAAGGTGTGCGCCACCACTGCCTGGCTACTATTCTGGTTTTTAATTTCGTATTTTGGTTTTTGGTTGGTTGGTGGGATTTGGTTTTTAAGGACAGGGTTTCTCTGTGTAGCCTTGGCTGTTCTTAACTCACTTTGTAGACCAGGCTAGCCTCAAACTCAGAGATCCACCTGCCTCTGCCTCCTGAGTGCTGGGATTAAAGGCGTGCGTCACCACACCCGGCTAGTGCATGTGCCACTGTGCCCTGGCTAATTTAGTATTTTAGGACAGGTTTGTTTGTTTTTTTAAATGTAGACCAAGCTGGTCTCCAAATCTAGAAAATTCCTTTCACCTTCCCCCGGTCACTAAATTGCAGGAGTTGAGCCAGTATATCTGTCTTTCCTTGCCTTTCTTTCCATTCCCAAGCCTTCTTTTCTATTTGCTCCTTTAAAGATAAAAAAAAAAAAGACCAGATCTCACCTGGCTCAGGACATCTCTGGGCTGGCTGCAAGGGCGAGGGGTATGTAGCGCAGCCTGACGGACTCCAGAGGTGGAGGCAGAGCGGCCGAGGCGGTACCCTCCTGTGAAATCTATGTCCGAAAACCAAGGATGAGAAGCGAGACCCACAGATGTCCCTTCCCTCACCTCCCTGAAGAGGCCATAGGCCAAACTGTCCCCTGCCTCATCAAAAGTGAGGAGATGGAGATAGTGTCAAGATACAGAGTTCTAGCCGGGTGTGGTGGCGCACGCCTTTAATTCCAGCACTTGGGAGGCAGAGGTAGGTGGATCACTGTGAGTTCGAGGCCAGCCTGGTCTACAAAGTGACTCTAGGACAGTGAAGGCTACACAGAGAAATCCTGTTTCCAAAAAGACAAAACAAAAAACAAAAACAAAAAGATTCAGAGTTCTAGGCTAAGGATATAGCTCAGTAGTACAGCAATCACTTGCCTAGAATCCCTCAGTGAGGGGCTAGGGTGTGGCTCAGTGGTAGAGCACCTGCCTAGAATCCCCCAGTGAGGGGCTGGGGTGTGGCTCAGTGGTAGAGCCCCTGCCTAGAATCCCCCAGTGAGGGGCTGGGGGTGTAGCCCAGCAGTAGAGTACCTGCCTAGAATCCCCCAATGAGGGGTTGGGGGTGTAGCCCAGCAGTAGAGTACCTGCCTGGCATGTGGGAACTTCTGGGTCCCACTCAAAGTACAAGAGATATTTTTCAAAGGTAGACACGGAATTGATGGTAAGTTTCCAGACCCACCCATCTCTCTATATAGAATACAAGGGCAAGGTGTCACCTCCATTCCGGTGGCAGGCTGGGAAAGTCTGGCAAGGGACTGGCAGCGCTGTGCGGCTCCCTCCTCGTTCATGGTGGATCCTGGCCAGTAGACCCTCTGCCCCCTGGCTCCTCACAGGAATCCCTGATGCCACAGGACCCCTGTCTTCATGCTCTACTTTGCCTGAACCTTCCGTACTGCCATTCCAGGCCCGGGCACCATCCTCTTCTGCTAGGATAACAAAAGCAAAAACCAAAGAAAGCTGAGTGTCCACAGGCGGGAGGGGCCTTTCTACCCCACCCCCACCCCCACCCCCGAAACACAGTGCAGCATGGAAAAATCACAACAGGGACAGGAAAGGCTTTACCTCTCACTCCCCCAAGACACACACACACACACACACACACACAAGCACCCTAGACCCAGCCCTGCCACCTCACTTTCTACCCATTGTTACCATCTCTGGGGCTCAGAATCATATATATTATGTGTGTGTTATGTTCAGAAAATCCTTTTGGGGCTTTCTCGACCTAGCTTAAAAACATCTCCAAGTCTAGATAGGGTTAGAACGAACACTCTAGAAACCAGGGGTGCTGTCTCTCTGTAGGGAGAGAACACCAACTCCTGATCCCAGAAAGGGGGTAGGGGGGGGCTGTTGAGTGTATAGAGTTGGGGGAAGGGCAGCGTGTGAACTAAGCCCATCTCTGAGAGCAGGCCTGGCAGAGCATTGCGTTGCCTGGCAACGGTAGGGGCCTCCCTCTCCTCTCACTCCTGTCTGGATGGGTTGCCATGGAAATGGCTGGGAGGCAGCTGTGTTTAGCTCCTAGTGTGCACACACTCACAAACACACACACACACCCTTGCAGCCCGAGGAAGGGAGGGGCGGAGGGTGGAGCAGGGAAGAGGCTGGATCCTACCCCAGCCCCCCCCCCCCCCATCCCAGACCTTCCTACCTTTTCCTGAACACATTCATTCTGCTCCTCATCCCCATCTTTCTCAGTCTCCCAGAGAACTTCCCAGGTCAGGACAATAGGCCTGTAGAGTCTAAATACCTCCCCTTAAATATTTACTCCCTAACCCCCAAACCATTAGCAACACCCCCACACCCGGTCCCGTCCCCCCCCCCCCCCCCACTCACTGTCTGGTTCCTTTGCTTTCCTCCCTCCGTAAAGGACCTTCCTCTGCAGAGCCCAGCCTGACCCAAACGTGCCGCCCATCTCTTCTTCCTCTTCTGGTGTCCCTGCACTGGTGATAACATGGGCACAGGAGATGCTGGCAAAGGCACCTCCATCAGTGGCTTGTTCTTGCAGTTGGATCTTGACCATGGGGGATGGTGCCCCCATTCCACAGCCCTTACTCAGCACACTCCCAGCCTTGAGACTGTCATAGGCGGGGGGTCTCTTGAGCCCAGCTGCTGTGGCTGGGTAGGTCCAGAGAGGGGTCAGGGGACCTGCGGTTGGATCAGGAAGGCTGTGGGGGGAGGCCAGGCAGCTGCGGTGGTGGAGGACCCCAGCTGCTGAGCCCATAGCCCCGCTATGGGGGCCAGATTTCCCTGGTACAGGGGGCCTCGAACTGGCGCACAGCATTCCATGAAGAACTGAAATCTCCTCCGTCTTTGGCTCCCCAACACCCAGAGGTGGACCAGCTGGCAGGACTGAGTGTGTGGTCACTTTTACCGCAGAATACACCATAGTGTACGACACGGCCTTGTCCTTGGGGGGACCGGGGAGCAAGGCAGCTGAGGCAGGGTGTGCTGCCGGTACCCCTGCCGCCTTGGGGCAGATCATGCTGTGAGAGTTGGGGAGCTCCCGCTCCCCCCGGGTCTGGCCTGAGCCCTGGGGTGGCAAAGGTGTTGAGTGGCTCCGAGCTCGGCCTGATGGTCCCAGCAATAGCAGGTTGGCAGCAGGAGGCGGAGGCGGCAGGGGAGGCGTCTCGCGCTCTCGTGCAGGCACTTGGGGAGCTGGGGTGGAACCGGCTGGCTCCTTGGAGTGGCAGAGGACCGGAAGCCTTGAGCCCCCATCGCCAGGGGCCCGTGAAGCAGACTTGGCTTGAGGGAAGGCCAGGAGTGGAGGCCGGTGCTGAAGGAGGTTGGGAAAGGGCGGGGGGATTTCACACGGAGTGGTCTTGGTGGGTGTCCCATCCCTCCGGCTCGGGAGGGCTGAAGCTGGGCGCCGGTGGGGGTGAGGGTGGGGGTGGAGTTGGAGGCCATGAGGCTGTTGTGGAAGGGAGGGTGCCATCAATGGAGGAGGCCCATTACCCCTGCCATCTCCTGCCTCTTCAGGCAAAGGGTACTTCATCTCTTCATAAATAGCCTCGCTGTCCTCAGAGTCCGAATCCGCACCAGCTGGAGGGGTTGGGCCGCCACTTCCAACAGGAGGTCCTGTTAGGCCTCCTCCACTTCGTCCTCCTCCACGAAAGACATCCCCCACCATCTCAATGTATACGGGCTCTTCTTCCTGGGCACCTGTGTCCAGGTCTCCAGCTATCCGAGAAGCCCTACTGAGGCGTTGTAGGGGAAGCTTCCCCCCTCGAGGAGATGGGGCTGGTGCACAAGATTCATCGAACGACACAGACAACTGGGTGTTGGGGCTTCGCCTGGGCTTTTGTGGTGGAACCTTCCGGCTAGACTCCCGGCACTCTGGGGTGGGCTTCTGAGAACCTAAGTCAGGTAGGAAGAAGAAAAGAAACGCAGCTTATTGAATAGAGAGCATCTAACATCTCAGGTAAGTGCTCTACCACTGAGCCACACCTCAGCCCCTCCCTGGGGTATTCTAGGCAGGTGCTCTACCACTGAACCACACCCCAGCCCCTCACTGGGGGATTCTAGGCAGGTGCTCTACCACTGAGACACACCTCAGCCCCTCACTGGGGGATTCTAGGCAGGTGCTCTACCACTGAGCCACACCTCAGCCCCTCACTGGGAGTTTCTAGGCAAGTACTCTACCACTGAGACACACCCCAGCCCCTCACTGGGGGATTCTAGGCAGGTGCTCTACCACTGAGCCATACCCCAGCCCCTCACTGGGGGATTCTAGTCAGGTGCTCTACCACTGAGCCACACCCCAGCCCCTCACTGGGGGATTCTAGGCAGGTGCTCTACCACTGAGCCACACCCCAGCCCCTCACTGGGAGTTTCTAGGCAGGGGCTCTACCACTGAGCCACACCCCAGCCCCTCACTGGGGGATTCTAGGCAGGGGCTCTACCACTGAGCCACACCCCAGCCCCTCACTGGGGGATTCTAGGCAGGTGCTCTACCACTGAGCCACACCCCAGCCCCTCACTGGGGGATTCTAGGCAGGTGCCCTACCACTGAGCCACACCCCAGCCCCTCACTGGGGGATTCTAGGCAGGTGCCCTACCACTGAGCCACACCCCAGCCCCTCACTGGGGGATTCTAGGCAGGTGCTTTACCACAGAGCCACACCCCAGCCCCTCACTGGGGGATTCTAGGCAGGTGCTTTACCACAGAGCCATGTCCCAGCCCCTCACTGGGGGATTCTAGGCAGGTGCTCTACCTTTGGAACACATTCCCAGCTTTTATTTTTTTCTGATTGGTTTTTTTCTCTTTTAAGGTAGGGCCTCTAAGTTGCCCAGGCTGGCTTTGAATTCATTCTACAGTAAAGGGAGAGATTGACCTCTTGACCACCTTCAAGGACATATTTGTCTATTCACCTTTTCCACAACCTTCCACTCAGAACCCGGTAAAGTTCTTTTCTACAAGGCAGTCCCCAGTCTTTTACTTTTCTTTCTGTCTTTTTTTTGTCTTCCTTCCTTCCTTTCTTTCTCTTTTGTTTGTTTGAGACAGGGTCTCACTTTGTAGCCTTAGCTAGCCTGGAACTCCATATGTAGTCCAGGCTAGCCTTGAACTCACAGAGATCCTCCTGTCTCTACCCCCTTAGTGTTGGGATTAAAGGCATGCACCACCACGGCTGGGTTTTGTTGGTTTGCTTTTTGTCTTTTTTTGTTGTTCTGTTTGTTGGTTTTTCGAGACGGGGTTTCTGTGTGTAGCCCTGGTTGTCCTGGACTCGCTTTGTAGACCAGACTGGCCTCGAACTCACAGCAATCCACCTGCCTCTACCTCCCAAGTACTGGGATTAAAGGCGTGTGCCACCACGCCCAGCCTTTTGTTTTTTAATTCAGGGTGGGTTTTTTTTTTTGGGGGGGGGGTCTGTTTTTGTTCTTTTGAGATTGGATCTCACCTCATACCACAGCCCATAATCTTAAGATTCCTTCCTCAACTCCTACCAACGCCAGCATCTGCAGCCCCGCCCCACCTTTGTGTCCTTTCCTAAGAGCTGTTTTTTAGGGGGTGTCTCCTGCCCTTGAATGGTTCATCTGAGGTCCATCTAAAAGAACACCCCCCATTCCTTTGGAAAATGGAACCTTCCACTTCCATGGCTCTTGGCTGAATGAACCCTCCTAGAGGGGCTCCCCCTAGCCTGGAATGGATCCTGCCAGCTGCCAGCTTCCTCTGAAGAGAGATGGGTAACAGGATGATTATCTCACCTGCTTTCTTACTTGGCGGTGTCTCTGGCCCGGATCCTGCCATGCTGAGCTTGGTGCTAGGATGTCTCCGGGGCTTAGCTGGGGGTCTCCGGGTGCTACTGTCCTCGGTGAGACCTCCCCCACCTCCTGCAGGCCCACCCCCTACACTGTCCATGCTGCCCACCGAATGGCAGGAGAGAGAGCGTGGGGCCATGGCGCTACGGCAGGGGTGGGGGGTATGTTCCTGGGACGCAGGCATCGTCATGAAGCCCATCCTGAGGGACCGTCGGAGCGAGGCAATATCCCGCACTCGAACCCCAGGCCCTGGGACAGCCCCAGGCCCCACTGGGCCTGTCGGGGCTGCTTCCTTACTGGAGCTAGGGAAAGAAGACAGGTTGGAACAGAAGTTAAGACGTCAAGCCCCTAATTTGCCTTCCTCCATCTCAAGAGGACATGGCCTTTTCTTTCTTTCTTTTTTTCTTTCTTTTTTTTAGACAGGGTCTCTCTGTGTAGCCTTGACTATCCTGGACTTGCTTTGTAGACCAGGGTGGCCTCGAACTCACAGCGACCCTCCTGCCTCTGCCTCCCAAGTGCTGGGAATTAAAGGCGTCCACCACCACGCCAGGCCTGAGATGGCCTTTTGAAGAGTAGAACAAGTCTGTTTCCCAAGTCAGGAGGACAGGAACCTAGGGTAGGGATATCTGAAGGACTATGATCCAGGGCACGGATCTTTTCAGGCAGATTCTTAGGAAAAGCCAGGCAATGGCAGGGATAGCATACGGCGTCCGAAATGAAGTGTGTGTATATATAAGACAGTGTGTCCCTGGTGCTGACGGACCACCTAACTAGTACATGGCCTGTTATGTGGAGAGAGATGTGATCCAGGCAACAGCCACCTGACAGACAAGCAGACACACCTGCCATTGGGCTCTTTTTCACATGGTGGTCCACACCTGGCCTCCTCTTCATGCTAAGCTACTACGGCCTCTGTCACACCACAGGCCTCCTCTTCCAGAGGCAGGGTGTGATGCCTGAATCACCAGGACAGCCTCCCTGGGAGAGAGCGCTCTCTCTCTCTCTCTCTCTCTCTCTCTCTCTCTCTCTCTCTGCTGCCCTCTCTCTGTCAGCCTCCTCCTCAGCTCTATTCCCTTTCTCTGTCCCCTAGTTCTCTTCTGGGTGAGTGAGGGGAGGGGGGAGAGCTGCTGCGGGGTGGGCTCTCATTAAGGCCCTGTCTACTAACCCTTCATTAGGGGGAGATCGCTGTAACGATCGCTCTGATTAATCTAATTAGCAACAAGAATTAAACTCTACAGTTGCAAGTCGGGAGAAGGGAGCTGGGAGGCGGTCTGACTCAGGCTCCGAGAGGGGCTGGGTAGTCAAAGGGAAAGGAGGAGGAGGAGGAGGAGGAATCTGAGAGAGGACAGGCCTGAGTTCTGGGGAGGTCAGGAGAAAGGGTTGGTGGGAATGCAAGAGTGAGGGGTAGTCCCCCTGGCTCCACCTGGCTCTTCCGCAGTACTTAGACTGTGAATACACACACACACACACACACACACACACACACACACACACACACACACACACGTCATTTAGTCCCTCACTTCCTCCAAAAGAGACGACCGAGGAAGGGACTGCAGGAGCCCCTCTTTGAGGTCCCCCCCCCTACAAATGACCATCTCCCCAGACCCTGGGAGGAAGGTGGGGCCTGCCCTTTCCAAGGTCAGGTGACAGGGGAAAACCAACAGCCAGTCTCAAAACAACAGGAAAGAGAGCCGGCAAGGGATGACTTGGGCCCTCAGGTTTGGGGGACGAGCTAATAAGGGGTTCCAAAGCTGGAAGTCATCCCCTTGGCCATACCCTCCCTGCCCCCCCCCCATCCCCCAGGAAGCCAGGACCAAGGCTGGGACCAAGCATGTGCACTTGCAGCCATTCCACGCTAAGTAGAAAATCTTGAGGGGGAAAAAAAAACACCTCCCATTGTTGACTAGGCTGATGGGCCCCAGGTGGGGCTGTGGCTAAGCAGAAGAGGCAGGCCTAGGTGCAACAGGGTGGGACAGTCTAGGGCCCCAGCCTTACCTCCTTTTGGCCTCTCCTTCTTTGTGCTGTCTCCACTCCAGCTTGGTTTTTCGGTAGAGAAGGTTCATGTCGTGGGGCAAAAGGTGGGGGCTGAGGGGCCCTGCTTAATGCCACCAGGCCCGGGGGGCGGCCCTCCCTGGGTCCCGGATCCACTTGATAAGAAGGAATGGGGTGATGAGTAGAAAAAAGGAAGATATGGTTCGGGGAGGGATGAATGGAAGAGAAAAAAGGGGCAGAGACGTGATTTGGGTCTTCAGAAGAGGAAAACACAGGCACAGAATATCCAACACAGCCTATGGGACCCCCTCCCAGACAAACAGACAGACATAGAAGTGTGTGTGTGTGTGTGTATGTGTGTGTGTACAGTCACACACCCTGACAAAGGTGTCTGGAGCCCCCACAGACACTCGAGAGACCAGGTTGACACAGATCCCCATTCTTTATAAATATCCCCTGAACCATCACAGACAGACAGACCTCACAAACACACAGCAACTCCGGAGGCACACATCACATTTAGACACGCCACCAGGCCACAGACTTAACATCTACAAACAGGGACAGACATTAGAGGGGCACCAGGTAAACACAAACCCGGGAACGGCAAATACACAGACATAAACACCCACCGACACACCCACCGATACACACACACAGACCTCTAGCACACAAATCTGCTATGGAATTGGCCACACCTACAGACAAGTTGTGCACAGGGCCTACTTGCGTACATTACACCCAGCTAGGGAAAGAGGGGGGGGGGGTGTAGTTAGGCTTGCTATGCTCTCTTGGGTCCTGAGGCTGAGTGGGGGGTTCACCAAGACAGGGCGGGGACGCTAGAGGAAGGATGGTGATACTTAATTGGACAACTACAATCCCACCCTTCCGTCTACCTTCACTCCCTGAAGTCCTCGATTTTCCAGTCCTGGGCCTGGACCTCCGGTCCACCTCTATCCGAGCTCCCTGGTCCCTCAGCAATGGTTTGTGCCTCCCTGCTCTCGCTGACGGCCCAAATCAAATCTACCTTCTTTCTCCTCCAGGATTTGGGAGAACCCCCCGGCTTCCCCCTACTAGTCCCGCCCCTGAATCCCACCCTGGCGGGGGCGGGGGGTCTCCAGCCTGGCCCCATAGCAACCTTCTGGGCTGCGGCCTCCATACCTGCCGCTTTTGCGTCCCTTCCCCCAAACACACACACACACTCTCCCTTTCGCCTTCAGCCTCACGTCTCCTCCCTGGAGCCCCTCCTCACAGCCGTCCTCCTCCTTCCTCAGTTTGTTCCAAACCTGGCCTGCCTCGTCCGTTCCCCCCCCCCCCAACACCTCCCCTTTTCCATCCAAGGGCCCCAGGTTCCCGGGGCACCCCCCCCCTTCCCTTGTCCTGCTACCCTGGGTGTCTCCGCCTCTCGCCCCGCCAATCCTCCCTGCCCCTAGTCCCCCCATCACCACCTCCCCACATGAAGCCTCCCCAGTTTCTACATCACCGTACCTGGCCTGCCGGGCGCCGGCCCCCCCATGCCGGGCTCCGCCCGGAGCAGGAGGAGGGAGGAGGAGAGACAGAGAGAGACCGGGGGAGCCGAACTGGGCCCTGCCGCAGAGACAGCCCCGCCTCCGGGTCCGCCCCCAGACCCGCCCCCGGCCCCAAACCCACCCTTCCACACCCTCCAAGGACAGAGCGGGAACGGCGGTGCGGCGCTGCACCAGCAGGTTGGGGTGGAGGGTGCAGGGCCCGCGGAGCGTACAGGGGAGCTTGAGAGGAAGGTCTTAGGGTGCGGGAGTCCAGCTCCCCAGCTTTCGGGCGTCTGGTCCTCGCTGACCCGCGCCCCTTACTCAGCCGGGCGGTGCTGGGTTTGGGTCTCTCAAGCCTATAGCGGAGCGGAGCAGGGTGCTCAGCAGCGCCCCCCAGCGGGAATCTGGAGGTCGCACCCACCCGTGAACCCCGTGCGCCTTAGCGCTCCCGGGTGGGAGGCTGCGGCAGCGGCCCCTGGGTGCTGCCAAGCGGTGAGGCGGGCAGAAGGACCCCGAGTCGCCAGCCCGGAGGTCAGCGCATCTGCTCAGCAAGGGGCGTGCTCCTTTGGCCGAGTCCCCGCCGTGCCCCGACTCCGCTACCCCGCCCTAGGTGCGGGGAGGGCACGAGAATTGGCTGGCATGGTGCTGGGCCTCCTCCCCTTGCAGCCTCCCAGGCGCCCGGACCTTGTTCCACCGTGTGGGGCTCAAAGTCTTCCGCACGTCCGCCCCCGCGGTCCAAGTCATCCCCTACTAACCTTTGACTCCCTGGGCGCCGCCCGCCAGGATCTGGGCACACCAGGTCGACCTCTATGGGAGACCACCCTGGGCACCGCCGGGGAGTGGTTAGGGATGTGACCCCTCCCCTCCCTTGACCTTTTCTCATCAGCCCGTTGACAAATTCCTTGCTTGGATTAGCTTTGACACATAGCTCTGTGGTTGGGTAAATTAGCGTCCAGAAGTCCTTGGCTGCACCCTACCCGGACTGAAAAATAAGATCCCTGCAAAATATGCACATCCTAATCTCTGGTATTTGTGCATGCTTTCCAATGCGGCAAAATCTTTGCAGGTGTGCTGTGTGGCCTCCAGCAAATCTCAACTGCTTGTCCTGAGCCATGCCTCGTTTTCCATCCCTGCCTCTGTTAACCTTACTGGAGAGAGACCTGGCTCGCTGTGGCACACACGTGTGCTCCCAGCATTCCTCAGGTGGATGCTGGAAGATCTTCAGTTCAAGGTCAGCCTCAGCTGCACAAGCTCTACGTCAACGTGGCAATAAACAAAGACCTTATGAAGAAAGAGGAGTTGTAAGCACTTTATAAGCTTCATATAGGGATCCGGTCTGGAGTAGTGAGGGTATGAGGGAGCTTGTGTCCTGGGCTTCAGGACCTGGCTACTATGGCTAATGTAAGACAGACAAGGCAGGCAAGAGTGTACGGATAATTTCCTTTTCTTGTTTTTTTTTTTTTTTTTTTTCAAGACAGGGTCTCTGTATAGCTTTCTGGCTGTCCTGGACTCATTTTGTAGACCAGGCTGGCCTCGAACTCAAAGAGATCCACCTGCCTCCGCCTCTATAGAGTGTGTGTGCCACCAAGCCCTGTCGGAGTGTGGACGAATTTTTAACAAAAAGATAAAGAATAAATAGACTGGCTTGGGTAGGGGTAATTGCTCTTTTTTATTTCTTTCCCCCCAAGTCAGGTTTTTCTCTGTGTAGCCTTGGCTGTCCTGGACGTGCCTTGTAGACCAAGCTGACCTCAAACTCACAGAGATCCGCCTGCCTCTGCCTCCCTGAGTGCTGGGACTAAAGCACTCCCAGCTTGTTGTTTTGTTTTTACAAGACAGGGTTTTTCTTTTTAGCCTTGGCTGTTCTTGACTTTGTAGACCAGACTGTCCTCAAGCTCACAAAGATCCACCTGCCTCTGCTTCCTGAGTACTGGGATTAAAGGTGTGCGCCACCACACCTGCCTAGGATTGGAATTCTTGCACTAAGAGGTAGTGGCAGAAGAATCAGGAGTTCACTTGGCTATCAGCTTGGTAAAGATTTATCTTTAAAAAAAAAAAAGAATTTGCACATACAGATAGACACTCATATACATAAAATAAATAAACAATAGATAGCCTGGCACAGGGGCGTACACCTTTAATCCCAGCACTTGGGAGGCAGAGGCAGGTGGATCTCTGTGAGTTCGAGGCAAGCCTGGTCTACAAAGCAAGTTCAGGACAGCCAAGGCTAACACAGAGAAACCCTGTCTCGAAGAAAAAAAAAAGAAAGAAAGAAAGAAAGAAAAGAAAAGAAAAAGAAAAACCAAAACAACCAACAAAACAAAGAAATAAATAATATTTTATTTTTTTTAGGTGTGGGACACCATGCCCAGCTGAACTTTAAGCTGGGCATGGTGGCAAATGCCTTTAATCCCAGCACTTGGGAGGCAAAGACAGGTAGGCAGATTGCTGTGAGTTCGAGGCCAGCTTGGTCTACAAAGTGAGTCCAGGACACCCAAGGCTACACAGAGAAACCCTGTCTCTAAAAACCAAAATAAATAAATAAATAAATAAATAAAGTTACCTGAGCTAAAGCAAGAAGTCTAGATATTCCCATATAAGCCTAAAATCTGCCTTAGATTTAACTGAATGCTTCCGAGCCTCAGTTTCCTTCATTGAATCTATCTTCATTCCATCTTTCTTCCCTGTGACATAATGGAAAGCTTAAAAAAAATCTGGAGGCCAGGCATGGTAGCACACGCCTTTAATCCCAGCACTCGGGAGGCAGAGGCAGGCGGATCTCTGTGAGTTCAAGGCCAGCCTGGCCTACAAAGTAAGTCCAAGCCAACCAAGGCTACACAGAGAAAGCCTGTCTTAAAAAAGAAATGGGAACTGGGTGTGGTGGTGCATGCTTTTAATCCCAGCGCTTAAGAGACAGAGGCACGTGGATCCCTGTGAGTTCGAGGGCAGCCTGGTCTACAGAGCAAGTCCAGCCAGGGATACACATAGAGAAACCCTGTCCTGAAAAATCAAAACCAAACAAACAAACGAAACCAAAAAAAAAAAAACTTTATTAGCTGGGTGTGGTGGCACATGCCTTTAATCCCAGCACTCGGGAAGCAGAGGCTGGCGGATCGCTGTGAGTTCGAGGCCAGCCTCGTCTACAAAGTGAGTCCAGGACAGCCAAGGCTACACAGAGAGACCCTGTCTTGGAAAAAACAAAACAAAACAAAAATAGAAATGGGGGTGGAGGGGTGGGCAAGAGTCTTATGTAGCCCAGGCTAGCCTCTTATTCCCTCTGGACAAAGAATAAAGTGCTAGGATTTCAGGTGTGTAACACTACGTGTAGTTTAGACACTAGAAATGGAGTCCAAGGCTTCACTTATATGAGGCAAGCTACACTCCCAGCCCAGCCAATTGCTCTAATTTCCTTTTTCCCCCCTCCTGTCTGTCTTTCTGTTGCTTCTGAAAGGATCTCAGGTAGCTGAGGCTGGCTTTGAACTCCCCATCCTTGTGCTTCTGTGCTACCTCGAAAGGTCTGGGATTCTAAGCGTGCACATGGACTGCCACGCCCAGCTGGGACTTTTTTTTAAAATACACGGAAGAATTGTTTGAGGAAAATTAATTAGCCCTCTCTCCTTCCAAAGCCATGAGTGACAGCAGATGCTGCCTTTACATCCTTCTTCCTTGGCTCCAAGACTCCTGCTCAGCATGTCAGCTTTGGGTGCCAAGAAAGAAAAAAATGGCAGTTGGGAGTTCATTTTTTTTCTTGCCAGGCCCAGAGGAGACCCTTTATGTGTGTGAGCATTCTTCTTCACAATGATCAAGGCAGAGGTGGGAATTGGTTGGGAAGGGGGTTGACGCCTGTGGCCAGCTAGGATCGGTTGTCAGGGGCACCACCTATCCGGTGGTTGTGTGGACATACGTTTGTGTCCAAACACTGCAGAGAAAGAGGTGAGCAAGCTGACCTTCAGGTCCACCTGTGTGCTTACACGAGGGACTGATAAGGACGCAGATGATGAGTAGCAATACCTATTCTGGGCTGAGGAGATGGCTCAGCAGGTGTAAAAGCCCTTGCTACATAAACACAAGACCCGAGTTCAAATTTTCGGCACCCACATAGAAAGCGAGGTGCTGTGGAAGATAGAGAAAGGGGGATTACTGAAGCTATCCATTCAGTGGGAGACCCTGAGTCGGGTACCCAGTGTGGTCCTCTAGCTAACAAACGCACAGGAGTGTGCAGCTGCACACACACATGCGCATGCGCGCGCGCACACACACGTGTGTGCACGAGCGGGTCTGTCCTACCACCAACAGCCTTTTAGGATATTCTGCCTCTCCAGTTTCTCATCTAAAAAAAAAAGGGGGGGGGGGAAATACCATATTAGTGATTTGATTTCAAACACAGGAGCAGATGAGACACGGTGGCTTAGTGGGTAAAGGCCCTTGCTACCAAACCATCCTGGGGCCCACATCGTGAAAAGAGAGAATCGACTCCTCCAAGTTGACCTCCAGAAACACACACACACACACACACACACACACCACGGCGAGCGTGTGTAATAAAATTCAAATACTGAGCAAAATCCGAGAAAAGGCATCGGAAGGAAGAAACATGATTGGGTAGAGCTGATAATTGTAACAAGTCCATGATGGCGAGAGTGGGCGTTCATTATCCCGTTTCCTCTACTTTGGGGCATGTTTGAAAATTTTTCATAATCACTCGTTTTTGAAAAGGAACGGAGACGGGGGGGGGGCGGGGGGGGGAGGAGTTTCTCGTGAAGGTTACGGTGAAAACCTTAAACAGAGACGCTGTGACAAATCACAGCCACTGAGTAACATTTACTAGGTATTTACGAACAGCCAGGTACCCAGAACATGTCTGGCACGTTCCCTGCGACTCCTTTGGAGAGCCCGCAGCCCACAGGCAGCAAAAGCCTACAAGGGAATCCCTGGCCTTTCCGCAGGCTCCTCCTCTTTTTCTCCACCCTCCACGCCCCTCCCTCTGAGGAAGAGCCGGCTGGGACTTGGCAGGTGTAGGGTTAAAGCCGTCACTTTGGGCAGCAGCAGCAGCCGCGGCGGCAGCAGCAGAAGCGGCAGCAGCAACTGTAGGCTGCGGCTGCGGCTGTGGCAAGCTTGGCTCCCCGCCAGCTGGCAGGGAGCCTCAGGAGGGAGGAGGGAGGAGGGAGGAGGGAGGAGGAAGAGGGGAAGGAGGAGGAGAGGAGCAGTGAGCAGGCCCGAGAAGGCAGGACTTCCTGGTGTGGGGGTTGTCAACAGCCCAGAAAGAGAGAGACAGAGACCGAGACAGAGACGGAGCGGAGCTGAGGATCCCCGAGATACATCCAGTGGGGCCACGTGGGAGGAGCTTTGAGCAAGAAAGCCACTCTAGGGACCTGGAGCCAGCGGGGGGCTGAGACGCCCCCTCCCACAGCAACAGGGAAGACCGGTGGAGTATTGACTCAGGCCGCGCCTGGGTTCCACCGTGGAAGCCCCCCCTTTTTTCTCTCTCTCCTCTCAACTGCAAACTTTCCACCGAGATGCCTGGCAGAGTGAGATGCGGACGCCCGAGAGCACTGGGTAGCCCTTGATTGTCGCCCGCTGTGGCCTGCACTAACCAGGGCCCGGGAGGCCCTAAGATTAAAAAAAAAGAAGGACGTCTTTAGATCTTCAGTCCCTAGGTCCTCTCTCCTTCTCAGCTCCGTGGCCGAGGCCCGAGAGAGGTAGGTAGGACTCCCGGGTTGGGCGGGGCGCTTGGCTTGGCGGGCAGTGCATAACCAGCGATGGGGGAGCTGGGTGGGGGTGGGGTGGGCTTGAGGCCCAGCAGAGGCCGCTGGGTGGCCCTTTCAGGGCAGGAGCAGGTTCACCCCTTTGCCCCTGGCCCTGGAGAGCCGTGTTGGGGACGACTTTGGATCTCAAGCAAGAATGTCCAACTTTGGGTCCCAGCTACTTCTTCCTGTTCTGGGTGCTCTGAGTTCTGTCCTCTGCGCTCCGGGTCTGTCATCTCTACTTATCTCCGGGCCTCAAGTGGCTTTCTTTTTCTTCCCCAAGTTGGCTCCCCCGAGAGGAAGCCCCGGAGGTGGTTTGGCCCCTGCTTTTCTTTTGCTCACGTACACACACACACACACACACACACACACACACACACACACACACACACTCACTCTGTCTCTTTCTTTTTTCAGTTTGCAAGCTCAGCTCTGGGGTTTCGGCAGCGACAGCAGCAGGAAAAACCTGCCTCTGCCCCCCCCCTCCTCCCGCCACCTCCCCTCCCCTGCACTCCAGTCACTAACCAGGCACCCCCAGTTTCCCACAAGGCCCTCTTGCCATGTCGGACCCAGACATCCCCAGGGGCCCCGATGTCCCTGCCATGTGGCCCCCTTGTTCCAGAGGTGCCTGAGCCCTTTCTCCAGGAGCCCAGACCCTCCCCCCCCAACCTGAGCCCAGTCCGGAGCCCCAGAGACCATGAGTGGTGGTAAGAAAAAAAGTAGTTTTCAGATCACCAGCGTCACCACGGACTATGAGGGCCCAGGAAGCCCAGGGGCTTCGGATTCCCCTACCCCACCGGCTCTCTCTGGGCCCCCGCCCCGCCTCCCCAATGGGGAGCCCAACCCTGATCCAGGGGGCAGGGGCACCCCTCGGAATGGCTCCCCGCCACCTGGAGCCCCTGCCTCCCGTTTCCGGGTGGTGAAGCTGCCCCAAGGCTTGGGAGAGCCTTATCGTAGAGGTCGGTGGACGTGTGTGGATGTTTACGAGAGAGACCTGGAACCCCCAAGCTTCGGCCGGCTCCTGGAGGGAATTCGAGGGGCCTCAGGAGGCACCGGAGGCAGATCATTGGATTCTAGATTGGAGTTGGCTAGCTTGGGCATAAGCACCCCCATCCCACAGCCAGGCCTGTCTCAGGGCCCCACGTCTTGGCTCCGCCCGCCCCCCACTTCTCCTGGACCACAGGCCCGCTCCTTCACAGGGGGGCTGGGCCAGCTGGCAGGATCTGGCAAGGCCAACGTGGAGACACCCCCGCTGTCAGCCTCTCCTCCCCAGACGCGCCCCCCAGGGCCTGGGACTGGAGATAGTGTTCAGCCCCTGCCTGCTCTGAGGGTCGAAGTGGAGTCTGGGGGTTCAGCAGCCGGAACCCCTCCACTGTCACGGAGGAGAGATGGAGCGGTTCGGCTGAGGATGGAGTTGGTGGCTCCAGAGGACACAGGGAAGGTAAGAGATGGGCTCGCGGGTCAGGGAGACCGGGGGGGGGGGGGGGGGGGGGCGGGGGCGGGGGGGCGGGGCAAGAGCTACACTGACTTCCGTCCTGTCCTCCCACCTCTTCTGTCACCTCCCGTCTATTGGAAAGGGCATAAAGTCTCTTTTCCTTTTCAGCAATTGTACACTGAGATCCTTACTTTTTCTCTCCCAGCCTTTCTTTTATTCTGCATCCATCCTTTCCTTCCCTCCCTCCCTCCCTTCTGTGTTCTTTTTCTTTTCTTTCTCTGCGGCCTTTACGTTGTTGTCCTTGGCCTTGAGTGTTTCCATAAAGCCAGTGGCATATGTGGCCTGCCCACTTCAGCCTTTACCTCCTCTGGCTCCAGGTGATGAGGGTGGAGGCTCCAGCTGGGTGGCTGGCTAGGCCCTTGAGGGGAGGAGCTGGCAGGGTTTTGGGGCAGCCATAAAAGGTAGGCATTCATCTGTGTCTTTATTCTTCCCAATGGCTTACCAGCCCAGCCCCAATTTTCTACCCAATTGCAAACCCGTTTCTCTGAGGAATTGGGGTGAGGGGCCTCATCTCACCCTTAATTATCTTGGGAGTGTCAGGTGGGGTGACCTCACCATCTATGGAATGGGAGGTGGAGAAGCTGGAGGGAAGGAGTTAAATCCTCCGTGCTTTCTGCTTCCTGTCTCCAAAAGAGGAAGCTACCCACAAGTCTGGGCTGGGGGCAGGATGCCTGGGTCCCTGGTGTGTGTGTGTGTGTGTGTGTGTGTGTGTGTATGTGTGTGTGTGTGTATGTGTGTGTGTGTGTATGTGTGTGTGTGTGTGTGTGTGTGTGTATGTGTGTGTGTGTGTATGTGTGTGTGTGTGTATGTGTGTGTGTGTGTGTGTGTGTGTGTGTGTGTGTAGGAGGTTGGGGAGGTTGGGTGGGTACTTAGCGATGGGAGAGTTGGATGTTTCTGCTGTGGAGAAAATAACACCTTGGCTGCCAGGAGAAAGCTGGGAGTGTGAGGGATGAGCGCTCTGTCCCTCTCTGGCCATGGGCTCAAACCACAGTGTAAAAATATCTTGAGACCCAGCCCTGTTAGAACTGGTCAGGACCAACACCAGCTCTCTCCCACCCTTTCCTGGCCTTCAGCTCCCCATTTTGTGATTGACGTTTCCCACCTTTCTGAAGGTTTGTTTTGTTTTGTTTTGTTAAATTTATTTAGTCTCCTGGCCCCTTAATCCCTAGACTTCTCCCAGGGCAAGTTTGTTAGTGACTCTTTGCTCTACTTTGGGTTTTGTTTTGTTTTTTTTTTTTTAAACATTTATTTATGTGAGGATGTGTGCGTGGGCCTTGGTGTGCTTATGTGGAGCTCAGAGGACAATTTGGGAGTCAGTTCGGTCCTTCCGCCATGTGAGAGCAAACTCAGGTTGTCAAACGTGGCGGCAAGCCCCTCAGCCGCCTTGCTTGGCCCTCTTTACACTGAGCACAGCTTGAGCCTCTCTTAGGTTTGTAGCCCCTGTCTCTCTCTCCCCACGGTGTCCCCAGCCCAGCCCCCCTTCCTTCCTCCCAGTCTGCCCTGATCATTTCCTGTGTGCTTGTAACTGTCACTCTTCTCCACCCCCCACCCCACACACAAGAGTTTTGACTCTCTCATTCCGACCCATGGTCTCAAAAGGAGCTCAGGAGGTTGGAGGAGGAGGAGGAGGAAGACAAGGGGGTGGGTGATACCTGTGACCCTCTTTCCTGTGTTCTGTCCCTGTAACCACCGTCTGCTCTCTGTTGGCTTTCCTGAGGTGGGGCCTCTCAGGGGCCTTCCCAGAGGCTTCTAGTCCAGTTCCACTCACCTCCGCCCTTTTACCGCTGCCCCCAGCTGCTGCCTGTGGGGTTACGTAGGTCCCCACTACTACCCGGGTTCCACCTCTCCCCCCATAAAGCCCCCACCTCCTCCCACCAGAGACAGAGGAGGGAGGGAGGGAGGGAGGGAGAGAGAGAGAGAGAGAGAGAGAGAGAGAGAGAGAGAGAGAGAGAGAGAGAGAGAGAGAGCGCCTTTGAACTTTATCCCAGATCCTGAGAAGTTTTGAGAGCCACCATCAGGGTAGGGGTCGCTGGAGGACGCAGCCTCTGAGGATTCATTCAGTCTGCGGATAGGCACGAAACAAACTCACCTTTCAGCAGGGGAGACACCAAGAGTACTTTACTTTCTTTCTTTTTCTTTTCTTTTTTCTTTTCTTTTTTTTTTTTTTGATTTTTTTTTTTTTTTGAGACAAGGTCTCTCTGTGTAGCCCTGGCTTGTCCTGGACTCACTTTGTAGACCAGGCTGGCCTCGAACTCACAGCGATCCGCCTGCCTCTGCCTCCCGAGTGCTGGGGATTAAAGGCGTGCACCACCACGGCCCAGCCTTAATTTCAAATCATATTAGATGCTGTAAAAACGAAACTGCTCAGTGGATTCGTAATGGAAGGGAAATGTCCCTGTAAGGAAATGACATTTGAGTGCCTTTAAGAAGGTATACAAGTGGGGCGGGTATAGAGGCCAGGAGGACGGCAAGTTCAAGGCCAGCCTGGCCTACTTAGCAAGTTCTGGGTCAGCGTTACAAAGTGAGATCTTGTCTCGGAAAGGAAGGTTGGGGAGGGAGGGAGGGAGGGAGGGAGGGAGGGAGGGAGGGAGAGATGGACTCTAGGAATGTAGCTCGGTGACCACAGACCTTCCCTAAGCATGCACAGAGTGCTCTGGGTTTGATTCCTAGTTTCTCATCAAGTGAGAGTGGGTGTGTGTGCTGTAACTCCAGCCTTTGGGATATGGAGATGAGAAAACCACAAACTAAGTAGTTCAAGGTCATCCTCAGCTACATAGCCAGTTTTAGGTCAGCCTGCTTACCAGGAGACCTTACTCCAAAAAAGATACTCACTGCTGGGGCCTCTAATCCCAGCAGACAAAGGCAGAGGCAGGTGGCTCTCTGGGCCTTCAGGGCCAACCAGGTCTACAGATTGAGTTCTAGACAGTCAGGGCTGCACACAGAGAAACCCTGTCTTGATACAGAGTACAATATCCTTTAATTGGGAGTCCTGGCTGAGGGTAGGAATGGGTGTCATAGCCGGGCGGTGGTGGCGCACGCCTTTAATCCCAGCACTCTGGAGGCAGGGGCAAGGTGGATCGCTGTGAGTTCAAGGCCAGCCTGCTCTACAGAGTTGAGTTTCAGGACAACCAGGGCTACACACAGAAACCCTGTCCAAATAAATAAATAAATAAATAAATAAATAAATAAATAAAAGAATGGGTGTCCTTTGCTACCTCATGTCTTACCATAACATCCCTAGTGCCTGTTTATTGTTTCTAGCAAGTGTGGAAGAGGGGGAGCTGTAGAAGAGAGAGACAGCCTCCCCCCACCTTCTTTCTCTCATACTGGTGAGCTGCATTCCTAATGCCTCTCTCCCCCATTATCTGCCTTTCTGCTTTTGTTTTTTTTTTTTTTGAGCCAGGGTTTCTCTGTGTAGCCTTGGCTGTCCTGGACTCCCTTTGTAGACCAGGCTGGCCTTGAACTCACAGAGATCCGCCTGCCTCTGCCTCCCGAGTGCTGGGGATTAAAGGCGTGCGCCACCACCGCCCGGCTTGACAATTTATTTCTTACTGCAGTAGTGGGGATGGAACCTGTTTTCTGTGCTAAGCAAGCACTCTGCCCGCTGAGCTGTGTCCCCCAACCAACCCTCCCCCTAAATTGACGGTTCCCACTCTTCTGCCTCCAGGTGCCGCCGATCGACTCCCGTCCCAACTCCCCAGCCCTCTACTTCGACGCCAGCCTGGTGCACAAGTCTCCAGATCCCTTTGGAGCCGCAGCAGCCCAGAGCCTCAGCCTGGCACGTTCCATGCTGGCCATCAGTGGTCACCTGGACAGTGACGACGACAGGTAGGTGGGCTCTTTCCTCCGTGTAGTGGGAGACGGTTAGGGTGGCACCTAGTGCCATACCTGCCTGGTAGAGACCCTTCACCCTACATGAACTTGGAGCGGGACCCCAGAAACAGACTCAGCAGGGTGAAGCATTTGGGACCCACTCCCTTTTTGGGGGAGAGCTGGGTGGGACTCCCTAGCTCTGGACCGTTAGAAGGGAGTCATTGTTGTCAGATTCCTGAGCTCTTGCAGGCCTAGAGGTCATTTGCCAGCCTTAGGAAGGAAACCCATTGGCACGTGCACTGGAGACAAGAATAGAAGAAGATGGAGGGGGTGGGGGTGGGGCCGGGAACAGCTGGGGGTGTGGCTCAGTGGGTAGAGCACGTGCCTAGCGTGCCCAAGGCCTTGGGTTCAGTCTCCGGTGCTCTACCAACCCTCTCAGAAAAAAATAAAAATAGGATGAATAGGTCGTTGGTGCTTTCCCATCTACATTGCCCTTCTGCCCCTGTCACCAAGGGGAAAAGGATGCTCTAGGATTGTAACATGACATCCTTGGAATCCACACTAACTACTTTAAGGCCCAAGAATTTTTAGCCAAGATAGCATTGCCTGCCTGGTGTGGTTGGTGGCGTACACTCTATGTGGATCTGGAATCCCTGTGGTGGGAGAAGGAGGCTATGTCAAGTTCAAGGCCAACCTGGGCTGTCTAGGGAGATCTTGTCTCAGAAGAGGTGGAGGGGCTGGGTGTGACAGCTCAAGCCTGAGTTCCCAGCATTTGGAAGGCTGGGTTAAGAGGATGGCCTTGAGCTGGCATGGGTGGTGCACGCCTGTAATCCTAACAGTCCTGTAATCCTAATACAGTGGAGGAGGTGTTCTAGACCAGCCTCATCTACCAGGCAGATCTCTGTGAGTTCGAGGCCAGCCTGGTCTACAAAGTGAGTCCAGGACAGCCAAGGCTACACAGAGAAACCCTGTCTAGAAAAACTTAAAAAAAAAAAGATCACTATGGGTTTGACACCAGCCTGGAGCTGGGTGTGGTGGCGGACGCCTTTAATCCCAGCATTTGGAAGGCAGAGGGAAGCAGTTCTCTGAGTTTGAGGCCAGTTTGGTCTACAATGAGTTCCAGGGACACGAGGGCTGCTGTCTAAACAAAACAAAACAACAAAACAAAACAAAATAAACACATATACAAACCAGTTTGGGCTACATAGTGAATTCCGGAGCCACCTGAAAACAAAACAAAATAATAGTGTATGCTGTAGCCTAGGTGTGTAGCTTAGTTGGTAGAGACCTGTCCTAGCATTTGGGTTTTGTTGTTGTTGGTTTTTGTCTTGTTTTGTTGGTTCTTCGAGACAAGGTTTCTCTGTGTAGCCTAGTGTTCGTGAAGCCCTGGGTTCCCAGCACTTGCATGGACCGGGTTGGTAGTACGTGGTTCATAATCCCAACACTTGGAGGCAGGAGGATCAAAAGTTCAAGGCCATCCTCAACTATATAACAGCGCTAGCGGCTAGCCTAGGCTATATGAGACCACGTCTCTAAAAGGAAGGAGTTGATCTAAACTTAAAATTGATGTAAAGAAAGGATGTGACCAACAGACCTTGGAGGAAGCTGGACTCCAAAGACCTCCCGGCAGCAACTACCTGGCAGTAAAGGGGTGACACAGAAGGGCAGGTCTACTGGCTTGCGGGGAGTGTAATGAGACAGTGGGGGACCCATAAAGGAAAGGAGACGGGGTGGCCGGGAATATGTGAACTGGAGGACAAGGGGCTGGTACTGGGCAGGGCAGGGTAAGACAGGGTAGCTCATGAAAACTGCCTTCCAGCTGGCTGCCTGGGATGTGTGAGGTGTGAGGTCAGCCAGGGCCAGAGTCACCTGCCCCCATCTGATGCTATTCTCAGCCCCTCCACCCTTCCCATTTGGGAAGGTCCCTGGCAAAGAGGGCTTCATGTCCTTCCCTCTACCCCTTTCTCAGCCCAGGCTCAGGGTTGTGCGCTTATGCTCCCTCCCTCCCTCCCTCCCTCCCTCCCTCCCTCCCTCCCCCTCCCTCCCTCTCTCTCTCTCTCTCTCTCTCTCTAAGGGTCTGACCTGTTAAGCCTCCTTAGCACCGTTCTTTGGGCTGGTCCCCTCCTCCCCGTCTCTGTCCCACCCCCTCTGCACACCCTAGTCTGACCGGTTGCTCCCAGCCTCCACTTTAGTCTCCCCAGCCTTCAAGGCTGTGGGGCTCTGGCCCAACCCAGCCCCTTGCGCCTCACCCTGCTGGGCCAGCGGGTTTGGGTTGGGCCATCCATAAACCCCCTAGGAATGGGGTGGGTAGACCCCACCTCACCTATCTGATGCGTCTCCTGGAGCTAGAAGACCAAGGTTCCAAGTGACATGAAAGTTTTCCTTTTGAAAGGGAAAAATGGGTTGTGGTACTGGGGTACCAAATTTGAGCTGGGGGGGGGGTACCTTACCAGTCCTTGGATCAGGAATGGGAAAGTGGGGCCCCTGGTGAATTCAGACTATGTTGGAAGGTCTGTGATCCTGTACAGGGTGCGAGATATTTACTTAGGATGACTGAGAGGGTGGGCACCTAGCTAGTGGTTCAGGGTCTTATAGGAAATAAATCCCAAAGGCTTTAGGGAGAAAAGCTACATTATTTTAATGTTTTCCTCTGGGTTCGTGCTTGCTTTTGTTGTTGTTGTTGTTGTTGTTGCTGTCTACCACTGGGCTACATACCAAAGCCCCAGCCCTACCCTTTTTTCTTCCTGCTTTTGTTTTCAGCTTTTAGACAGGGTCTCACTTTAAGCTGCGCAGGCTAGTCTCGAACTAGGATCCTCTCACCCCAGCCTCCTGAGAAGCTGAGATGGCGGCAGGCGTGCCCACCAGGCTCTTGCCGCTGCTTTTGCATGCCTGCATTCGTGTGGTCCTTTTGTGTGAGTGTGCATGTGTGTGTGTGTGTGGGGGGGGGTGCACATAGGACAATTTTGGTTATTGTACCTTAGGAGCTATCTGCCCTGTGTGTGTGTGTGTGTTGTTTTTTTGAGACGGTCTCTCTGTGTTCGCCTTGGCTGTCCTGGTCTCGCTTTATAGACCAGGGTAGCCTCGAACTCACAGCGATCCACCTGCCTTTGCCTCCCCAGTGCTGGGACTAAAGGCGTGCACCACCATGCCCAGCTCTCCTGTTTTGTTTTGTTTTTTAATCTTTGGTTTTTGGGGATCAAACTTGGGTTCTTATGTTTGTAGCATAAGCCCTTTACCCACTGAGCTATCTCCCCAGGCTGTGCTAAGTTAAAACTTTTTCATTTATCTGGGAATGTGCGTGTATACATACACATTAGCATGTGTGCCGTGTTGTAGAGTAGAGGTCAAAGGTCAGAGGACAGTTTCTGTGTGGGAGTCTGTTTTCTCCCTTCTACCATGTAGGGCCTGGTGATCCAACTCAGCTTTGCGCTCAATGGGGAGTGCCTTTCTTTTACACACTGAGCCATATGGACGGCCTCTTCACACACTTCTCCTAGCGAAACTGTAAGAGCAATCCCATGATTCCTCACTTTCCAGATGAAAATAATGAAACTCAAAAGGAAAGGGTTTTAAGAAACCTGTCTGAGGTCACTCAGCCAGTCAGTGAACCTGGGTCTTAGTATAAAGCCTCTGCGCGCGCCTCTCTCTCTCTCTCTCTCTCTCTCTCTCTCTCCTGTTGGAATGTGTGCCTTCCAAGAGAAAAGGAGGTGGCAATGGTCCTTTTAGGAGGTCTTTTTTGCTAAGACAGAGGCAGGGACAACTCAATAACTGGGGAAAGGAGCCAGCCCCTCCTCCTCCCTGGCCCAGCCCACCCCCAAAGGCACCGCAGAATCAAGTCTGGGAGAGGGTATAGATGGGATTGCTGGATGCCACTTCCTTGGCCTCAGGCCCAGCCTCTGAGGGCTCCTAGAACATGCAGGGAGCTAAGCTGGCCGATAGCCCCAAATCTTCACCGATGTCTTGTGTGCTCTGATTTTCTTTTCTTTTTCTTCCTGCTCCCCACTCACCCCCACTCAGTGTTTCTCTGTACCCTTGACTGTCCTGGACTAGCTTTCACAGTGAGCGACCCACCTGCCTCTGCCTTCCAAGTGCTGGGATTACAGGCGTGTGCCACCGTGCCCGGCTCGTGTCCTCTGATTTGACCTTCCGAGGCAAAAACCAGTCTATTTTTGTTTGTTTGTACGTTTTGTTTTGT
The DNA here is from genome assembly GCF_964271855.1 of Acomys minous. NCBI lineage: Eukaryota > Metazoa > Chordata > Mammalia > Rodentia > Muridae > Acomys > Acomys minous. Next base: position 71,543,266 of record NC_140498.1, on the reverse strand, counting down.
TTTTTCGAGACAGGGTTTCTCTGTGTAGCCTTGACTGTCCTAGACTTGCTTTTGTAGACCAGGCTGGCCTCGAACTCACAGCGATCTGCCTGCCTCTGCCTCCCAAGTGCTGGGATTAAAGGCGTGTACCACCACGCCCGGCACAAAGACCAGTCTTAAGAGGCGCCCTCACTCCTGGACAAGAGGAGTCTGTCCATGTCTTGACCCCAACCCCCCTTCCACCCCCCCTACTGAACAACCCCAAGGGATACCGTGTGCATTTGAAGCCTTGGCCAGGCCTATGTTGGAAGTTGTGGAATTTTCAGGACGATGGCAAAAGTGTCTTTGGGAAAAGGGGTATGCAATCTCGTTTATCCAAAGTTGCATTGGGGCTGGTGGCGCCTGCCATTCCTGTTCCGAGCCTTGCCCAAGAATTCCGGTGTAGCCCTTCCCGGGGCTAATCAAAGGGAAAAGGCTTGGCTTGCCAGAGACCTCATCCCTTCAAGTGTTAAGGCTCGAATGGCACAGGGGAAGTGCTTTCAAAATCTCCTGAGCTGGACAAACAGGAGATAACAATCAATCAGCCAACAAATGTTGGTGGTTGTATTATTCCTTTATTTCTGGCAAGAGTGGAGGATTTAACTTGGCATCTCTGCCCAAGTGTCCGCCAAGCGGGGCCAACACTTCTATTCTGGTACATCTGTCCATCTTTGGTGTCTCTGTGTCCTGGAAGGAGGGTGCTGTGTTTTCTGTACCCTACTCCCTCCCAGGTACTGTGTATTGAAGTATCTTGAAAAACAAACTTGACACTGGCTGGTTGCCTTACCCCCTCTGTCCCTCAGCCTCTCTCTCCTCTCTGTTGTGTGTCTCTGTCTGTCTGTCTGTCTGTCTCTCTGTGTTTGCATACTTATGTGTGTTCAAGTGCAATGTGGCAGGCTTGTGGAGGTCAGAGGACAGCTTGGGGAAGACTGCTCTTGGCTTCCACAATGTAGGCTCTGGGAACGGAACTCATGGCAAGAGCCACCGAGCCCACTAACCCTTCCGCCCCCCACCTCCATCCTTAAGGACCCAGCCTTCGGAGGCTCCGCGCGTCCAGCTCTTCCTAGCCTGGTCACCCCCTTGGTTGTTCTACCTGTCAGCAAACCTCCTGCACTTCGAGCTTGGCCAGGAAATGGAAAATTCCCAGCTCCCTTCCTGACGCCAGGGCCTCCAGCAAGGGTCACCTTGGACTGAGTATAGATGCCCCTGTAGGAAAGCAGGTTGGAGCTGACAGCCAGTGTGGGGACAGATTAGAAAAGAAAGAGCCAGCAATATATGAATGGAGCAAAGTTGGCACCCTGATTCTGGGAGGACACTGGGGGGGGTGGGGGCTGTCCCAGGGGAAGCCGAAGGAGGCTTAGGTAACTGAAAGGAGAGCCTGCCTCCCCAGCTCACATAGTCAAGGAGGAGACATTGGAGGCTGGAGCAGGGCAAGGAGACCCTTGAAAGTCCTGGGTTGACCAGAGGGGCTTGAGCAAGAACCAGACTCTATCTATCCTGGTGCCAATCAGGAGACAGAGCCCTGGGGCATTAGAGCCGGGCCTGAGTTGCCCTCTGGTGGCCACTGAACAAACTGCAGTCGGGCCTGCCCTTTGACTACGGACTGAAGGCTGTCGTCTCTGTATCTAGTGTTTCATGTCTAGTCTCAGCTTTTTTTGTTTTTGTTTTGCCTTTTCTTAAGTCCTGACTCTCACCACAAGATCTCCACGCCCAGGTCTCAGATCTCATACAGGCTGCCTTTGATTTACAGGGTTTTTAGCATAGGTGGGGAAGGGGGTGGGTGGCGGCGGTGGCGGTGACGTTTCCGTTGCTATGGTAACCATTCCTAATTCTCCCCTTCACTGAAAAAAAAAGTGGGGTCCCCTTGGTCCCAGGTTGCAAGAGCTGCCCAATATGTATACATTTCTTTCCACCCAGTTCCTCTTGTCTGTCCCCTTTCTTAAAGTTGAGGGAGGTTCACGTTTAATCCAGACAGGGCGGAAAGGAAGGCACAGGTGGGGGGCAGGCCTCCTAGGGTCTCACCTTCACGCCCCTCCTCATGCTAGCCCTCCTGCCCCATGCGCCCCTCCCCTGCCCCCTCCCACCAGCTGACTTCACCTCCCCTTCCCCTCCAATCTGGGAGTGGTGCCAGGGTGAGAAGGGGACACTGGGACAGACCATGTGTGTCTGGGAATTCCCGCCCACTGGGGAGCCAAGGGAGGGGGTCCCCCCGTGTCCCCAAGGAACCAATAGCAGCTGCGCCTTGCCTTGAGGGGGAGGGCAGGGTGTATATCTCTGAGGCCAGCACTTGGTAGGTCCTGTCTCCTCTGCCTGCCTGGCATCTGCAGAACTCTACTCTGCCAGGGGGGCTCTGAGCCCCCCCAGGCACTCCGTCTGACACGGTTCCTTTGGTTGGGCGTGGATACCGATGACCTTCACCTCAGGGATGTCCCAGCCGGGGGTCTCTGTGAAGTCCTTGGTATCGTCTTATGAGACTCGAGTGGTAGGGATGGCGCCAGGGGCACCCCGAAAAAGGGTCTGCGCGTCTTCCCCATGTTCCCCACGGGGGTCATCCCCCATCCGAGGGGCATCGGGACCGCCTTCCCACCAGGGCCTGGGGGGGCCTGGGCAGCGACCTTCATCCCGCCGGGGGATAGACAAAAGCCTTCTCCCTCTGATCCTCTACTGTCACAGGTACTTGGGGGTGGGGTGAGGTGCTTTTAAAGACAAGCAGCCCCTGGAAGGCAGCAGCGTAGCTGACTTGGGGGTTCCTCCTCAACTGTACCTCCCCATGTTTCTCCAGTGGTTCCGGAAGCTTGGTTGGCATTGACAACAAGATTGAACAAGCCATGGTAAGAGAAGATATTTTGGTCCCAGGAGGCCCCTTAAGCAGTCCCTCTGTGTCTGTCTCTCTGCTCCCATTACTTGGAAAGCCAAACTCTGGTTGCTTGTCACCTGCCATCTCTACCTGGTCCTTTGGCTTCCCTTAACCTCTGCCCCATCCCTGACTGTGAGCCCCGTCTCCCCTCTCTCATCTCCCTGCCTCTCTTCTCCTTTATCCTCAGCCCCCCTCCTTTGGGCAATGGGGCATGGAGCTCTCAAGGCACCTGGGTTAGGAGATAACAGTTGGGGGGTGGCCTGGCGGGGGAGGGGAGGGGGGAGGGAGGAGGAGGGGGGCTGATGGTTTGTTTGTTCCTGGGGTCCAGGACTTGGTGAAGTCCCACCTCATGTTTGCCGTGCGAGAAGAGGTAGAGGTGCTGAAGGAGCAGATCCGAGACCTGGCAGAACGGAACGCTGCCTTGGAGCAGGAAAATGGATTGCTGCGAGCCCTGGCCAGCCCGGAGCAGCTGGCCCAGCTGCCATCCTCGGGCCTCCCTCGGCTCGGGCCCTCTGCACCCAATGGGCCTTCCATCTGAGCCTCCTTTCCCTCACAATGTGCCTTTGGGGGGCTGCCACCGGCTGCTGGGCCTTGTGCCAGCGGTCTGCCCCTCTTCTTCCTATGTAGCTTTAATGCCCACACTCAACCACAAAACCCAGGGATGGGAGTTAAAGGCCCAGTATTGGCCTGTCCCTTCCCGCCTGGTCTCCCCAGAGTCCCCAGGCCTTGCCAGATGAGAAAGAACCTAAGAGGGGGTGCTTATCTAGAGCCCCTTATCCATGAAAGAGTCCAGCCCCACCTCCTTCCCTAGGTTACCAGTGTTCTGGGGAGCCCCCGCCCCCCAGCAGTAGATGGCCTAGAAAGGTTTGGAGGTTCCCTGGCAGGCCTCAGCCCTGGTCCACCTTCTTCTTCCAAGTGCCCCCTCTCCTCTGCCTAGGGGAGGGGGTGGATGGACAGTATCTTCAACTTCTGGGATTCAGGTTATTGTTAAAATAATAATTATAATTAAAAAAAAAAATTCTGAAGAAACTTGAATATAGAGGTTGGTGTGGTGTTGCTGTGTCGAGTTATATAGGTGCCCTGCCCCCAACACACACACACACACACACACACACACACACACACACACACACACACACACACACGCTTCCCTGAAGATCCCAGGTCCACAGTGGAGAAGGTGGCTGAAAATGGTCCTCGTCCCTGGAAAGGCCTGGCAGGCTGGCCTAAGGAAAGAGGTAGGGGGGCGGTGCCTACCCACGTGCTGGTGGTTGGCGGTGTGAGTTGGGGGGGGGCAGGGATAACAATGAAGTCTTTGGTGAGTACGAGGATCCACCCTCCTCAGCTTCCCAGTGTGTCCCCTCTTGTGGGTTGGATCCTGGTGTCTGCTTGGAGGAAGGGCAGGCAGCCCTGAATGGGCCCCTTGTCTTAGGCTGGGTGTGGGCCAGGCTCTTTGGGCACATGGTGCCCTCGCCAGGCCTGGCAGGCTGCCTTGGCTTCCACCCCACCCCCGGCTGGATGAGGACTAGGCCCAGAGGGTGAGCAAGCTCCTCCCTGACAGCCTGGGCTTCTCTCCCAGACCGACCGAGGCCACCAAGGAGAAGGTCCCCATCTAGTGGGAGGAAAGGTAGCAGCAGTTCGAGCCTTGAGAGAGAATATCTTGTCTCTGGGGATCAGAAACTCTAGAGCAGACTGGACTCTGCATCTTTTTTTGGGAGGCCAGGGTGTGGTGGTTAAAACAGGGTGTCATAAAACTCAGTCTGGCTTCAAACTTACTATATGGTTGTGAGTGACCTTGAACGCCTGACCCGTGTGCCGGGATTACAGGTGTTGCTCACCATGCTGAGCTTTGCCCCTTGTTCGTCGTTGTTGGTGTGTGTGTTCACTATGTGCCACAGCACACATATGGAGACCAGAGGATAAACTTGGGTGTCAGTCTTCACCTTTGACCTTGTTGAGACGGGGTTTATCTCATCGTTCATTGCTAGCTGTCCTGCCTCTATGCCTGCCACCCATTTGGAGCACTGGTATTGCACACACGTGTGCTGTGTTGTATCTGTAGGTTCTTGGGGGCCAGCCTCAGATCATTAGGCTTGTACAATCAGCCTGGCCCACTTAGTCCTCACATTCCGTCCTTTGGATAATAAGGTGTCATCTAGTCCATGATGGCCCTGAACTCACTATGTAGCCAAGGCTGGCTTTGATTTGTGTCTGTGCGGACATGCGTGTGAGTGTATGTGCACAATGCTTGTGGAGGCTAGAACTTATTGGATGTCTTCTTCCCTCACTTTCCACAGTTTTGGGGGGTTTTGTTTCGTTTTTTCGAGACAGGGTCTCTCTGTGTAGCCCTGGCAAGCTGGCCTCGAACTCACAGCGATCCACTTGCCTCTGCCTCTCGAGTGCTGGGATTAAAGGCGTGCACTTTTTTTTTTTTTTAAAGAGAGGGTTTCTCATTGTAGCCCTGGCTTGTCCAGGAACTCGCTCTGTAGACCAGGCTGGCCTTGAACTCAGAGATCTGCCTACCTCTGCCTCCTAAATGCCAGGATTAAAAGCATATGCCGGGATTAAAGGCATGGGCCACCATGCCCAGCCCACAGTATTTTTTGAGACAGGCTCTCTCATGGGCCTAGCGCTAACTGATTGACCTAGACGGGCTAGCCAGCAAGCCCCAGGGACCCCCACTAGTATTACAGACATGCTCCACCAGAGGGCGCTAGGGACCCAAACTCAGGCCCTCACCCTCGTATGGCAACTGCCACTGAAGGAGACATCTCCCTAACCCTCTGAGGCTAGCTTTTAACCTCTAATCCTCCTGCCTCATCTCCCAAGCAATGGGACTCTGGGACTACACCACTATGCCTGGTTCAAGTCCAGCTTATTACATTTTTACTTTATGCGTATGGGTGTTTTGCCTGCATGTATATCTGTGCCGTGTGGCCGCACTATACCTGAGAGCTGGGAAGAAGGCGCTGGATCCCCTGGAACAGGAGTTATAGATGATTGTAAGCTACCATGTGGGCGCTGGAGTTCGGAAGAGCAGCCAGCGCTCTCAACGTCTGAGCCATCTCTCCAGCCCCTTCAAATCCACTTTGTATGAATCTTGCATTCCCTCCCTGTAACACTTACCTTGAAGTACTGTTCTAACAATTTACCTAGCCGGGCGGTGGTGGCGCACGCCTTTAATCCCAGCAGTCGGGAGGCAGAGGCAGGAGGATCGCTGTGAGTTCGAGGCCAGCCTGGTCTACAAAGCAAGTCTGGGACAGCCAAGGCTACACAGAGAAACCCTGTCTCAAAACAACAACAACAAAACAGAAAACAACAAAACCAATTTACGGAGCGAAATCTGCAGAGAACGCCTGACGTATCTGGGCTTTTGATCAGTGGCTATTTCTTTCGTTATTCTGGGTCTTGGGCTGGAAGGGACTAGGCCATCAATGATTGGCTCTGAAGGCCCTGGAAGGGCCCTGGGGTGGGGGTTGGGGCCAGACGGCTCTCACAATGATCTAGAACACTCCCTCACTCTAAGTTCTCACCCACTTTGACTCCTCTCCCTGTCTCAGGGAGGGGAGGATGGGCCTGGCATGAGTCACTTGGGAGGGGGCCAGGCATACCCCTTTTGGATTTCTTACTTTGTCCTTAGATACTGTGCTTGAAGCTCCTTAGTACCCGGAAGTCCTCTCCAGTGGTGGCCACTGGCCCCATAGCCTTTTCCCTTCTGTGGCCTTGCACCATACATTGGACTTGTGTTGTCTAGAGAGATGACCATGGTCGGGAGGTTCTTGAAGTGGGTTAGTCGAATTTGGCAAAAGATGACCAGCTGGGTGAGTTTCACAGCCACAAGATGGCTGGGAATTCTGGCCGGGAGAGGGGGGAATTCTGGGTCGCGCTATCTGGGCTATAGCAACGCCAGCCTCCCCACCATGCCCTTCCTTCTTTGGTCTCTTGTGGCTAAATAAGACAGGGCAGGAAGTGAGGGTGTAAGATGGCGGGGGTGAGGGTGGGGGTTGGAAAGGATGGTGGGGAAAGTCACCCCTAGTTTCACTGTCTTTACTTCATGGTCTCCCCTCCATGTCTCCTTTTCTTTTTTCTTTTCTTTTCTTTTTTTTTTTTTTTTTTTGAGACAGGGTCTCTCTGTGTTAGCCTTGGCTGTCCTGGTTTTGCTTTGTAGACCAGGCTGGCCTCGAACTCACAGGTATCCGCCTGGCTCTGCCTCCCGAGTGCTGGGATTAAAGGCGTGCACCACCACCACCCAGCCTGTGTCTCGTTTCTATTATTATTATTATTATTATTATTATTATTATTATTATTATTACTGCTGCTGCTGCTGCTGCTGCTGCTGTTACTACTACTACTACATTTAGGGGAACATACATGTCAGCTTTGGGGAATTGGTTTTCTCCATCCATCACAGAAGCCAAGGCCTCAGGTTGTTGGGCCTACCTGCCAAGGGCTGTCACCCGCTAAGTTTATCTACCCTGCCCTGTGTCTTATTTCTTAGGTCCTGTTCTGGAAGTGTAAAGCCAAGCAAAGCGTGTTGGAGGCCAGGAAGCATCCGTTGAAGGGAGCAGAGAAGGCACCCTCGGACTTTGACACCATAAAGTTGGTCAAGACCCACAAAGAGCCCAAGGCCTCTGACGTGGATGTGTGCCCAGGGGTCCTCGAGCCCTACGGGTTGGCCACAGTCAAGGAAAGACCTGCTGTGCACAGTCGTGAGAGGAGTTGTGAGAGGCAGGAGAGTCGCTCCCTGACAGGGCTGTCCCAGACCATAGCCAACTCAGTTTCGAAGTTGATGTTGTCAGTGCTGCAGTCCGGCTGGCGATTATGTACGTGGAAGGTGGGTAGCATTCTTCTCCTATCCCGCAGCTCTCCTTCCTCCCTCCGTCCTTCCTCCATCACTTTTTTTTTTTTTTGAGACAGGCTCTTGTATCGCTCAGTCTTGCCTTGCCTTGAACTTGCTATGTGGAGAAGGATAACTGCGAATTCCTATTTAAATTAGTTCTAATTAAAAAAAAAAATGTGGGCTGGAGAGATGGCTCAGTGGTTAGAGGTCCTGAGCTCAATTCCCAGCAACCACATGGTGGCTCACAACCATCTGTAATGTGATTTGATGCTCTCTTCTGCAGATAAAGCACTCATACACAATAAATAAAATAAATAAATCTTTTTTTAAAAATGTTATTTATGAGCCTGGGGGTGGTGGTGGCGGCGGCGGCGGCGGCGGCGGCACACGGTAGGCGGGATGTCTGGATTGGAGGCCAGCCTGGTCTGCAGAGTGACCAGAGAAACCCTGTCTCGAAACATACTCCCCCTCCCTCCAAAAAAGTTATATGTATATGGGTACCCCCTGTTTGTCCCTATGTGCACTACATGCGTGTAGTTGTCCAGAAGAGGCCATAAAAGATTGCCAGAATCCCGGAACCTGGAGTGACAGGCACTGTGAGCTGCCTGACAGCTGTGGGTGCTGGGTCCTGCAAGAATAGCAAATGTTTTTAACTGCTAAGCCATCTTTCCAGCCCCAAGATTTGTATTCTGTTTATTTTATTTTATTTTTGGTTCTCTTTTTGAGACAGGTTTTCCAACATGTTTTCTGGCTGGCATGGGTCTCTATATAGATCAAGCTGGCCTTGAACTCACAGAGATCTTTTTTTTTTTTTGCTTTTTCGAGACAGGGTTTCTCTGTGTAGCCTTGGCCATGGCCATCCTGGACTCACTTTGTAGACCAGGCTGGCCTCGAACTCGCCGCGATCCGCCTGCCTCTGCCTCCTGAGTGCTGGGATTAAAGGCGTGCGCCACCACGCCCGGCTTTTTTTTTTTTTTAAGATTTATTTATTTATTATTTATACAGTATTTGGCCTACATGTGAACCAGAAGAGGGGCACCAGATCTCATTATAGATGGTTGTGAGCCACCCTGTGGTCCCTGGGAATCGAACTCAGGACCTCTGGAAGAACAGCCAGTGCCCTTAACCTCTGAGCCATCTCTTCAGCCCCACCACAGAGATCTTCTTACTTCTGCCTCCCAAGTGCTAGGATTAAAAGCATGTACCACTATACCCTAACCCTCAAATTCCTTTCCTTTCCTTTTAAAAACTCTCCCTCTCTGCTCATGTGTGTCTGAGTACAGTCATGCCTGTGCTGCAGCATGCTTGTGGGGTTCAGAGGACGGCCTTGGGTGTCAGTCTTTTCCAATTATTATTTTTATTTTGTTTTTGTTTTTCGAGACAGGGTCTCTCTATGTGTAGCCTTGGCTGTCCTGGACTCACTTTGTAGACCAGGCTGGCCTCGAACTCACAGCGATCCACCTGCCTCTGCCTCCCGAGTGCTGGAATTAAAAGCGTGCGCCACCACGCCCGGCACGGTATCCAGCTTTTTTTTTTTTTTTTTTTGTAGTGGTGGTGGTTTCCAGACAAGGTCTCTGAGTAGCCTTGGCTATCCTGGAGTTCACTCTGTAGACCAGACTAGCCTTAAACTCAGCGTTCTGCCTGCCCCTCCCTCCCAAGGGCTCAGCAGGTTTTGACAATCTAAACTTAGGTCTTCATGCTTGCACGGCAAACGCTTTACCAACTGAGCCGTCGTTCCTAGCCTCGGACCCCTCATCGGCCTGCCTCCATCCCCTCAGTGCTGGCATCACTGGCATTTGCAGTGCCTCTTCTATGGTGAGCAGGGTGTACCAGACCAGGGAGGCCAGAGTCAGGGCAACAGGCCGTGCTGGTCTTAGCTACCGAAGGGAGTGGTGTTGCAGGTAGAGAGGACTTGGGTACCCAGGGTGGGGGAATCCCATGAAGAACTGGGCATGGAGCAGGAAGTGGAAGAAGGGCAGGGGTGGGGTGTGGTGTGGTGGGGTGGGGTGGGGTGTGTGTGTTAGGTAAGAATGTAGGGAGAAGCTGGGTAGAGGGGGCAGGGGTGGGGGAGTTGTCTATGTTTTTGGGAGAGAATGCAGTGGGTCCTTCATATAGTACTCTGTCTGCATGTGCACCTGCTCACCAGAAGAGGGCACCAGATCTCACTGTAGATGGTTGTGCACCACCACGTGGTTGCTGGGAATTGAACTCAGGACCTCTGGAAGAGCAGACAGTGCTCCTAACCTCTGAGCCATCTCTCCAGCCCATGCAGTGGTTCTTGAACTGAGGACTTGTGCAAGCCAAGATGGATGGCTAGGTTGTAGAATTTGAATTTAACCCTAAGAACGACAAGAGACTTGAAGGCTTGGAGTTTTTTTGTTGTTGTTATTGTTTTGTTTTGTTTTGTTTTTGGAGACAAGGTTTCTCTGTGTGAGTCTGAGGCCAGCCTGTTCCAGGCCAGCCAAGACTACATAGACCCTGTCTCAAAAACAAAGCAAAAACCCTAGGAACATCTAAATAAAGTCAGTGGATCTATGCATATCAATATCATGATTTTTTATTTCTGAGCTGGGGTCTCATGTAACCTAGACTGGCCTTCAACTTACTATGAAGCAGAGGCTTGCCTTACCTTAAACTCTCTCTCTTTTAAAAAAATTATTATTATTATTTTTTCGAGACAGGGTTTCTCTGTTTAGCCTTGGCTATCTTGGACTGGCTTTGTAGATCAGGTAGGCTAGCCTCAATGTCACAAATAGCTACCTGCCCCTGACTCCCAAGTGCTGGGATTATGCCCATCTTGATCTTGAACTCTTGATTCCCCGTGGTCTACCTCCCAAATTCCAGGGTTATAGGCATGCACCATCAGTCCAGCTACAACAGGGTTTTTTGTTAAACCATTTATGGGGCTGGAGAGATGACTCAGGTAAGGGCACTGACTGCTAATCCAGAGGACCAGGGGTTCAAATCCTAGTACCCACGTGGCAGCTCACAACTGTCTGTAACCCCAAGATCTGACACTCTTACATAGAAGACATATGTGCAGGCAAAACACCAATGCACATAAAATAAAGGTCAGTAAACTTTAAAAACCACTTATTTAAGCTGGCACGTGAGTTTTCATAATTTTGACATTTTCATACACGTGTAGCATAGCAACTTGCTCAGATACGCTGCCACACTACTCTCACACTGGTGGTCTAGCTCTTGTTGCTGCTGTAGTTGTTGTTCTGTGTGTGTGTGTGTGTGTGTGTGCGCGCGCGCGCATGTATGTGCATGTAAGAATGTAGGATCATGTGTCCCCCTGTATGTGTGCAGTATAGTAAGGGCTCACAGCTGGAATCCCAGCATTTGGGGAATGGAGGCAGGAGGACTCTGCTTCACGTTTGGGGCCAGCCTGGGCTCCTATAGTGAATTCCAGGCCAGTGTGGATTAACAGGATGAGACTTTGTCTCAAAAAGCAAACAAAACAGAAAGGGGGAAAAAAAGGATGAAGGAAGAGAAGAGAAGGGAGGATGGAGAAGAGAGAGTAAGAAAAGAAAAGAAAGATGCTGAACTCTCAGCACTCAGACGGAGGCTGGAGTGTGAGTTCAAAGCCAGCTTGGGCTCCGTGAGACCCGGTTCCACCCCTAGCACCACCGTGGTGAAGGAGGTAGAGGCAGGAGGATCGGGAATTTAAGGTCACCCCTGACTACCTAGCAATCTCAAGTCTGGACTGGAGTACGTGAGCTCCTACTTCTAGATGAAAAGAAAAAAGGGAGGGAGGGAGGAGAAAGCAAACAAAAGAAAGACGGAACATTGGGGCAAACGCGAGGGCAGAAAGGACCATCACCAAATACAAGCTGAACGGACTTCCTGGAGGAGGCGGTGCCTGAGCTAATCTGAGAGAGGAGGTAAAAAGGGAGCTGAAGACTCTGCTGTTTATTTGCCCGGCCCCATCTATCCTCCCCTGACATCCCCGCGTCTCTTTCTCTTACAGTCTTCTATGAGTTCTGCCCCAGCTGCTTCCCGTACGAGGACCGGGTCGTCCCTGAAGACGCCAGAGGCCGAGATGCTGCGGGAACTGTACCTGGTGCTCTGGGTCATCCGCAAACAACTGAGAGAGCTGGCCCGCAGGCAGGAGCGCCGCAGAAGGCACCGCATACGCGCCCACGTGTCCCGCGTCTCCCGCCACACTCAGCCGGTGCTGGGCCTCAAACAGGATGCCCGAAGTCCCCTCTAGGCAGGGGGAGCCCCAGATCCTTAAGCAAGCCCCCACCTCACTTTTAAAGGAAGGTTCACAGGAAAAGGTGCAACGGCCATTAGGCCAGAGCTGCTGGTGAGATGTTTGGCCATACCAAGACGGGCCTGGGGTGGAACGTACTCCCCTTCGCTGTGTTTGTTCCATTTGTAAAGAAAAATTATCTAAAAATTGAGAAATAAATATCGGATGTTTCTGAGTAGATGTAGCCTGTCTCCATGAATGAGAAAGGCAGTTAGGGGAGTTGGCTGGTGTGTGTGTGTGTGTGTGTGTGTGTGTGTGTGTGTGTGTGTGTGTGTGTGTGGAGAGAGAGAGAGGGAGAGAGGGAAGAAAGACACATGGAGCGAAGGGGGGCGATTATGTATGAGAGTAACCCCTAGGTGGACAGGTCTTGTCCTTATATCTCCACACCCTCCTAGGAACCATCGAATAGCTTTTGACTGCTCTGGCTGGCCAGTAACCATAGCAACAGCATCCATTCATGGAGCACCAGCTATGCCCACTAGGGGCAGACCTGGCTTCTCTCCCTAGCAATTGGCTTACCCAAGGCCCCCCAGCTAAGGATATCTGTTCTGTGTATGTGTGTGTGTGTGTGTGTGCGCGTGCGTGCGTGTGCAGATGTGCGCACACCCATATGTGGGGGTGAGGCGCAGAAGCAGAAAAGGGTATTGGGTCCCCTCGAGCTGGAGTTACAGGTATGAGTGGGCCATCCATTGTGGGTGCTGGTAGTCCTCCAGTCCTCTGCCAGTACAGCAAGGGCTTTAACTGTTGAGTGATGAGTCCAGCCCTTTTGTCTTTTGAGACTGTCATTTAGTTCAGTCTGGCCTCCAACTCTTTATGTTAGGATGCTAGACAGAATTCTATCAACTGAGCTACGTCCGCAGCTGCCACTCTTTGTTTTTATTGCCTTTTTTTTTTTGAGACAGGGTTTCTCTGTGTAATAACCCTGGAACTCGCTCTGTAGACCAGGCTGATCTCAAACTCACAGAGATCCTTCTGCCTCTGCCTCCTGAGTGCTGGGATTAAAGGCGTGCGCCACCACCGCCCAGCTTCTATTACATTGTTAATGACTTATTTTGTTTGCATTGTATGTATGTGCGTTGAGAAGGAGTGTGTGCGCCACAGTGTGCACCTGACTGAATGGTAACTTGCAGAAGTCGGTTCTCTCTTTCCATCATGTAGGCCACGGGGACCGGATTCAGGTCATGGGGGTTCGTGGCAGGTACTATGACCTAGCATCACGTAGCCCAGGCTGCACTCAAACTCGACACGCAGCCTCTGTCTCTTACGGGCTGTGCTGACAAGAGTGTGAGATCATCCCGGGCTTGGAAGCTGAGCTTCTGAAGATGCCCATTTGGGGCTGCATGAGATAGAAATGGGGCCGCATGGGAAGAAAAGTCGGTCCCACTGCCTGGACCCTACTTGAGAGGATGGAGCTTTTTCCAGCATTTTCTGGAAGTCACATGGGCTCTGAGCAAGGCTGGGGAAGGAAATGGGTCAGAGTGGGCTGAGGAGGCCTCGTAGGAGCTGTGACTCGTTAGCTGAGATGGGGGGGCTGTCCTGTGGAGGGGGTGCATAGTGATCGGGAGGGAGGTTGTGTGACGCCACAAGAGAGGCCATCCTGGGAGTCCCGATTCTGGTCCTGCCCCCCACTGTTTGCCCTCTCAGATGAACAGGTAGCTCCCCAAGGAAATGCAGATTAGAAACATTTGGGGACTTGAGACTTCTCAGGGCTGGGGCGGGTGGCAGCCGTGCTTGAAGCTTACAGGGCAGCATGTCCCTTGGTTGGAAGAGAAGAGAGGAGAAGGGAAAAGAGGAGGAGACAGAAGGGCTGGCAGCTCTTCTGGATGGTGACCCCGGATGTCACAGGCTGGGGCTTCAGCTCAGTTGGTAGAGTCCTTACCTAGCATGCACAGAGCCCTGGGTTCAATCCCCAGGACTGCACAAACCAGGCAAGGGAGCACATTCCTGCAATCCCAGCACTTAGGGAGGTAGAGGTGGGAAAGTCAGCAGTTCAAGGTCATTCCCAGCTATCAAGAACAGGACTCAGAGTTTGAATGCCCAGCCTCAGCGTGCAATGCCAGGCACAGTGGTCAGTCAGTCTAGCAGAATGGAACACCAGGTTCATCAAGAGACCCTGTTTCGCACACACAAAAAAGGCCAGTGAGATGGCTCAGCAGGTAAAGGCATCTTCCATTGAGCCTGCCAACCTAAATAATTCCTGCATCCCACATGGTTGGAGGAAATGGCTCCCACAACACAAGCTGTCCTCTGACTTCCATATGTACAGCTAACACACACACACACACACACACACACACGAGTGTAAAAACTTTAATATGGAGAGCATTAACTGTGGGCAGGAACATGTCATCCCCCGGCCTTCAGACACAAGAACACACACCTGTACCCACACGGAGAAATTACTTAAGTTGCACTTTGTGCCCTGACAGCAAGGGAGCAGCAAAGAGCAGCAGGCGGGGATAGTTTGATAGAGTCAATTTACTAGAGAGCACAGGTTCGCCCAATGGTTCTCAACCTGTGGGTTGCGACCCCCGGGGGTTAAAACAACCCTTTCCTAGGGGGTCGCCTGAGACCATCAGAAAACCCAGATATTTATATTACGATTTCCTATCAGTACCAAAATTATGAAGAAGCAATAAAAATACTTTTGTGGTGGTGTCGGGGGTTCACCACAGCATATGAGGAACCGTATTAAAGGGTTTAATTGCGTTAGGAAGGCTGAGAACCGTCGCTCTCTACCACTATACATGGGAGCCACTGTGCCATACTCCCCTCCATGCCCCACGCCCGCCAACATGTGTACATGCATGTGTATGTTAAGGAACATGTGCCAGTAGTCAATCTCTGGAGTCATTCTCAGCCATTCTGCACGTTGGTTGTTTTTTTCTGGACAGGGTTTCTCTCCCACACCTGGGGCTGGCTAATTTTCGTAGGCCGTCTGTCTGTCAAGGGATCCACCTTCCTCTGCTTCCCCAGCACGAGGATTGCTAATGTCTGTCTGTCACCACACCCAGGTTGTCATGTGGGTACTGGGTGTTGAACTGGAAGACTAGTCTGTGCTTTTGACGACTGAGCCATCTCTCCAGCTCTGCATTTTCTTAAAGACAGAGTCTCACGGGCCGGACACAGTGGCGCACGCCTTTAATCCCAGCTCTTGGGAGGCAGAGGCTGGCAGATCGCTGTGAGTTCGAGGCCAGCCTGGTCTACAAAGTGAGTCTAGGACAGCCAGGGCTACACAGAGAGACCCTGTCTCGAAAAACTTTTTTTAAAAAGTCACTATGTAGCTCGGGCTAGCCTTGAACTCTCAATCCTTTTACCTCAGCCTCCTTAGTGGTGAGATTATGGAGATTATACACTTGGTGATCCATTTACATTTTATTATGAGACCGGATCTCATTAAGTTGCTCAGGTTGGCTTGGAACTTACTTAGTAGCCCAGGTTGGCCTCGAACTCACTATGTAAGCAAGGATGACCTTGAACACCATCCTGACCCTGTAACGAGTCCACACATTTGCTTAAAGTGGTGTTGGGGGAATCAAACCCAGGGCTTTGTGTGTGTTAGGACAAGCTGAAGATGGACAGACCCTGGCCCCTCCACTCTTGAGACTTGAGACCCCTCAGTGCAGAAGAGTCCTTTTCTAAGACATGGTGGGCTGATGCTGGATCTCACACAGAGTACTGGTCCAAACCCTAGGTCCCCCTCAAGCACCACAGCGAGCTGGGGTTTGGTTGGCAACACACCCCTGTCATTTCAGCTATTCCAGAGGCTGAGGCAAGGGGCTCAAAAACCAGAAAGAGGGGGCAAGGGAGAGAGCCAGAGTTTCAGTCTACAGAGAGGGTCCAACAGGGCCAATCAGGCAGGTCCAGGCAGCCACTGGTAAATAGCCTTGCAGGTAACTGCAAGAACTGGGCCTGGGCCAGAGGCCGTGGGCTAATGGAAAAGATACCAACCTCATTTGTCCTTCAGCATCAGGAGTGGGAGGCAGACGAAGGCAGGCGCATTCAGGTGGCACGCAGCCATGGGAGCCTTCTGCGCATCCTACCTGGCTCCTTCCGCTTGTCCTGTCTGAGCTTGGCGGGGCAGGGGCGGGCAGGCTTGTGAGAGGAGAAGGGGGTGGGGATAGACGGATCTGGGGTGGAGAACTTGCTTTGTCTCCGTCAACCCAGTTGGCCTCCATTCTGACCCATCCTGGAAGCTTCCAGTTAAAAGTCCTAGAGAAAGGGAGAGTGTGTTGGGTCTCCTGATGTAGAAAGAGACGGTACTCCCCTACCTTTCTCCCCACATTTTCTCCTCCCCGGCTGCTTTCCCCACCCCCCACCCCATCCCCTTGGTGCCTTGGCTGTCCTGGAACTCACTCTGTAGACAGATCTTGAACTTAGAGATCCATTTGCCCGTGCATCCCACACGCTGCGATTAAAGGCGTGCGCCATCACCACCCTCCTGGCACTTAAACTTTAATGAAAATTTTATGTGTGTTTTTGAGACCAGGTCTCTGGTAGTCCAGGCTGGTTTTGAACTCCCTATGTGGCTGAGGATGGTCTTGAACTCCCTATCCTGGCCTCCATTTCTGAAGTGCTGGGATTAAAGACACATGCCACCATGCCTGCCTTTTAAACGCTGTACTGGGAACTGGGTGGTGGCGGTGGTGCAGCTTTTAATCCCAGCACTCAGGAGGCAGAGGCAGGAGGAGCTCTGAGTTCGAGGCCAGCCTGGTCTACAAAGGACAACCAAGGCTACACAGAGAAACCTTGTCTTGGAAAAAAAAAAGAAAGAAAAAAAGAACCAACCAACCAACCAAAAGAGCCATGCTGGGGACCAAAGCCAAGACTTTATGCATACTACCCAAGTACTTTATCAACAGAGCTACCCTCAGCAGCTCCCCGATCCTGCTGCTCAGACATGATCCCCCTATGTATCCCAGGCTGGATGCAAGCTCAGCAGTCCTCTTCAGTGTTCCAACTTCTGGGACTCCAGGTGTGCATCACTACACTTAAACATTTCAAATCCGCCACCTCCATTTCTTCCTTAAGATTTCCCGTAGTTTTTATAAAACAGTGTCTTTTTCTCTTAACTCATTTCTTTTTCTTTCTTTGTGTGTGTGTGTATAACAGGTTTTTCGAGACAGGGTTTCTCTGTGTAGCCTTCACTGTCCTGGACTCACTTTGTAGACAAGCAGGCTAGCCTCGAACTCACAGCGATCCGCCTGCCTCTGCCTCCTAAATGCTGGGATTAAAGGTGTGCACCACCACCGCCCGGCTCTAAGCTTACTTCTTTTTTCTTTTCTTCTTCTTCTTTTTTTTACTGGTTTTTCAAGACAGGGTCTCTCTGTGTAGCCTTGACTGTCCTGGACTCGCTTTGTAGACCAGGCTGGCCTCGAACTCACACTGATCCACCTGCCTCTGCCTCCCGAGTGCTGGGATTAAAGGCGTGCACCACCACGCCCAGCTCTAAGCTTATTTCTTAACCCAGCTATCACACATTGTATGTGTTTAAAGATAAGCTTCATATCACAATCTCGAGCTGTTTTAGTCTGTTCCTGACCCCTCTATGTTATTTTGTCTTACTCCAAGCAAACATCCCGGCACGTCGTAGCTTTCCTCCGCTCCAGCTCCTCTCTTCCGACCTTCCTTGGCCCATGGCTGAATCCTCTGCTTCCTCTCCTAACTCCGCCTCCCCTGGCTGACAGGAAGTCCAGCCCTACTCTCTCCCCTGCTCTGTTGATTGGCTATAAGCTGCTTAATTGACATAACAGGGGGACAACTGGGGAGCAGAGTTTACACAATCTTTAGACAGGAAATCGGAATTTAAACTACACAATACCTTGTGTTTACATCCATTCACCACCTCTCTGCTTAACCAGGTATGTCTAACCTTTGGACACTGTGACATGTTGTCATCTACAAATGTGGCGAGCCACATTCACGGCTATCTTGGAATGCACCTGGCATGTGGACTGCTGGTTGGACATGTTTTCGAGCTTAAACCTTTCAGTGGCTTTCTGTCATTTGCCGGGAGGGGGCCCGGGGCGTGGGGCGGAAGCAAATTTTAAAAGTATCTTTGTCGGGGCTGGAGAGATGGCTCAGTGGTTAAGAGCACTGGCTGCTCTTCCAGAGGTCCTGACTGCAATTCCCAGCAACCACATGGTGGCTCACAACCATCTATAATGTGATCTGGCGCCCTCTTCTGGCCTGTGGGTGTACATGCAGCTAGAGCACTCATATATAACCATCTATAATGAAATCTGCTGCCCTCTTCTGGCCTGCTGGTTCACATGCAGTACAGAATACTGTATGTAAAAACAAATAAATAAAGAAATCTTTAAAAAGAATATCTTTGTCTTAGACATCCTGTCTAGCCAAGTATGGTGGCCAGTGCTTGCCATTTCTACATTTGAGAGGCTCGACTAGGAAGATTGTAAGTTCAAGGCCATGCTGGGCTATGTAGTTAAGTTTAACACCAGTCTGGGGTACACAGTAGGACCCTGAGCCGGGCGTGGTGGCGCACGCCTTTAATCCCAGCACTTGGGAGGCAAAGGCAGGAGGATCGCTGTGAGTTCGAGGCCAGCCTGGGCTACAAAGTGAGTCCAGGACAGCCAAGGCTAACACAGAGAGACCCTGTCTCGAAAAAAAAAAAACGAAAAACAAACAAACAAAAAAAAACCAAAAAAAAAACCAAAAAAAACACAGTAGGACCCTGTCTCATTTTTTTAAAAAAAAATTAAATTGCCAGATGGTAGTGGTGCATGTCTTTAATCCCAGCACTTGGGAGACAAAGGCAGGCGGATCGCTGTGAGTTCGAGGTCAGCCTGGTCTACAGAGTGAGTTCCAGGATAGCTAGAGCTAAAACAAACAAACTAACAAAACAAAACCCAGTTTTGAAAGACCAATGGCCGGGCGTGGTGGCACATGCCTGTAATCCCAGCACTCGGGAGGCAGAGGCAGGTGGATCACTGTGAGTTCGAGGCCAGCCTGGTCTACAAAGTGAGTCCAGGACCGCCAAGGCTACACAGAGAAACCCTGTCTCGAAAAAAAAAAAAAAAGACCAATGAGTAAATAAATAAATAAATAAATCCAATCAATCAATCAATCAATCAATCAATCTTGGGCTAGAGAGATGGGTCAACAGTGAAGAACATTGTCAGCTCTTGCAGAGGACCCAGGTTAGTTCCCAGAACTTGCATGGCTGCTCACAACCAGTTGTAACTCTGGCTCCAGGGGATCTGACACCATTTTTTTTTTTTTTTTTTTTTGTCTCAGATCACCAGGCACACACCTAGTGTACCTCTTGGCATGGCAGTCATAGAAACAAAATAAAAACAAATAAACTCTCTTAAAATATCAAAGCCTTCCTCTCAGACCTGGGTGCTCCTTCTTCTTCACGGACTCTCTCTCCCACCCCACCTGCCTGATCTAGTGATCACGAGAGACCCCACCTCAGAGCTTTAGTTTTTCATGGTACGTAACATATCTGAAATTAAATTTTCCAGACTCAAAATGGAGTTACTCATGTCAGCTCTAACCAAGGAAAAAGAAGACAGACACCAGTTCCATTCCTCCCTAGAATTCATGTTTCAAAACAAAAACCAGGGGCTGGAGAGATGGCTCAGTGGTTGAGAGCACTGATTGCTCTTCCAAAGGACCCGGGTTCAATTCCCAGCACCCATATGGCAGCTCACAACTGTCTGTAACTCCAAGATCTGACACCCTCACACATACATACATACATACATATAGGCAAAATACCAATGCACATAAAATAAATAAATAACACAAAACAGCAGCAGCAGCAACAACAACAAGCCAGGAGTGGGTAACATGTGACTGTAATACCACTGCAGGGATGACGGGGACAGCACCATCCTTGGGTCTTGCTATAGGCAGCCTAGCTCAGTTGGTGAGTTGCAGGACACTAAGAGACCCTGTCCAAACAAACAAACAAACAAACAAACAATGAATGGTACCTCCTGGAGAATGACCCCCAGGGCTGTCTCTGATACACACACACACACACACACACACACACACCAACCTGTGTGTCCCCTGATGATAGTTGTCACAAGAGACCTGTCAGAACTACAAGTTTGGGATGGCAGATAAAGGCGCTTGTCACCAAGGCTCACAAGTGGGGTTTGATCTACCTATACACACACACACACACACACTATATATATATATATATATATATATATATATATATATATATATATATATATATATATATCCTTTTTCTCTCTCACACAGAGATCTGCTTGCCTCTGCCTCTCCAAGTGCTGGGATTACAGGCGTGTCCCACTTCACTCAGCTAGTTCACTTGGGATGCAGAGGCAGGTGGATCTCTGAGTTTGAGGCCAGCCTGGTCTACAGAATGAGTTCCAGGACAGCCAAGGCTACACAGAGAAAGCCTATCTGGAAAAACCAAGACCAAAACCAACCAACAAATAAAAGACAAGGTCTCATGTATCCAGGTTGGCCTCAAACCTCCTATGTAGAAGTCGATGACTGTGAACTGATAATTCTGCTGCCTCTGCCTCTGGGGTGCTGAGATTACAGGGGTGCACTACACCACCTGGCTTTATGAGGTGCTGGGGGTGGAACCCAGAGCCTCATGCATACTAAGCACCCTGCGACAGAGCTCCCCACCTTTAAAGATTTATTATGTAATGTTTGCCTGCATGTGTGCCTGTCAGCCAGAAGAGGGCACCAGACCTCATTATAGATGGTTGTGAGTCACCATGTGGTTGCTGGGAATGGAACTCAGGACCTCTGGAAGAGCAGCCAGTGCTCTTAACCTCTGAGCCATCTCTCCAGCCCCCAGAGTCTCTCTTATAGCTCAGGCTAGCCTCCCTGACTGCGGTTACATGCATGATCACATCCTGCCTTCCCCCTGGGCCCATTCCATTCCAACACGTCCACAGACCGCAATAGCGTGGCATGCCTATGAGGTTATAACCTTGCTGGGGCCACAGTTCCTGTCCTATCTTTTTCCCCCATTGTACAAAGCTGGGGCTGGGGGTGGAGCCAGGGTCATCTTGGAAGGGATGTGTGCACTATCAGGTGGTAGGGTGGGGTGTCTGGGCAGACTGAGAACCCTCTCTTGGGAACACCCCTTCCTCCAAACCTATGAGGCCCCTTTGTCTGCCAGAATTCTTGGCGCCTCGCTCATCTGCTGCAGAAACAATAAACGGAGAACTGGCCAGGATGTTGCAAAGGGCATGCGTTCTGAGAGGGGAGGAGACGTCTGAGTGGTAAGGGACTGGGAGGGAAGGAAGACAAAGAGAGGACGCAACACAGACTCACCTCTGGGTGACAGATTTTTTTTTTCTATTGGGAAAGTGCTCTGTCCTGAGCTGCAACATGGCACCCTCCCCCTTACATTTTTTGACTCATTTATTTTGAGATGTGGGTGTGTGCTAGCTCATGCTATGACCTGCGTGTGTATGTCAGTCAGAGGACAACTTGCCTGAGCTGGTTTTCTCCTTCCACCGTGTGGTTCTCAGGGAACAAATTTAGGTTGCCAGGCTTGGCAGCAAGCGTCTTTGCCCACTGAGCTGTCCTGCCCGCCTCTCATTGAGTTTGCTTAAGAAAAAAAAGCAGAAACACACACCTGTCTATCTATGTATCACATCTGAGGTCTACAGCAGAGATGGCCTCTCTTTGCTGTAACCTCCCTACCTGATGTTTCCACCCCGGTATTTGAGAAATAACTTGATTTATGACATTCTTTGTTTGCTGTTAGTGTAAAAAACTTTATGCCACTGTTACCATATTGGCATGTGGTAGTCGGGGTGGGGTGGGGAACCTAACTCCGTTTCTTGTTTTGGTTTCAGAATAAAGTATCTTATTCCCTTTAAGATTAGAGCATTAGAGCTGTGTTTTGCCTTAATGGGAGAACCTTTTAGTCACAGACTTATTCAAATGTATACAACGTGTACCAGTCAGCCTGCCTTCACAATCATCAGCATTAGCTTCCTGTTTTCCTTTTAATGCATATGTGGTATATGCATGTGTGTGCACATGTGTGCAGGTACAGTTGCCGTGTGTGTGTGTGTGTGTGTGTGTGTGTGTGTGTGTGTGTAGAGGCCAGAAGTGAACATCAGGTGTCTTCCTCCACTACTGCCCACCGTATTTGTTAAGGCAGAGTCTCACTGTGAGCCTGGAACTCAATGTTTTGGCTAGGTTGGCTGGCCAGTGAGCCCCTGGGATGCACCAGTCTCCACCTTCAGCACTGGGGTTACTTGCTTTTAGATAGATGCCAGGAATCTAAACTCAGATTCCCCCCCCCCCGCCCCCTTTGAGACAGGGTTTCTCTGTGTAGCCCCGGCTGCCCTGGAACTTGCTCTGTAGACCAGGCTGGTCTTGAACTCCGAGCTCCCCGCCCCCCCCCCCGCCCCCCCCCCCCCCCGCCTCCCATGTGTTGGAATGGGAAGGTGCTCTCCACCGCTGCCTTGCTCCAAACTCAGATTCTAATGCTTGTGCTTGTAAGGACTTTACGGGCAAGCCGTCTCTAGCGTCGCTGTCCCCGCCCCCTCCAGTGTGGCAGGCTCTGGATTATGACATCCCTGTTTCTCTTGGGGCTACAGTGGGGCCTCTTACTGATGGTCCTCACGGAACCTCCTAGTTCCACACTTGCTTCTTCAGCCTCCCCAAGAGACTGAGCCTCCACAGAGCGCCCAGCTATGACCATCTGCATTCCCAGTGAAGACAAACAGCAGCTGGGAGGCTCTGCTATTTCTTGTGGAAGAACCACAGGACCTGGCAGCGTTGTAACTGGAGGCGCCTTTCTCCACCGCATAAGAGAATAAAATGTGACCACGTTTGTTTTTTGTTTTGAGACAGGGTCTCTCTGTGTAGCCTTGGCTGTCCTGGATTCGCTTTGTAGACCAGGCTGGCCTCAAATTCACAGAGATCTGCCTGCTTCTGCCTCCCAAGTGCTGGTGGGGGGTCGGGACCAGGATGTAGATTTTACTTAGTTTGTGTGTAAACGTGAATTAGAGAACAGCTTGTGAGAGTCAGGTCTCACTCTGGAACAGCTCCGATTGCCAGGCGTGGTGGCAATCGCCTTTAACCTCGGAGCCATCTTACCAGCCTCCAGGATGTGGACTTAAAGTTAAGGTAATATTCCGTAAAGTCCTACAGTATTTCCTACCCAAATACCAGAATGCAGGGATTTTGCAAAGGGGGTGCTTCCACGTACAAGGAAGTTTCTATCGGCGTTCAGACCTGACCAAAACCTTCAGGAACGCTGTGGGGGCACCTCGCAGGACGTCCACATGTGAAAGCAGTGACCTTTTTTTTTTTTTTCAGTGAAAGAGTCCTAACACTTAATCCCAGAACAAACGTAGAGAAGAGTCTGAAAGGCAAGGACGCCAAATTCGCGTTGGTGAGGGGGGGGGGGGTAGGGAAATAGTCTTGACGGGACTCCATAGAGCACCTAGGGTACCGTCGCTCTAAAGCCCCGCCTTCAGGGCGAAGTCAGCTAGTACGGGCGGAAGTGCGACGGAAGCTGGAGGGTGGAATGATAAGAATGACATCCAAGAGGACCAATGGAGTGGCGCGGCGGGATTGTTGTTGCTGTACACCGGTGGGTAAGGGCTAACGGTTTCCGGTAGCGGTAGCCCGGGAGGGTGGACCTAAAGAGACAACGCCGCGTCCCGAAATCCCGGACCCCTGCGGCAACTACGAGATGATGGGCTACGAGGCGTGCGAGTTGGAGTCCATGGAAGGCCAAGAGGCCGTGGAGGTCCCGGGGCCACCCCCGGAGCCGCGAGCCCCGGAGCCCCGAGCCCCAGAACCCGAACCGGGCTTAGACTTGAGCTTGAGCCCGAGCCCTCTGCCCGAGAGTCCGGAGCGGCGGGACGGCAGCCCGGGGCGGCGGGGCGGCCGCCGGAGGGGGCGGCAGGTGAGCGGCGTCAAGGCCCGGCCCCCCCTGCCCATCGAGCGCCCGGGAATCTAATCCGCCGCTCACCGTCCCGTCTTCTACATCCAGGTTCGTTTTCACCTGGCCCCGTCCTCTCCGTCCCGGTCCGAGCCGCTGGGCGACGATCCCGCGGCGTCGCATGAGCTGGAGACACCGGCCCTGCAGAGCAGCCTGGCTTTGAGTTTGGAGTTGCAGAACGCGCGCGCCGCTGTCGCCGGCGGCCAGTTTGACGCCTCCAAGGCGGTGGAGGAGCAGCTGAGAAAGTCGTTCCAGACCCGCTGTGTGCTGGAGGAGACCGTGGCGGAGGGTGAGGGGGGCAGGCGGCGCCGGCCCGGCGGTCCGGGGAAAGGGCGCCGCTCACACCCGCCTTCCCTGCGCTCGCAGGGTTGAACGTGCCGCGCTCTAAGCGGCTCTACCGAGACCTGGTGAGTCTGCAGGTGCCGGAGAAGCAGGTTCTGAACGCCGCGCTGAGGGAGAAGCTGGCGATGCTGCCGCCGCCGCAGCCCCGAGCCCCGCCCCCGAAGGTGAAGGAAGGGATCGGGGGACCTAAGTTTTACTTCTCCCCTGGGTTCTCTTCCTCCATCCCGAGTGTAACCTTGTCTTGGGCCTCACCTTCCCACAGGAGATGCTCGGGTCAGGGCCAGACATAACCATGCTGTGCAGTCCGGACTCCCTGTGTTACGAATCTCCGCACTTGACAGTGGAAGGACTGCCCCCGCTAAGGCTTCAAGCCCGGCCCCGCCCTTCAGAAGACACCTTCCTCATGCATCGGATGCTGAGGCGCTGGGAAGCCTAGCCCTCAAAACTCCTCTTACTGCTTTTTGTTAAAACTGTTCCCTCATAGAATAAAGTGGGTTGTTGTTTTTGCTAAATTACCGAATTCCTCTTCGGAGCTATGATGGTATTAAACTGCCCCTGGCTGGAAGCTGTAGGTAGAAATCTCCCCACCCACGCCCACCCACTATCCAAGTGCGGGGTCAGACCTTCCTCTCCACTTAAATCACCGCCTCTGTTTTGATCATAATTACAACTTGGGACTGATTCTTACACCAAGGCTCCATGCTTGTTTCAGCACTTGGGAGGCTGAGACAGAAGGTTCCTGTGTTAAAGGGCACTCTGGGCTACACAAATTACTTCTTTTAATGTATATACAAATCCCTGGCTTCAATCTCCAGGGTGTTCAAGCGTATACACAAATAGTCAGAGTGCTTTACATTCCACTTTGGGTGTGATAAGGAAGACTTGTGAACCTAAGTTAGGACATACTGTCTCAAAAACAACAAAAAAGCACTCCCCTCCCCCTGTATTTACAAGAACATTTTTGAATGTATCTGTCTTTCCACATCGCTCTGGTTGTCTCTGGACTCATGTAGACCTGGCTGGCCTTTAACTCAAGCGAGATTAAAGGCCTACACTTCGCCTAGCTATTTAAGTACTTCTGAAAAGTATCCAAATGTGGGCTTGTAAAACGTCTGTTCCAGTTTTTGTCTTGAATGAAGGCTTACTACCTGTGGACTAACCTAGGCCTACAGTGTTTTCAGCCTGTGACTTACTGCCTTTTTCCCTCCATTTGAGACAAGGTTTCTGTGTAGCCTTGGCCATCCTGGACTCGCTTTGTAGACCATGCTGGCCTCAAATTTAAGAGATCCACCTTCTTCTGCCTCCCTAGGGCTGGGATTAAAGCCTAAGGCTGGTGTAACACTGTTTAGTAAGCTCACCCTTTGTTTTTACTGAGCTCTGGACAGGCTGCTTCAATTCAGCTGTTCTGGTCCAAAAGCCTCCCTGTTGATTTATTATTCAACCTGGCTTTCTGCTTGGCCTTAACCTACTCCATCTACTAATCTCCTAGCTCCTTAGATCTAAGCCTCAACTCTCTCTCTCTGCAACCCATCTATTACCGTCCTGGTAAAACTGCCTCCTTCCCACTCTCAAGAGACACTTTCAAACATGGGGGCTTCCTTCTACAAACTTTACCTTCATTGCTTGGGATTAAAGCTGTGTACCTCCACACCTGGACCTAAGCTTTTCTTTACCTGATACTTGCTCTACAGCAGGCTGACCTTGAACTCAGATCTGTTTGCCTCTGTCTCCTGGTTTAACTAAAGGCAGCTGGATCACACAGACCTAGGTCTTTCAATGTCATCTCTTGCCAGGAACAGCCATGTTCTGAATGAAAATTCCTCTACATGGGCTTTAACCAGATGATTGCTTTAAAGCAGACATTCCTGGCTTCCTTTTATCTAACAGGAGAGTGCTCAGTGCTTAAGGTTCCAGACATCCTTGACAAACCAATCAAGACCTTCACTTTGTCAACTACCCAAACATCTTCCACCACGGGTCCTGGAGCAGGTTTGTGACTCTTGGCTATTAACCATGTCTAGTTTGGGCTGGAGAGATGGCTCAGCGGTTAAGAGCACTGACTGCTCTTCCAGAGGACCCGGGTTCAATTTCCAGCACCCACATGGCAGCTCACAACTGTAACTCCAAGATCTGACACCTTCACACATACAATACATGCAGGCAAAGCACCAATGCACTAAAAATAAATTATTTAAAAAACAAAACAAGTCTAGTTCATTTTACCTCCACTGCCAAGTCCTTTAAGTTAGGCAATTTGGACTCTAAGCTACCCACCAAAATTTGCATTAACCCCGCCCCCAGCAAGAAGGGTACTGTACAGTAAGGGTACAGTTCTATGTCGACCTTGATACATGCTAGTCATCAGAGAGGAAGGAACCTCAACTGAAAAAAATGCCTCTAAGATCAAGCTGGAGGTAAACCTGTAGGACATTTTTTTAATTAGTGGTTGATGGTGAGAGGCCCTGGCCTGGTGTGGGTGGGGCCATCCCTGAGCTAGTGGTCTGGGGCCTAGAAGAAAGGCTGAACATACACAAGCAATTCAGTAAGTCTTGTCCATGGCTTCTGCTTCCAGGTCCCTGCCTCCCTTGATGAGCTGAGATGTGAAAGCATAAGCTGAACAAACCTTTTCCCCGAGTTTCTTAGGTCATGGTGTTTCCTAACAATAGTAACTCTAAGACAGGTACTGGCTTCCAAAACACCGACCCCCAATCTCCACCCCTTGGAGACACTGAGTCACTTTGGAGCCCACCCAGGCCGGCCCCAAACCTTGAGACCTGTGTGTCTCTGCCTCCCAAGTGCTGGGATCAAAGGCCTCTGTGTCATCACACCGAGTAAAAACCACCCTTGAGACTCTAGGATGGGCTAAGGGACTACACAGTTCTACTTGGAAGTGCCACCAGGCTAGAAAGTTCCAGACAGGTGCCAGGGGCCACTGCCCTAGGTATCAAGTTTATTGTGCTGTTCTCACATCCCAAACCCAGCTCCCTCTCCCACAAGGGGACAGCAGGATTTTCACAGTAGCTGTGTCTCCTTACCAAACTTCCCCTCTAACACCCTTAGTCCATTCATGGTCCGTTTAAGTGCAGCTAGGAGCAGAGGCTGAGGAGAAGCGGGCATCTCCTTCTGAGCACAGGAGGAAGGGCCTGGAGACTCTGACATTCCCCTTCCCGCTGCGCGCGTGTGCGTGCCCCTAGGAGGACAGAGTCGGCAAACAGTCCATGCCATCCAGCCCAGCAGCTGGGGGAGGAAGCTGATGTAACTCCAGCGCAGCTGGGCTTGCTCAGGGCCAGAGGTGTCAGGAAGAGACACGGGGAAGCAACTTAGGAAAAGCTCTCTTTACAGATCCAAGAGAGGCAACTTTTTGGAGTTAGACAGGAAAGACCTTGGGATAATTCCCTCTTTCCCCAGGTCCTCAGGAGCAGCAAGGGCAGCCTCTTCACACCTTCTATTCAGAAGGCCACTTACTGGCTGGGGGATCGAGCCTTGTGGAACAAGTACACAGGACGCTGGAAGCCTGAAGGAAGAGCACACAGAGGCAGGTGGCTAGGACCTTGAGGTTCTCCACAGGGTCTCTACCCGCCCAGGCAGGACCACGCCTCCCAGCCTACAAAAGGAGCCATTCTTACCTCTGGAGGTGTTACTTGGTGTGGCCACAAGCTCATAGCTGGAGAAGCCCACTTCTGGGGATGTAAGGTAGGAACTGAACTGTTCTGGCTTCAGCTGGATTCGAAAGTAGTTCTTATAGATTGTTTCCTGGGGAAAAAAGGAGGGGTCATTTCTGCTTGCCACCTCTTCCCCTGGCCAATTATGACATCCTTTTCCCTCCTTGCTTAAGACAGTCCTCGCTGGGTACGCTGGTTCTTAGAAGGCTGAAGCAGGAGCATGTAGAGTTCAAGACCAGCCTATACCACAGGGCAGGTTCAGGCCAGGAGCGTAGGCAGTCTCAGAAAATAAAGGGCTGCCAGGTTGCTGCCAGCCCTCGGAAGGCAGAGGCGGGGGATCCCTGAGTGCTGGGCCAGCCTGGTCCAGAATTAGTTTCAGGACAGCTAAGGGTACATAGAGAAATGTTGTCTTAGACAACAAACAAAAGGGCTGGGGCTGGGGCTCACCGGTAGGGAGAATGCCTTCCTAGCCACGTGAGAGGTAGGGGGCTTCATCCTCATTAAAATCAAAAGATGGTTATTCCCTATCTCTACAGAAACCTGACTCACCGTGAGAGACTTTCTCCTGCAGTAGGAGGACCAGGGTTGGGGCTCCAGGACCAGAATGCCCCCAGGGCGCAGATGCCGGTAGATCCTGCGGAACATTCGCTTCAGCCCCTCATCCCCCCAGTTCAGGTGCACCCACTTGGTGAGGCTGAGGCAGAGCACCACATCATACTCAGGTCTCTGGGCATCCACCAGCTCATCTCGGTCCAGGACATAGTTACCCTGCGGGCCACAAGAGGGAAGGAGGTCAAAACGAGGGATGAGCAGCACCGCGGCCCCACAGCCACCTGCACACTGACACCAGGTCCTGCACACAACCTCACTTCAGCCCTTGGCGGCCTTCTTCTGAGGCTCCTCCGACAGCGCCTTCTTTCAGTGTCATGTTCTCTCGTCTCCCTTTCCTGCCTCTGCTTCCTCCTGGTGCTAAACCAAACAAACTTAAAAGGGAGCCCAGGCAGATTTAAGTTGAGCTAATTACCCACAGATAATGAGAAGACTGGAGGGTTCCCAGGACCCCGGCCTGTGGTTATCCTTACTCCCAACCAGGGACCTTACGTACAAGGGCAGAGACTCTCCATGCATGTCTCAGGTCTATTCTTTCCCCAAAGAAATGAGAAAACTTTAGGAAATTAAAAAGGTAAACTCATGATCACTCCTGGGAAGACATTTTTCCAGGCTAAGCCATGGGCAAACACTCCTTGGGACAACCTCCCAAATGCTTAGTGGAGGAAGCTGCTGCAGATGGGGACATAGCTGTCAGACCGGGCACTCTGTCCACTGCCCCTCCCTCCAGTCAGCATGGAAAAGACCAGCCTCGTTTATTGGGTTCCTGACTATAGTAACTTCCAACAGTCTGTGTTCTAGCTAAGGAAACCAAGGGCAGCTGATGCAAACAAGGGGCCCATCAAAGGCCCGGAGCCACACATATAGGAGTGTTGCTACCAGTTTCCCCTCCCTCAAAGAAAGCCAACCTCAGGAGATTTGAGGACAAGGTTCCATTGGACTGAGCAGCTGAGGTTACCCTCAAGGGAAGGCAGACTGTCTGGGTCCCAGGCCCTGCTGGAGGCAGGACAAGGCAACACCTATGATGGGGTATGAGATCCTTGTAGTCATGAGAAACGACCAGATGTTACACCTGAAGGTAGTGATCAGATCCCGCTTTCCAGGTTACAGGAGGAGAGACAACACCCAGTGGAGAGTCTCTGGCCAATCCAGACTGTTCTCCCCAGGAGCCGTTCTTGCATGGAGGAACAGATGCAGGGCTATCTCTAGGTCACGACCACCCCCCCAACACACATTCCTACTTAATCTCCTCTTCACACTTGGACCCTATTCCAAGTCTCTGGACTCTCTTACCGTGACGAAGACGACATTGTTGGGGAAGACAGATGTATCCGCTCCATCCAAGGGCACTTGGGGTGCAGCGATGGGACCCCGGCTGGCTGTCAGTGAGGCTGGGAAGCAGCTTCTTTTTCGGACAGTGGTAGTCCCTTCCTCCCCTTCTGTCCCTGGGTCACCCTCAGAAGTCTGAGCTTGGAGACGAAGCTCCTCGGACAGGTAGTGCCGGATGTTTTGGCGGGCAGAGTGGATGAGCCGTGGATCAATGTCCAGCCCCACCATCCGGGCTGGGCCCCACTTGCAGGCAATACTTAGGGTTAGGTGGCCAACATTGCAGCCCAGATCTAGGACGTCCCGGCCTTGAAACCACTCGGGTTTCAACACCCTAAGGCGCACGTCCTCGCAGGAAGGGTTGCGATAGCCGTAGTACTTGCAGTAATTCCCATACTGGAACTTTTGCTGCTGCTTTTTGAAGCCAGTTGCAGGTAGTGGGTGGTGGTGCCGGCCTCCCCCACTGCCTCTGCCCTTTTCCTTGGAACCCTGGCTTCCACCCCTAGCCCCTGCCTCCGACTTGCTGGAAGTCCTGCGACGTTTGCGATGTCGGGAGGAGGATGAGGGTGCAGAGGTAACTGAGGCGGCTGGAGGGGCAGAAAGGGAGCCTGAGGAACCCTGCAGGGCGGACGGTAGGGGAGACACAACTTCATCCCTGCAGTTGATGGCTGTGTTGAGTTCATAGGGCTGAGGGGCATCGAGGTTCTGGCCCCTGTGTTGTTGCTGCTGTGTAGCACCCTCCCCGTGGAGTGAGGGGGTGAGAGGGTCAGTGGGCAGCACGGCCTGACTGTCGTTCCCTCCAGACGCCTGCTGCTGCTGCTGCTGCTGCTGCTGGTGGTGCGGTCCCCGGTGTCTATGGCGCTTGCGACCAATCTTGAGTGGCGAGGCAAGCACTACATGGGCCTCATCAGTGCAAGTGTTGAGACTGAGCGGGTCAGTGATATCTTTGGGGATGAGGATCTCCACAGGGTCTCGCCCCTTGGCCGGAAGTGGGGATGACTTTGGGGTCTCCGCATTGAGCGCGCGACTCACTTCCTCATCCAGGAGGCTATTCAGGTTCAGTGGATCAAATATATTGCCCCCCAGAAGGAAATTGGAGGGTAACACAGAGTCGCAGTCCGAATTCACACGCCGGCGCCTCTTGAAGGCCGGATGTTTGAAGCCTCCACCGCTCCCTCCCCCCACGTTACAGCTATTTCTTCTTTTGCCCCCGCCACCCCCGGGGGGTCGGTGGGGCTGGTAGCCATTGCGAGGTCGTGGAGGGGCTGGGGGACCCAGGTCCGTTCCGCCCCCTCCCCGTCGCTCCTCCCCCACGTCCGCAGGAGCGGCGGCTCGCCCGTGGGGCTCCCCATGCGCCTGGGGGCCGCCCCCTCCGCTGGCTGTGGCCCCGGCCGAGTGTGCGCGTGGGCCCGGCCCGCGTTCCGTCCCGTCGCGCAGCTCCCCGGAGGCAGCCTCTCGGGGCGGTCGCACCTCGGGGCCGCCCCCTCCACCCGACTCATCTTTGAGCGGCGGCGGCGGGGCCGGCACCAGAAAGGGCTCCTTCTCCGCCGCCATCTCGATCATCTCCTCTCCCCGTTTAACTCCCCCTTCCCAAGCGAGGGTACTGAGAAGAGATCGAGGGGAAGCCCCCGGCAACCTTTCCTAGGACCACCTCGCTCCCCTCCCCTTCCCCGAGTGCGCGCGCAGCTCTGCCTCGCGCCCAAGCGCCGCCGCCACCCCCCCCTCCCACCTCCCTCCCGCGACACACCAAGCGCGCTCCACTCGCCCGCGAGACCAAAACAAGATGCCCGCGAGACCCGGACGAGCCCGAGGAACCAACTGCGCGTGCGCCGCCACCCTCTCCACCGCCGCCACTACCACACCGCGGCGAGCGCGCACGACGGGCGCGCGTTCCGCTCGCCCAGAAGCCGCGCATGCGCACCCCGCCACCGCCCGGGCTGCGCGCGCACCGGGAGTGCGAAGCAACTTAACGGCTCCGAGAGTTTAAAATACAGCCCCCCCTCCTTCCCTCTCCCCAGCAGCCTCACCCTGCCTCCCCGGGCCCCCAGCCTGAGACGCCCACCGCCCCACACGGACACCCGACTTTCCTTCGCCGCTACGTCCAAGCCCTACTGATATCCTTTGTCTCTGCCGTGCGATCCCACCCACCGTAGGCGGGGAACGGGAGCTGCTGGGAAAAGGTCTCCTTGACACCCGACCCTTGCTCCTGAGGAATGAGTCTCCTCGGTCTCCTCCCGGCTCTAAACCCAACAACCTCCCTGCCCCGCCTCCTGCCTCCTCCTCCCCCCCCCACCCATCCCCGCCCCTTCTAGAGAGCGCCTGCGCAAAACCCTTTTGGGCTTGCGCGGGTAGAAGGCGCGACACGTGCGGGAGATGGTGCTCCGCCCCCTCCGCCCTGGGGGCGGGGAGTGTGACGTCGCTTCCTTAGCTTAGATACGCGCAGCGTGCGTCTGCCCGATTCCAAGGGGTGTGCGTTCCCAGCGACGGGGACGGGCTCGTGAATTATTCATGAGCGATCGCTCTTTCCCGCTTCCCGCCCCCCGCCCCCCCCCTTTCCAACCCTCGCTTCCACCCATCTAATTAGAATTAGGATTTAGGAAGGGCCGGAGGGGAGAATGATAAAGGAGGCAAAGGAACCTTTCACACTGTCTCAGGAACTATTATCAGTAAGATGAAAGACATCATTTAAAATGTTCTCTGAATTGAAAACAAGCAAACAAAAGTACTAAAGCAACCGAGGTGGCTCAAGTTCCTCTTCCTGACCCTCCTCCTTCCACCGAAGGCGAACACCTAGAGAACCACGTCTTCCTCCTCTCCGCCCAACATCTGGACTCCGCCACAGTGCGGCGCCTGCGCGTCAGCCCCCAGCTTGTCGGGTGGCGTCGCTGTGAACGCCGGCGCCGTCGGCTAAACGTTGAAACATTTTGCAGCGCTCTCGCTGCAGTGTCGCCCCCCCCCCCCGCTAGACACACAAGCGAGTGTGGGTGGGAAAGGGTACCGAATCGCTTTGGGCCCTCCGGCCAATGGGACGCACAGAGTCGAAGCTGAGTCCCAAAAGTGGATGGCTGGCGGAGTTTCCCTGTCAACAGACGACTGTCAGAGAAGAGCACTCTAGAGGCAACAGTGGAGCTCAGGGTAGTCTCAAACAAAATATCAGGGCGTGAAGGAAACTAAAAGCCGCGGGGGTCATGGCACGAAAACAGGAAGGAGAAAGCGTTTTAACGAAGAGATAAAAAAAGAGAACGAAGTGCCCCAGGAGCTCCGCGATAGCAAGGATTATGGGACTTGTAGTTTCCTCAGGCTTTCGTTTTGGAAGATGGCGGGACGCTCCAGCTGCGCGTGCGCACGCGCGGCTTCCAGCTGCGCACGCGCGTCATTGCCGAGCGCACGCCGCTTGGGGGCGGAATTTGCCCGTGTCCTCGCGCCTTCTCTTGGTGGCGGGAAAAGTAGGTGGAGATGGAAGGGATGTGCGGAGTGGCTTCCACAGCTTAAGCTACGCGTCTGTAGGTCGTCGTCGCCCTAGAAGGTAGTTGGCTCTTACGCGGCTGCGGAGGAAAGCGTTAAGTGTGGTGAATCCTGATACCTGTTGGCTGAGGAGAAAATTTCTCCTCAGCGCCACAGACGACCCTAGCCCTTTCTCAGAATCCCTAGTCTTCAAAACGCTCCAACAAAAATAACCCAGTATCGTGGCGGGAAACGAGGACTTGAGGGGACAGCGAGGCTTGAGGGGGAGAGGCTTCCGTGGTGGCATCCGTGGTTGGGATTCTTGGCGCTATGAGGGGAGGCGTGGGTTATTTGCCTGGGTGAGATCTCGGACTTAAATGGCTGTCCTAGAGAGAATCGGTGAAGAAAGAGGAAAAGTAGACCACTTAAAGTTACTATTTTAACGGGGGGAGGGGGGCGTGTTTCTCTGTGGGGTTGAGACTTTACGGTAAGCAGAAAGGACGCGCCAGCTCTGTGAAGGCGTCGGGCATGTGGTCATTGAAGTGGGTACAACCCCGAGGGCCAGCCTGAGGTCCGAGTCAAGGTGGGGGAGAAGCTCGAGTGAAGAAATCCTAGAAATGACACCAGCGGTCGCGAAAGAAACTGTTTTGTTCACAAGTGACCACATCTTTGGGCTTTCCTATACCCCCTCCCACTCCTGCCCTAAGCCAATACTTTTATTTTTTTTTTTATTTTTTTTTATTTTTAGTTTTTCGAGACAGGGTTTCTCTGTGTAGCCTTGGCTGTCCCGGACTCGCTTTGTAGACCAGGCTGGCTTTAAATTCACAGAGATCCTCCTGCCTCTGTCTCCCGAGTGCTGGGATTAAAGGCGTGCGCCACCACCGCCCGGCCACGTTTTCCTTCTTTTACACGAATAAATTTAATTAGATTTTTCATTTTATTTGTTTTGTCTGAGAGTTATGTATGTGTACTATTTTGTGTACTTGATACCTGCCAAGGTCAGAAAAGGGAATCTGGGGCTGGAGAGATGGCTCAGAGGTTGGCTGCTCTTCCAGAGGTCCTGAGTCCAATTCCCAGCAACCACATGGTGGCTCATAACCATCTGTAATGAGATCTGGTGCCCTCTTCTGGTGTACAGGTGTACATGCAGACATAATACTGTTTAAATAAAAATAAATAAATCTTAAAAAAAAAAAAAAGGAAGAAAAGAAAAGAGAATCTGATCCTCTGAATTGGAGTTACAGATGGTTGTGAACCACCATGTGTGTGCTGGGAATTGAAACCCAGTTCTCTGCAAGAACAACAAATACTCTTACTTAACTGAGCTGAGCTGTCTCTTTTCTTTACCTGTGTGTGTGTGTGTGTGTGTGTGTGTGTGTGTAAGAAAGAGAGAAGAGGAGAGACAGAGATAGACAGAGACAGACAGACAGACAAGGTTGTACATTTGCAGCTCTGGCTGGCTTGGAATTCACACCATGATATTCTGGAACTCACAGAGATCTGCCCACCTCTGCCGTCCAAGTGCTGGGATTAGTGTGGGCCACCATATCCAGTCAGTAATTTTTGATTTGTTTGTTTGTTTGAAATAGAATATTTCTGGGTAGCCCTGGCTGTCCTGGAACTTGTTCTGTAGACCAGGCTGGCCTCAAACTCAGTCTCATTGTAATGCCTGCCTCTGCTTCCTGAGTGCTAGGATTTAAGGCATGTACCACCATGCCCAGCAGTAATTTTTTTTTCTTTTCACGACAGGGTTTTTTTGATGTGTAGCCCTGGCTGTCCTGGAACTTGCTTTGTAGCTCCCAGAATAGATGGTTGTGAGCCACCATGTGGTTGTTGGGAATTGAACTCATGACTTCTGGAAGAGCAGACAGTGCTCTTAGCCTCTGAGCCATCTCTCCAGCCCCATAATCTATAATTCTCTCTTGTTAGTTGAAGCTCCATAAACATATTAGTCTGGGAGATTTGTAAAGCTTTAAATAGGTTTTGAAGTAGTACGCTTAAGATTGCAATTTGTGGAGAGAATTCTTTTATGTACTTAAGCAGTTTAGTTTTTGAATGTGTGTGTTTGTTTGTGTGTGTGTGTGTGTGCGCACAAATACATCAGAGTACAGAGGCAAGCTTCATATACACACCCTGCATCTGCCTATATCTGTGCCTCAGAGACATTTTGATCAGTTCTTTGTATTTTCTGGAGCTAGTTTATGAATATATAACATGTTACGTAAGCATGCATTTTAAATAGCAAAACGTCACATCAAACTCATGGACTCTCACTCTGACTTTTCTGCTTTCCCAGGGGTTTTTCATGATCTGCTTTGGAGTCATGGAGTTGAGAGGAGAAATGTTTGTCCTATGTGGCCAAATTAATACTCATTTTCAGCCTCTTATTAAAATTTTTAGCTTCTACTCAAGACTATAAGAAAAAAAGAGCAAGTTATTTTAATTTTTTCCCCTCTAATTGCCACTTGCCTTTTTTTTATGTAGCATATGTATGTGGGGACCAGTATTGATGAATTAAGATGGAAAAATTGTGAAAATATGTTCCTTACTACAGAAAAGCAGTAACTGCTTCAGAACCACGTGCATGAATTATATGTTTGCACGTGTGCACATACATGAAAAGGAATGGGAAAAGGCCAAAGGATAATTTAGAAATACTGCCCGTTTAGCTTAATGTGGCCAGTCCATTTTGAATACATCTTGTGATCTAATGGAAGATACCTTTCACGTTGGAATCGGTCTCCCAGCTTCACCGTGACAATTAAAGCCCTCTTTAGCTCCTGGTGCTGAGCGCGCCCTACCACCACACCCCAGCACTGCCTATGCTTCCATCACTGCTGCTACAAGTCTAGGTATCCAAAATACTGTGGCCTGTGCCTCCGACCTGTAATCCCAGTTATTTTGGTGACAGAGGCAGGAGGATTACAAAGCTTGTCCTAGGTTACAGAGTGAGTTCAAGGACTACAAAAGAATTAAAGACCAGCCTTAGCAACCTATGGAGACCCTGGCTTAAATGGAAAAGGGCTGAGGATATAGCTCAGTGGTAAAGTGTTTGTCTGGCTAGTGTGTACAGAGGCCCAGGTTTAAATAAACCCCAGTACCACAAAAACATAAAGCCAAGGATTGTTGCTTGCTTCTCTTAAAGATTCATTTATTTATCAAGTATACAGTATTTTGCCTGCATACACCCCTGCATGCCAGAAGAGGGCCATCTCTTCTAAAGCAGCAAGTCTCTGTATGCCCAGGCACGAAATTAGTACTGATGTGACTATAGAAAGGGAATGAAGAAGGCAGAGGTATTGTCCAGGGAGAAGAGAAAGTTTAGATTATGTTTAACCAAAGTAATAACAATGTCTTTTTTTCTAACAGGCAAAGAAACTGTAGTTTCTGAACTGAATGATGGCCACGTTACAGAACAGCAAAGGTGAGCCAAGGGCGAGAGAGGGCCTTCCCTTCCCTTCTGTTCATCCTTTCCTTCAAAGGGGAATTTTGGTCGCATGTTTTCTGTTCACGTTGTTCAAATTACCATGCTGCCAGTTGCATCGAACAAAATGAACATGGCTTAGAAACAGTCCTGATTGGCGCTAGAGAGATGGCTTAGTGGTTAAGAGCATTTGCTGCTCTTACAGAGGCCTGGGGTTGGTTCCCAGCATCCACACCAGGTGGCTCACAACTTTCTGTACTCTAGTGCCAGGGTATTAGATGCCCCTTGGCCTCCGTGGCCACCTGCATGCACAGAGTTCACGCAGATTCACATGAGTAAAAAAAAAAAAAAAAAGACTAAATAGCCAGTCTGGTCTAGGACAGCCAAGGCTACAGAGAGAAACCCTGTCTCGGAAAAAACAAAACAAACAAACAAACAAAAAGACTAAGTAAATCTTAAAAAAGCAAAACTAAATAACAAACAAACGAACAAAAGCAGCCATGCTCAAAGAATTAGGAATTCACAGGGAGAAAAAAAATGCATTTAAAGTATTTATAATGTGAAGTTAAATATGCGGAGTGCCTCTAGAGAAGTACAGAGTGTTATATATGCTCAGAAGAAATAGATTATCACTTATACCTGGTGGGAGCAGTATAATTTTTAGAGAAGAGCTGGCATCCAACTAGGCCTTGGGAATTTTATTGTGCTTTGTTTACTTTGGAGCCATTCTTGTATGTATTTTGATCAGCTGAAAATAGATTTTTTAAAAAAAATGAAGATTAAGCCTTGAGTTATTTCTAAATGTTCAATAGTTTTTTTTAAAAAGCTTATTTTCGTGGAAGTTAAAATGAGCCTATTGAAGAAAAACCAATTCACACTTGAATAATTCACCTTCCTACATGCTTGCAGCAATCATTTTGAATTAGCGGTATCAAACCTAGAGTATGTTAGAACCAGCAAATCTTGTCAAATTACAAAATTCTCACTCCAAACTGCTTTAAAATAATCTTGGGGCTGGAGGAATGGAGTACGCGGGGAGAGCCTGAGAGACCTGGAGTTGTTAACAGCTCCTTCTGTCTAATTCCACCTGACTATGCCATGGGCAGTGCTCGACAGTCTCTGTTAGACACAGGGTTTCCTATGTCTTCAAATTTCTTCAGAACAAGAAAAGGGAGCAAAGAAAGCCTTTGCTCCTCCTACACAAAAATCACATAGCGGGAAACCTCAGCCGAACTCATGGAAGGAGGGCCCCCCGAGGACCGCTTCTCCAGAGGCAGAGGCCAAGCCCAGCCGGCTCAAAGTAAAGAAAGAGCAGAAGGCAGCCACTGAGAATGGTCCAAGCAAGAGCCAGGAGAAAAAGCCAAAGCCTCAAGACAAGCCAGCCGAGAAGAAAGGAAAGGTATGTGTTGCACTGATGGACCCCGGAGGACAGTCCCTCCAACTCTGCTTCTTGGATAAGACATAAACAGACTCTTTTTGTGTTGGGGACTGTGTGTGTATGTGTGCACGTTTGTGGGATGTTGCTGAGGTAGGCAAGCATCCTACTACTAAGCTAATACTTTGATTCCCAGGGTCTTGATTCCCTGACTGGCCTTGAACTCCCTGTGTAGACTAGGCTGGCCTCAAACTCACAGAGGCCTGCTAGTCTCTGCCTCCCAACTGCTGGGGTTAAAGGCATACACCGCCACACCCCTTTTTGTTTGTTTGTTTTTAATTGTGAAACAGGTGTTTCTCCATTTTTCATGCTGGTTGTGGAATAGCAGTCCTTTCACCGCAGCTTCCTCCCTGAGTAGGTGGGTTGCAGGCCTGTTCTGCAACTATTGTTCTCTTACTTTAAAAAAAAAAATGCTTTCGTTTTTGAGACAGAATCTTGTAGCAAAGGCTGGCTTGGATCTTGCTTTGTAGCGCCATGCTGGCCTGGAACTAATGCTAATTCTGTCTTAGCTTCACAAATGTTAAAATTAAGATATAAGCCATCATAACCCAGCTCTTTCGATATTTTATTCATTAAACATTTTTTTCTATTTTCTTCTGACAGAAGCTAATGTGCTCTTAGTTTTCTTTTTTTTAAATTAGATGAAGTCCCGTGTAGCCCAAGATGGTCATGAACTTGCCTCATAGCCAAGACTGGCCTTGAATTCCTGATTCCTCTCCCTCTGTCTGCCTAGTGTTGAGATTACAGATGTATGCCACCATGCCGCAATACCAAAGTGTGGTTGGTTTGTTTGTTTTTGTTATTGTTGTTGTTTGTTCTTTGAAACAGGGTTTCTCTGTGTAGCCTTGGCCATCCTGGACTCGCTTTGTAGACCAGGCTGGCCTCGAACTCACAGAGATCCACCTGCCTCTGCCTCCCGAGTGCTGGGATTAAAGGCGTGTGCCACCATACGCTGCTCAAATGTTTTGATGAAGCATTTGGCTAGAAATAATGGGAAAAAGTAGGATAAAGATGAGAGCAGAAGCAGACAGAGACTTTATAAACAGGGTCCTTTTGTTGCCTCCTTTAGCCCCAGAGGCTCTGGGGAATGTTTATGCACTCCTGTTGACTCAATACCGATGGTTTTGTTCATTTACAGCTTGTGTAAACAAGCCTACCCTGACTGGTCAAAGTGAGAAACTATGAGAAGACAGTTTTCTTCCCTTGTCCTTGTCTCTGCAGGAAAAACCAACCCTCACCAATGCAGAATTTGAAGAGATTTTCCAGATCGTGTTACAGAAGTCCCTGCAGGAGTGCTTAGGTATGGCCTCGCACATGGTCGGAGGAAAAGGCTTTCTAAGGCAGAGGGACTGTCATTTAAGGGGTGGTATAAGTCTGGCAGTGTCTTCCTCTCCCATCTCCTTGAGAAGATATTAAATATTTAGTCTCTTATCAAGGCCTGTAGCAAATCCATGTTAGAGAAAAGTGGAAGAAAAGACTTTTAGAAAAGTAGACGATACTGGCTCCAGAGTCAACGTAGCCTCACCTGAGTTTTTCCAAATGCAATTTTAATTTACTCATACATGCTTGCAGTCTACTTAGAAAAGATAGTTTTCCCAGATTTGGAGAATGTATTTTATGTCTGTATTTGTATGTGTATTTAAATTACACTTTATTTAGTGTGTGTGTGTGTGTGTGTGCGCGCACGCTATAGTTTATGTGTACAGTTTGTAGACATAGCTTCCCTCCTAGTGTGTGGCTCTTGGGGATTGAACTCAGGTTTTCAGGCTAGGTGGCAAGTGCCCCTACCTGCTGGGCCATCTCACTGGTCCAACTCTTACATTTTTCAATACTGCCTTGTTTCTTTTTATGGATTTGGTTTTATTACTGTTTATTTAGTGCATCTGTTTAAGTGCATGCTCAGGCTCATGTGTGTTTGTGGCAGTGTATGCAAGCACACATGCGTGCAGGTTCAGATTCGTGTGTCTGCTCATGTGGATTGAGGCCAGGAGTCAGCCCTAGTTGTCATTCCTCAGGCTCCACCTTGTTTTTTGAGTCAGTGTCACTCATTAGCCTGGGCCTTAACTAATTCCTCTAGTGTAGGCTGCTGGGAGTCTCAGGGACCTGCCTGTCCCAATCTCAGTGCTGGGAGGACACGTGCATGCCACCACACTTAATTTGTTTTGTTTTGATGGTACATGGGTTATAAGGATTGAACTCAGATCCTCATACTGACACTTTATTGACTGAGCTATTTCACTAGCCCTAGATTTGCTTTTTTAGAATAAAAAAGGGTTGTTATGGAGGCTCAGGAGCCTTTTCTATAAGATCATGTGACTAAGGAGACTGGTCTCATAGCTATTTGTAGATGTACTTCTTTTTTTTTTTCCTCTGAGACAGGGTAGCCTTGACTTTCTCTGTGTAGCCTTGACTATCCTGGACTTGCTTTGTACACCAGGCTGGCCTTGAACTCACAGAGATCCACCTGCTTCTGAACTTCTTTTCTTAAAGGGAGTTTGAGGAGCAAGTCCAGGACAGCCAAGGCTACACAGAGAAACCCTGTCTCGAAAAACCAAAATAATAATAATAAAAAAAGAAGGCAGAGGAAGAATATGATGAAAATAGTGCATATACACAATAGGTTTATTGCTTGGCTGCCCTGGAATGAGGCTGATCAATATGGAAAGGCTGGCAGAAAGATAGAGGTTTTAGTTTTTCCATAATTTTAATGATTTTAAGTTCTATCATATAACAATACCGTGGACTCTTCTAAACATAAGGGTAAGATATTTGTTTCTTCTCTGCCTGTAATACTTTATTTTGGAAGGGCTAGGGTCTGGTTTTAATTTTGCAGAGACTTCCTGTGTCCAAGGCATAATACCTACCAAATCAGACAAAGAACCAGGAATTTCTCCTTCTGCCACTGATAATGAAAACACCAATGGGTAAGTTCACTCCAGAGAGGCAGGTTGAACACAGGGTGGACATAACGTTAGTAAACGGTGACCTCTCTTTCTGTCTGTGTACAGCGTCATTCAGCTTACTTCTGTTGCGTTCTCTTAGCTCAGGAAAGATGCCTGTTTGAATTGGGAAGAAAACAGGCAAGGAGTTGGATAAAAGGACCTCAGGCAGCCTCAGGAGGCTTGGGATTTGTGTCTTTGGGGGCTTAAACCCAGTTCTAGTACATGCTAAGTATGTGCTGTACCACAGAGCTACATCTCCGAAATTAAGCCTAGAATTCCTGCTTTTAACTCCTGCGTTCTTTTTCGAAGGATTGGCATGGCAAGTGACCATCTGAAAACTTTTTTTAAAAACAATATCATTTTCAGAGAGAGTGTGATAATACATGATATTCCAAAGGCTGCACCTGCTCCAGAAGAGGAAGTGAACGCTGAGATAAGGTCATCCAAGCTAGGCCAGCCAGCTACTGAACCCTCTAAGAAGAAATTTAATAGAACCTCTTTAAGCAAAAGAAAGAAAGCTGGTAAGTATCACCACATGGCTTTAAAAAAGGATTGACTTTCTATTTATATGTATATGTATTTGTATGTGTGTGTGTGTGAATGTATACAATGTATGTGTGTGTACATATGAACGCTAAAAGGGGATGTTGGCTCCCCTGGAGCTGGAGTTACAGGTGGTTGTGAGCTGCCAAAAGTAGGCCCTGGGAGCCAAACTAGGGTCCTCTCTCTATTTCCTGAGTATCTTTTAAATTAAAAAAAAAAAGTTTTATTTATTTATTTTATGCATATGAGTGCTCCATTTGCATGTATACCTGCAGGCCATAAGAGGGCACCAGATCACACTGTAGGTGGTTGTGAGCCACCATGTGGTTGCTGAGAATTGAACTCAGGACCTTTGGAAGAGCAGATAGTGCTCTTAACCTCTGAGCCATCCCTCCAGCCCCCCTTTACATTTTTTTGCATGTTATTTATCATGTGTAGGGGGGACTAATGTAGGCATGCACATGCAATGGTATATGTGTGGAGGTCAGAGAACACTTTGTAGGAGTCATTTCTCTCCTTCCACTGTGGCTTCTTGGGATGGCCGCCAGCCAGCCCACCTCAGTCCTCCTTTGAAACCTGGTTCAAGTACTTATTCAAGAAATTAGAAAATGGGATGGTGGGCAGGCTAAGACTTTTCTGTTCCAGGCTTGGAACTTTCTGGTGATTCTTTTTCACTGGGTTCTATTACCTACAGACAAGTCTCATATCTCACCACACAATGTTTTTGTTTTATTTTCCCAGAAGATGAGAAACTGGAGGAAATCCAAGGTGGATGTGAGTCCAGTCTGAAAGACAGACAGAAGACAGTGATTCGGGATCATTCTCAGATCAGGGGCCAGCAGAAAGAAGAGGACAGTGGTTTTGGTGAGCTCAGCTGAGTATGGAGAAACTAAAATTCAAGAGGTAGGAGATACTCAGTGCTTAGGATGTTAAAGGAAACCACAGAGGCTAATTTATCTTGCACAATTGTTTCTTAGAAGATATGGAAAAGGGAAGAGACAGACAGACTTTATCTGTTTGGTTTTCTGTTCATACAATCCACACTCTGCACCTGGTATTTTAGATGGTGTCCAGGAAGGAAGCTAAGAAATGACGCAGAAGCTGATAGAACAGCTAGGAGAGGGTAGGGTAGTGGTGTCAGGCGAGGAGAGGGTCCGCAGTCACATCAGGCGCAGCCACAGAGAAGTCAGAGGATGAGTATTAGAAGTGT
Organism: Acomys minous; assembly: GCF_964271855.1. Taxonomy (NCBI): domain Eukaryota; kingdom Metazoa; phylum Chordata; class Mammalia; order Rodentia; family Muridae; genus Acomys; species Acomys minous. The sequence continues at coordinate 71,500,418 of NC_140498.1, read as the reverse complement.
TCAAGCACAAAACATTTATCTGTCAGGCTCTTAGCGATGGCTGCTGTGTGGGTTGGTCAAGGTGACTGGCGGGCTGTGGTTGCTGATAGTTGGCACTATGATGGCTTGCCATGCAAGTGTGATGACCTGGGACAGACCCTTAGCACCCACACAATGGTGAGCTCCTGCAGTCCTAGTCCCAGAGAGCTGAGGCAGGAGAGTCCCCGTGGCTCACTGGCCAGACAGTCACGCCAAATCGGTCATGGGAGGTTCAGTGAGAGACCATCTCAAAACATTTGTCAAAGCCAGTGTTGACCTGTGGCCTCCACATGTACACGCACACACACGTACATACACAAATGCACACACTACCACCACCACCAGTAGTTTAGATGTGAAGTAGTAGATAAAAGGAAGTAAGGTATTGTTTTCTTTTTATACTTTCCTTTTTTTTTTTTTTTTTGAGAGTGTGTCTCATCTAGTTCAGGTTAGACTTGAACTCAACACGTAGTTGAGGATGACCTTAAACTCCTGATCCTCCTGCCTCCACCTCCCAAGGGCTGAGATTACAAGCATGTGCTGCCATGCTAGGTTTATAATTTTCTTGTCAAATGGAGAGGAATAAGGAGGTAGCTTAGTTTCCTAGCACGCACTAAGCCTTGGGTCTGCTGTTCAACACCACAACAATGAATTGTAGAAAAAAAATACATCAGTAATAGCATGGACAAGTAAGGGCAGAGCTCCAGATAGAAGGCAGACACTTGCACGTAGTTATATGCCAGAGGACATTTATCTATAGAAGAAGGGTGAGGAGATACGACTTGGAAGAGAGCCAGAGAATTTATTCTTCACCTGGAAAACGAACACCTTAGTCTTTAATGGAGTGAAGGTAAGAATAGATTAGATATAAATTCATTTCTTCCAGTTTTTTTTTTTGTGTGTGTGTGTGTATATTTTTGGTGTTTGAGATTGAGCCCAAGGTCTTATATCTGCTAATCATGCAGTCTGGTGCTGAATCACTTTACCCACTTATTCTTTTCATAGCAGTTATAAGTGCCTTATAGGATGTGCCAGATATAGGTGCAAGAATTGATGAACAAAGGCTGTGGAGGTGGAAGAGTGGGTAAAATGCTTCCCAGACAAGCATGAAGATCTGAGTTCAAATCCCTGGAGCTCATATAGACCTGGATGTAATAGCACACACATTATGTAAATGAAGGGTTCATACAGGGAGATAGGAGGTGGAGACATGAGAACCTCAGCTTAATAGCCTGGCATATACAGAAGGAAAAAAGGGAGAGACTCTCAAAGGAGGTAGAAGGCCTGGACCAACCCCGGAAGTTGTCCTCTGACCTCCACACACATGCTGTAGCATGCCTGCACTTACATATATATATGCCACAGCATGCATGTACCCACTTTAATACACAGAAGATGATAAAACAAAATAACAAAGAAAAAGAAATGCTGAGCTGTCCTGGGAATGGTGGCACATAACCTTTAATCCCAATACTTGAGAAGCAGAGGCGGGCTGAGCTCTGTGAGTTCACGGCCATCCCAGTAGAACAAGTTCCAAGACAGGCAAGGCTACACTGTCTGAAAAAAATAAAAAGAGATGAACCAATCTGATACCTCTTCATAGGAACTACAATTTAGTGTGTTAGATAGATAATAAATGCATCAACTGAAGATGACCTTGAGAAATTTAGTTATAAAAATAAATCACACAACATATCAGTCAACTTAAAAATAAAAATTAAGTAATAATTTGCAAGAAAACAGGCTCATTTCCATAAAAAACAAACCCAAAATAAAAATAATCATTAAAAATCCCCAGAAGCTGGGTGTTGTGCACACTTTTAATTTCAGCACTCAGGAGGTAGAAGCAGGTGGATCTCTGTGAGTTCAAAGCCAGCCTGGTCTATGCAGTGAGCTCCAGATCAGCCAAAGATACATGTAGAGACCATGCCTCAAAAATAAACAACAACCTAGAATGTAAGTATAAGAATCAGTGGGATAAGAATCCAGCTGGTGTCTGCTGATGTGTAAGTGTACGTAGTCTCATTTTTCTTTGTGTATGTATGTATATATACACGTTCATGTTGTATTTGCTCATGTGTGTGCTTTATACTATTTTAAAGTCGCAAGAACTAGGAAATGATTGGTAACTGGTAGAGTGAGAGAGAGGGAAGTATCAAAAGAGGTTGGCCTCCAGCATGATCGTTCATATGACTGAAGACGGAAATGGAGTAGTCAAAGAAGATGCTGTGGGAGAAGATTAAACATTTTTGTTTGGGTGCATTAAATTTTGAGACATGTATGAAATATATAAATAGAGAGCCAGGACTAGGAGAGAAGCTCAGTGGTGGAGCTTGTACACAGCATGTGCACAGCCCGGGATCAGCCTCAGCACCACTGAAATTAGTCAGTATGATACAGTATGAGAAGATGATGTAATACCATACAGCTGTAAAAGAGGAAAGTGGCACTTCATACAAAACAGAGGCCAAAAGTGTACAACTGTGTATTGTCAGGTACCTGTGGGATGGGAGAGCTGGGCTTAGGGGAGGGTGTGCTGAGAGGAGAGAACACCTTTGATTTGGGCTTTGGAACCCTGACTTTTTGACACTTGATGGAGGGAAAAAAGAACCGAGTAAAGGAAACTGAGAAGGAAACTCCAGGAAGATGAAGGGAGGCTAGCCTTTTAGGAACGGGCAGCGGACTGGAATGCTCTGAGTGTGTGCGGGGCGCATCAGTCCCCACTGTCATACAGCCACACACAGGGGGAGCATCAAACAGGTTTTTCCCTTCTCATCTTCTATTAGCTCTTTGAGAATGTGTAATAGGTTTTTATCATATTCACTTTTCCCTCACTCCTCGTAGATCCGCCCCCTTCCCTCTACACAGCCTTCTGTTCTGTCTCTTTTTAAATTGTCAAGTACAAAAAGCTGCCCACACTCTCTTTGGGCTTTCCACCAGAGTGTAGACAGCCTTCCAGGGGCCTCCTCCATCCCCAGCAGCAGCCGTCAGAGCTGCCGATGGCCCCTTGGGTAGGCGTGGAACTTGGGGTCCACCTCTTCCCTCCATGCTGCCGTTGTGTCTGGCTTGAGCTGGGAAAGGTCTTGTGCACGTTGTCAAAACGACTGAGTTCGTATGTGCCACTGTCCTTCAGTGTCTGGGAAGGACACACTGTTTGCTTGCAGGCATCCACAGCCTCTGGCTCTTACAGTCTTCTTGTTCCCTTTTGCACACTGAGCCCTTAGTCATCCAACAACTTTCTAGTGAAATTCCCATTTCTGCATCATTAGGATGATTCTTTCTACTCATTTCCCTATGAAATGACATTACTTTCACAACAAACTGTTTATTTTATTGATATGTTTTAGCTTTTGTTGCTCCCAACCTCTCTCCAACTCTTCAGTCTTGCTAGGTCACCACTATAAATACCAAACTATTAGGGGCAGTTGTATTGGGGTTTTTGTTTGTTTGTTTGTTTGGTTAGTTGTTGCTGTGTTTTATTTTAAAAGACAGGCTGGCCTTGAACTCACTATATTAGCTGAGCGGGACCTTGGACTCCTGATCCTCCTGCCTCCTAACTGCGGGGATGACAGGCAGTGCACCAAGTTAATGAGGTGCTCGTGATGGGATCCAGGGCTCCTTGTATGCTAGGCAAACACCCTACCAACTGTGCTTCCTCCCAGCCCCAGCAACTGCCATTTTTAATGACCACATCATGCCCAAGCAGTATTTTTGCTTTGTTTTAAATTTTATTTTATGTGTGTGGGTATTTTGCCTGCATGTATGTCCATGGACTGTGTGCACGCTTGCTGCCTGCAGCAACCAGAAGAGGTTAGCTCCCCTTGAATTGGAGTTACCAATTGTGAGCCTCCTGTGGATTCTGGGAATTTTACCCAGACCCTCTGAAAAAAACAAATGCTCTTAACCACTGAATATCTCTCTCCATCCTCCAGGATTTTGTTGTTAGATAAAATACTTAAGAAATGATCCATACATAGAATAAGATGTTTTAAAAGGACCCAAATGTAAGTCACCTTTCTCTGAATGATGATTCCGGTGGAATGAGGTTAGGAATGGGTAAGGTGTGTCCCTGCATTTGAACGTGTTTCAAGGTAAAACTTAACAGTGGGTAAAGTTTTAACAAAGCAAAACTTACCGGAGAAACATTGTTTGATGATATTAAATCTTTTTTTATGTAGTTTTGTGTGTGTGTGTGTGTGTGTGTGTGTGTGTGTGTGTGTGTAGGCTAGAGATCAACCTTAGGTGTTTTCCTCAATCATACTCCATCTTATATTCTGAGATAAGATTTCTCACTGCACCTGGGTGTCACTGATTCAGCTAGCCTGGCTGGCCAACAAATCCCAGGGATCCTGTCTTTGTCCTCCTAGCATTGGGATTAAAGGTGTACACTATTGTACCTGGACTTTACATGGATTCTGGAGATGCAGAGTCAGGCTCTCCTGCTTTTGTAGGGGATGGGGCATGCTGGCGGCTGGAAACCGAGATAGAGTGAGAGCTGTGGGACTCTTTCAGGAAGTGAGGAGGAGAGGACAGGGCATTTCTGTCATATGGCTCATAGGGTGTGTGCGCTTTCTGACATGACTGGAGGGGCCATGCAGCAGCGGGAGTAGGCGACCGAGGAGGTGTATGGAAAAGGGCCAAGAAACCAAAATGTGTTGCTCCTGATGCATTCCCGTGACATGGTGGCCTTCTGAACTGAAGACCAGAAGTGGAGAGGCAAGGACTGAGTAGGATGCAACCGTATTTACAAGGGAGACAAGAGGGCAAGATAGTGCCTAATGGCGTGCACCTCAGAGAAAGCGTTTCTGTAGCAGAGAGACGTGCAGTGGTGCAGGAGTAAAGCTACTGTTTGCCCTACTTTCTGCTTTGAGAGATGTGGGAGTGTGAGAAGGAACAGACTCCACTTAGAGAGCTGAGGTGGGCATTTTTTGGGGACAGTGTCATCCGTGGTCATCCAGGTATCAAAATGAAGACAGAGGGCTGTGGAGATGGCTTAGTTAGTAAAATGCTTGACAAACAAGCCTGAGAATCTGACCTTGAGCCTTCATTAAAGCACACGTGAGAAAAGGTAGGTGCAGTGATGTGTGCCTGCAGCTTTAGTGCTGAGGAAGCTCCAGGTTCAGAAAGATGCTGCCTTAAAAAATAAGGCGGAGGGGGCGCGTGAGGTGGCTGAGTGGTTTAAAGGGTTTAAAGGCTCCTGCAGAGGACCTGAGTTCAACTCCCAAGATCCAGGTCAGGTGTCTCACAAGTGACTTTACCTTCAGCTACAGAGGCTCCGATGCCCGTGTCTTCTTTCTCCATGAACACTGCACTCCATGCACCTGTTCTCTTATATACACATAATTAAAAATAAAAATAAGTCTTACCAGGCATGGTGCCACATGCTTTTAATATGGGCACTTGGGAGGCAGAACAGACAGATTCTGAGTTTGAAGCCAGCTAGCTACACAGTGAAATCTTGTCTCAACAAACAAACAAACAAACAAACAAATCTTTAAAAACCCATGTGCATGTGCATGCACACACATGAATGTGCACGCACACACCCCCCTCCCAAGTCACACATAAGATGGAACATAATAGAGGAAGGTGTGCTGGGTTTTAACCTCTGACCTGGCGAGGTACACATGTGAGCACACAAAAAGCGGAGTTCATAGAAGAGGTTGATGATGTGTGAATGGGGTTTCTCAAGCTTGAGAAGTTTCAAAGAACACATTTAGCAGTTTGATAGAAGTGGAAGTTTGAAAAGTAATGGATAAAAGGAAGTGATGTCCTTCGAGTGGGGCCCAAAGTAAACAGTTAAGAGGAAAATGCTGGACCCAGACCTGTGTCCTGAGAAGGAGAGTGGACGCAGGGCACTGGTCCTAAAGGATTCCACTTTGTCATTTTTTAAAGATTTATTTTTATTTTTAATTATATGTATGCATGTGTTTTGTATGTAGATTTGTGTACGTGAATACAGTGCCTTCTGAGGCCACATGAGGAAGTAGCATCCCTGGGTGTATTTGTGAGGTGCCCTGTGTGGGTGGCTGGCAACTGAACTCAATCCTTTTTAGAAGTAGTAAATCTTAAGATTTAAGAGTTCTGCTCTTAATCACGGAGACATCTCTCAGCCCTGCAAGCTTGAGCTTGTGATTTGATAGGAGAAAGACAAATCCATTGAGAGTGTGTGCACAAAAGATGCAGGGTAGTATCTAGGGAACACTAGTGCAGTGTCAGAGTCAGACCCAGAAAGACACAGACAAGACCCTCACTGGCCCTGGACGCACCAGGTAGGCTAGGCTGGCTAGCCACTGAAGCCCTAGGGATCCCCTGTCTCCTTTGTGCCAGGGTAACAAGCACCCATCACCATGCCCAGCAGTTTTTTAGGTGGGTGATGTGTGGGTCTAACTCAGTTCTCCTGTGTTCAAGGAAAGAAAGCAGTCTCCTAACCCCAAGAGATCTGTTCCTTTGTGATAGTGGGGATGACTCCTGGGGGCTTTGCAGAAGTTAAGAACGTATTCTACTGAGCACTGAGCTACTCTTACAGCCCTAAGCCAACCTTTGATGTGTTCTTTTTTTAATTCTTAATTTTCTGTATGTGTGTGTCAGAGTGTGGGTTTGTGCATGTGAGCAAATTGCCTATGGAGGCCGGAAGGGAGCATCAGATCCCCTGGGGCAGAAGTTAAGGCCCTGGTGAGCTGCCCCATGTGGTCGCTGGGCACTAAATCCTGGAGAAGCCCTGCGTGCTCTGAGCTGCGGAGCTAAGGCAACCTTTCTGTTTGATGCCAACCCAGGAAGCTTCACTTGTGCCCAGTAGAGAGAGATTAAGAAGTAAGGCTTGAGTTCTAAGATCAGCTCGGTCACCAACTTAGGTTGACCTTCAGCAGGTTGCTGTGCTCTGAGCCTTCACGCTGCCTTTTATAATTCAGAGACTTGACTGGCCAGTTTCTAAGCTCCGAGATGTGATTGAGGGGCCAGCGGGACATTGTAGTGGACTTAGTTGGCTTGAAGAAGGAAGAGCATGTTTTTGTCTCAGCCCGGTTTCCCTCCTGTCGCAGGCCACTGTGTTGTCTGGGTCCAGTGTTCCTCTCCAAAGTGTGAGAAGTGGAGGCGGCTTCGTGGAAACATCGATCCCGCAGTTCTCCCAGATAATTGGTCTTGTGACCAGAATCCAGGTAGAAAGGGGTGGGAATGTCTTTTTCTCTAGGGTTTTTTTTTTTTCTCCTCCTCTGTTTCTTTCCCCAGCATGTCTCTTTTCAGTTAAGTACAACTTAGTTGTAGCTGGCATTGAGGGGTCCTTGTGGGGACTGGGGAGGAAGGGTCCTCCTGGTCTGTGGAGACGAGTCTGGCATAAAGGGTGGGAGGAAGACACGGGGCGGACCGGGACCCTTTGTGTGTGCATTGAGTGAATTCCAATCATGTCAGCATCGCCTGATCTGTCAGTGCTGCCTGGGACATTAGTGTTGGCTTGTGGCTAGAGAGGGGTATTTGACATGCTGGGAAAGGCAACTGAGAGAGACCCAGTGAGCTTAGCATTCCTTCTAAGATTGTTTGAGACGGTTTGGGAGAGATTATAACCCAGCAGCATTTCCTCTGTGGGTTTCTGTTCCCCCCCACCCCCCAGCTGCAGCCTGTCCCCTTTGCCCTCTGTGTGGCCTGCGTCCTCGTCTCGGCCCTTGAGTCTCCTGCTTCTGTATCCCCTCTCTTTTGGCAGACCTGAATTATAATCGCTGTGACATTCCTGAGGAGACCTGGACAGGGTGTGAGAGTGATGTGGCCTATGCCTCCTATGTTCCAGGATCCATCATCTGGGCCAAGCAATATGGTTACCCATGGTAGGGCACCACGGCAGAAAGCATCTTTCCTGAATTTGGGGGTGGTAGAGCCATGCAGGGAGGAAAGGCTGTGGCAGTCATTTGTTGTACAGCTGGTACCTTCATTAGAACGAGCATTGTTGAGGGAAAAGATGGGGGCTGAGCTGGAAGGCTTAGGAAGACTAGGTTTCAGGGTGGAGGTGGGATTCTCTGGAAAAATGGGTCTGATGGTGCTGTGTGAGTGGGGGAGAAAGAGGGAGAAGGACCTAAGGCAATTTCTTGTTTTTTGCTTTGCTTTTGCAACAGTGCTGCCCTTTGAACTTGAAATCCTGCCTAAGCTTCCTAGTGCCTGGCTTGTAACGCACTTGCCACCAAGCCTTACAATCCAATGTTGAGATATGATAGGCATGCAAAGCAAAGGGAAGGATGAGCAGGCCAGCTTCTCTTCTGCAGATGTCCTCAGGTTTGCTAGGATGCCTGAGCTCTCTTGTATACTGCAGGTGTCATGGCAGTCATTTGGTAGTGAGCACCCGTGGGGACTAGCTGGTATAGCCTTCGATCTTCCACAAAACATCTTGCTCTTTTCCATGTGTGCATGACAGTGAGGCTGCGTTCTGATCATAACTCCTTCTCTCCCGCCCACCCCACTTCCCCAGGTGGCCAGGCATGGTAGAATCTGATCCCGACCTCGGGGAGTACTTCCTTTTTGCTTCTCATCGTGATTCCCTGCCGGTGAGTTTCCTGGTTCTGGCTCAAGTAGCAACACAGCCATCCTGACATGTTGAGAGTTAGAAACAGGTATAGCCAGAAGGTGAGGCGTAACTAGGGTGACAGCTATGGAGGTAAGGTAAATACTCACGTGGGAGATGAACTTGTAGGGAGATGCATTTGCGTCCTAGCAGAACAGTTTTGTTTCGTTCGGGACACGTTGCCTGGGACCCCTGAGGTCAGAGGAGAGGAGCAGTAGGGTGGACTGGGTAGGGGAGCCAGGGTTCAGGGGGTACACGAGCTCCAGCATCTTCCAGCGAATCCTCCTCTCTTTGTCTACCATTTCTGACAAGGGAAAAGCAGAGAGAAGGGCAGGAACACAAACAAGACCGTCTTTTATTACAGTCTAAGTACCATGTGACATTTTTTGGAGAAACGGTTTCTCGTGCGTGGATCCCGGCCAGCATGCTGAAGAATTTCCAGGAGCTGTCCCTGGAGCTAGCCAGGACGGTGAGCAAAGGGGGGTGCATCTGCTGCGGTACAGGGAACAGGTTTCTTTTTGTTTGTTTGTTTGTTTGATGTTTTCTGACAGAGGGTCTCAGATACCCCAGGCTGACCCAGGGCTTCTCAGTCTCAGCGCTGTGAGCGTCTCAGTCAGGTAACCCTTTGCTGTGGAGGGCTGTTCTGTACGCAGTTGTTAGCAGCACCCCTGGGCACTGCAGTGGCCTCGGCTTCTCCCAGGCCTTGCCCTCGTCTAGTTGTGACAACCAAACAATTGCCCCAAGCATGTCTTCTGGGAGGCTGAGAAGATGTGGTTAGCTAAATCGCACTTCCTCCCTATAATCATTTTGGGTTTAAGTAGCCTTAAAGTGAGCAGAGGTCCAACGAGATGGATTTTGGAATTATGGCCTTAGGAAAAGAAACATTTATTGTGCGCCTTCTCTTGAATCGAGCTGTGAGTCTTAAACTGCTGGGCTGAGAGGAACCTGTGAGAAGCTGAACAGTGGACTCACCTGAACTCTTGTCTTTCTTCTGCTCCCTGTAAGATTCATTGTGGAGAGAGCACCATAATGTCAGAGGTTTATTGGGAAGGAGGGTGCTGTTCCTGAGCCCCAAAAGAGTAAGAATAGAGTCAATACCAGGAACTGAAGCTCCTGTAGCTAAGATACTGTCTAAGTCTGTGCTGATTCACATCTATAATTCAGCACGTAGGAAGCTGAGGCAGGAGGATTGCTGTAAGTTTGAGGCCAACAGGCTATGAGTGCCAGGCCAGACCGAGCCACAGTGTATTATCCTGTCTCAAAACAAAACAAACAAACAAAGAAACAAACAAAAATGTCTGGGGGTAGTGGTATGTTGGGGGGGTCACATTTCTAATATTATTGATTAGTTTTTCTTTAAAAAGACTTATTTTGGCTGGGCGTGGTGGCGCACGCCTTTAATCCCAGCACTCAGGAGGCAGAGGCAGGCGGATCCCTGTGAGTTCGAGGCCAGCTTGGTCTACAAAGGGAGTCTTGGACAGCCAAGGCTGCACAGAGAAACCTTGTCTCAAAAAACCAAAAAAAAAAAAAAAAAAAAAAAAGATTTGTTTTATCCTTAATTGTAGGTACGGCCACGCGCTACAGAGACCCAAAGCTTCAGCTCCCCAAAGCTGGAGCTTAGATGGTAATGAGCTGCCTGATGTGCATGCTGAGAGCTGAACTTGGGGCCTCTGAAAGAGCAGTGCTTAACTGCTGAGCCATCTCTCTGGCTCCATATTAATGGAGTAAAAAAACCTACTAGTTATTTGAAAGTTTCCATATCGATTTTCTTTTTATTTTGGTTTTTCGAGACAAGGTCTCTCTGTGTAGCCTTGGCTGTCCTGGACTCATTTGTAGACCAGGCTGGCCTTGAACTCACAGCGATCCACCTGCCTCTGCCTCCCGAGTGCTGGGATTACAGGCGTGCGCCACCACGCCCGGCTCATATCGACTATGTTTAAAGGCATATTTATCATGGGCTTTAACCTTCTATTTTAGAAAAAAGGCAGGAACAAGGACTACAGTCAGAAACTGGAGGCAGCCATAACGATGGCTCAGGAGGCAGAGCGGATCAACATTCAGGTGGGAGCGTGCTCAGGCCGCATGCTGGTCCCATTCAGTCCACAGGAGACCCACACCTCCTGCTGCCTGCCCCAGTGCAGCTCTTAGCTCACCCTTCCCTTCCTGGCCAGGCTTCCCCGCCTAGCCCACTCCTCACCCTGCTTGTAGACAGTTGGTGTCTTCTCTCAGCCCAAGCACAGTTTTCACCCTCAAATTCCTCTGGAGAGAACAGGCAGGGGTTGGGTAGAGAATGACATGTGGATTGCTCTTTCCTAGTCACTTGTTTCATCATGAGTAAACTAGAAAAGAGATTATAATTCATCTCTGTTAAAAGTCCAGGTAGGGCTAAGGTGATGTTTCAAGTGAGAGTGATTTGGAAAATGAGTGCACATTTAGTCATAACTAGAATCTAGAAGACAGGGCAAAGCTACGCCTGGGAGGGCAGTGGCGACGCTGCTGTTCTTGGTCCCCCAGGAGCGGGTTAACTTGTTTGGTTTCTGGAGTCGATACTATGGAGCTGACATCAGTGGGGAAGGGAAAGGTAGGAGGAGACTGGGGGCCGGAGGGTGGGGAGCCCCTGGCCCGGAACCCAAGCCTGCACCATCTGCCCTGTTCCAGACTCTAGTGGGAGCTCTTGTGACTGTGACCCAGACAGGTGTGTGAGGAGAGGATGCGAGAGGGGGTGTGTGTGAGTAGTGATCAGTGGGAGCACGGTGGCGTGGGAGCTGTCGCCAGCACTCAGGAGGCAGGAGTCCCTGGAAGGTGCATTTCCTGAGATCAGCTCCAGTTCAACAAACGAGTCTTGGACACATAGTCTCTCTTCCTTTCCCTCTTCTAGATCTGAGGCTCAGTGAGTCCAACAGCCACGAGTCTTCTCTAGAGAAAGAAGAGAAGGACTCAGAGGAGGAGAAGGAGGAGAAAGAAGAGAAGAAAGTAAAGCTTCAAATACTGGCTTAGAGAAAGTTCTTGTGACTTTTCAGGATTCCTGTAGGGATGTGGTTGACATAGAGTCACAGTCACTGTGAACATGTACTTTCAGGATCCCCAGTTGGCTTTCCACTCCTTTCTCCCATGTGGAAACTTAAAATGTTACCCATTTTCTTAGCATCAATCTGAAACATGCACTTTCACTTTTTTCTTTTTTTGTCTTACACGCGTGCGCGCACACACATACACACACACACACAGTTGTTATATTTATTCACTTGGGGGGTGGGAACCTATGCCAGAGAACAAGTTGAGGGAGTAGCTCTCTCTTCTCACCGTGTGGATCCCTTCCTGAACTTAGGTTGTCAGGCTGGGAGCCGCTGAGCCACCTCACAGGCTCTAGGTCACCCCCAACCCGACCCCAGCTTCTCTGTATGCATTCAGTCCTTGCACTGACTGATACTGAACAGGATGGACCGGAAGGTGACACATATTTCCTTCCTCCTGCTAGAGGACAGAGAAAGTGCATCCAGCTGCAGGCAAACCTGACATAAAGTTCAGAAGCCCACCCATTGCTCTCCAGCGCCCCCTCTACTAACAAGAGAGTATGTGTGCTGTTGCACGTGTGTGCTGGTGAAGGAATGTCCAGGTGTGCACACATGCGTGTGCAAATGCATGTGGAGGCCAGAGGTCATTCTTCAGGTGCCATCCAACTTGGAGTTTGTCCATCCACATAGGCTGGCTGACAACCCCCAAGGATGCACCTGTTTCCAAGTCCGTCGTGCTGGGATCACAAGTGTGTCCCATCACTCCCAGATTTTTATGTGGGTTCTGGAGATTGAACTCAGCTCCTTATGTGTACATGGGAATCATGTGACTAAGCTGCCTCCCTGGTGTTTAGAAAGTTGTGTGATTTAGTTTGTCTTTTTCTCTTCTTTCCCTATTGAAGGACCCAACTTTGCCTAGACCCAAGCCGACTAAAATACAGACCAAAAAAACCAAGGCAAGAGGTAAGTATGACAGCCAGGCAGGGGCTAGTCCTGCAGGTAGGGAGGGCAGGAGCAGAGAGTAAGTGTTGGCAGGCGCTGCGCTGGAACAATCTCATTTCTAGGACCTGAGAGAACAGGCCAGGCTGATGCCAGGGAGGAAGTCACAGCACCTTGGTCTTGTTCTTGTTCCCAGAGTCCCAGGTTAAAGGTGTAGGGCTCCGCTGGTCCCCAAGGCTGATTCCTTGGAGAACCATAGGAAGGAGAAGGCCCTGGGGCAGCAATGCCAAGATGGCTGGGATTGGAAGCCACTGAGGGAACCTGCTAGACTGAGACTGAGCCGGAGATGTGCAACAAGGTGGAAGCTAAAGGTGTGGCAACCATCTGCCTTGCTCAGCAGTCAACAGCGTTTCCTCCTGCCTGGGGGCTGCGGTTATACAGGTCCAGCGGGAGGACGAGGCCGGACTTCAAAAAGGAAGCCTGCGAAGATGTCTCCCAGCAGCGAATCCACAGTGCCTCCTGTGCCCGTGCTGAGAGGGAAGGAAGAAGAGGGGAACTCAGACCTGGACCATCCAGGTCAGCCTGAGAGCTGTGAAGGAGGCCCTTGTCTGCACCTCCCTGCCCGGGTCACTTCTGAACAAATGTACAGCTCCTCATGGTCTGTGTTGGGGTAGGAGGGCCCGTGCCATGCATGAGTTCTAGGCTAGTACCAAAAAGAAGGAGACAGAGGAGAAGAGAGAGGACGGCTGAAATTCTGAATGAAAAACCTGTCTCAGTTTGAACCTGGAACATACTTGATAAACCTGACTGTGGCTAGTTATGGTATGGAAGGCCTTTAATCCCAGCACTCAAGAGGCGGAGGCAGGCAGCTCTCTGAGCTTTAGGGCAGCCTGGTTTACATAATGAGTCTAGGCTAGCCAGGGCTATCCAGGGAGAGCCTGTCTCAAAATACCTAAGTAAACACACAGACTTAACTGTCACTGACTTGATGAAATCTAAAGATAATCCAAATGGTAGAGAGTTAATTGATACAGCCATGGCAGGCTACATAGATGCTTGATGCTTCCATGATATTCCCCCCAAGTGTGTCAGTGGTTCCATGACTAGATAGTGGGCATTTTACACACGTTTTGTTTGTATGTGTGTGCATGCCGTGGTGCAGATGCGGAGGTCAGAAGACAACTTTTGGGAGTCAGTCCTCTCCTTTTACCATGGGGGCTCCCCCCACTGAGGCATCTCACTGACTTGTTTTTGAGACAGGGTCTCACTGTGTAGCCTTGGCTGACCTGGACTGTCATTGTAGACCAGGCTGGCCTTGAGCTCACAGAGATCCACCTGCCTCTGCCTTCTAAGCGCTGGGATTGAAGGCGTGCGCCACCACGCCTGGCTTGAGAATTTCATACAGTGTATTTTGATCCTGCTCATCCCCTCAGCTTCTCCTATATCTACCCTCCTCCCCCGCCCCTCCCTAACCACCCAAACTTGGGTTCCCTCCCTCCCCTCCCCTCATCAAGTCCAGTTTGTTTTGCCCAGACAGTCTCAGGTGTAGGTACCAGCCTGGTGTGCAGTTGACCTTCCAGGGGTCAATCAGATCATTAAAGAAAGCTGACTTTCCCTCTCCCAGCAGCTATTGGCTACATCACGCATTAGCCGCCCTTCCAGAGGACCCGGGCTCAGTCTCTGGCACCCAAATGTGGCTCACAGCCATCCACAAGTCTAGCTCCTTCTGACTCCCATGGGCACTGCACATACATGATGACTGTACATGCAGGCGAGGCAGCCATGTATTTAAGATAAAATCTTTTTTTAACTGTCAAGTGTTTCTCAGCTAGTGGTTTCATGGCCACCTTTCCCTCTCCATACTGGAATTTTGTCTGCCATGAACGTGCACGGAGCTTACTCATGCTGTCACAATCACTGTGAGTTCAGATGTGCACCCCCCCCACTGTGTCCAGAAAGTACTGTTTCCACCACCTCTTGCTCTTATGCAATCTTTTTATCTCCCTCTTTCTCAAAGATCCTTGAGCCTTGGGTGGAGGGGTGTGGTAGGCCCCATTTAGGGCTGAGCATGCCATAGTCTCTTGCTCTCAGAATGTTGTTGGCCAGTTGAGAGATGCCACCTACTGCAAGGAGAAGCATCTCTGACAAGGGTTGAGGGGTGCACTCATCTGTGGGGACAGCAGAAAGTTACTGCAAGCTGTTCGAATACTATGTGCATTAACCAGAATAATAGTATTAGGTTTCCCCGTGTGGCCTAAGATTTGTCCACCCACAGGTTCTGCCAGGTATGGCTTCGTCTCATGGAATGGGCCTTAGGCCCCATCACTGGCCATATTTATTTATTTATTTTTAATACATATTTAAATTTTTGATGTGTATGGGTGTTTTGCTTGCATATGCCTCTGTGCACCACCTGTATGCCTGGTGGCCAGAAGAGGGTGTCAGATCTTCTGGAGCCTCAGTTACAGATAGATGGCTGTGGGCTACTATGAGGACATCGGGAAGTGAAAATCAGTCTTCTGTGAGAGCAGCAAGTGCTTTAACTCCTGAGCCATATTTCCAGCCCCTTTGACATTCCAGATACAAATGTGCTAAGGCTCAGAAGGTTTCAAATTTGCTCAAGACCCATGTTGATCACACAGTTGACACAAGGCTACAATCCAAGTGTGACCTGAAAGCCCACATTCCGTATTCGAATAAAGATTATCCCTTCAGATGTTTTCAACATAATCCAGAAATCTGGCTTTTAAAAAGTCAGGGTAGGCTGACTCTCAACATTGTCCCTTACTCCCTTTAGGCCCTAAGAAAAAATTTAAAGCTCCTGAAAGCAAGGCCTCAGCCACCAACTTATCTGAGGAGAAAGAAGTTAAACTTGTGTCCAGTCCACCAGCTCGGCCTGGGGCCCAGGCGCCCCCGACACAGGAGGCAGCGAGTTTCCCCCCTGAAGACGATGCTTCCAGTGACCTGGATTTGGAGCAACTCATGGAAGACATTGGAGAGCCAGCCGAGAGAGGGGAGTTGCAGCAGAGGGACAGCTCAGAGGAGTTCCTGGCGGCCCTCTTTGAGGAGTAGATGCTCCGGTCAGAGGCAGGGAAGGCTCTCAGCCTTCTCAAGCAGCCGTTAGATGGTGGGGCTGTGGGCCTGCTACGTGGTTCCTGTGCTAATAAAGCAAGTATCTGGGTCACTGCTCACCCGTGCTCCCTTTCCTGTCACTATGACCAACTGCCTTCTCTGGAGAGTATAGGAAGCTGGGGACAGTGGTGAGACCCAGAGCTGGGGGGCCCTCCAGAGAAGCATGCCTGGGCTGCAGTCCTGACTCCGCCACTGCCCAGGAGCTACATGGCCTTGGCCACCTGTTCCACATCTGACACCATCTGTCTAGGGTTTTTGCTGATGTCCAGTGCGGTGGTACACAGGAGCTAGTCACACTGTGTGGTGGTTATTACACTCACAGATGTGGGTACACATCACGTAGCCTGGCTGCTGGTGTTTGGGGCACCCCCTGCCTTGGGCCGCTAGAGAAAAAGTGCTAAAGGAGGGGTCTTAGAGGCCAGAAGTCACAGCCACAGCACTTTTCACCTCAGATTCACCTAGGTAAATCCTGTGGGTCTTTTTTATTTTTTGTGCGAAAGGCCTAGGAAGTTTGAAGAGGGAGCTGGGAGTTGCTCAGTTTCTCTGAGGCCAGACTGTGATGTGTGGGTGTGTCTGGCTGTGGGTTGTCAGTGGAGCTGGGAATCTTCCCACTAGAAGCAAAGGCGACTCCAAGATCGCCACTCAGACCCACTCATTTGGCCTTTATGATGGAGTAGACAGTCTCTTCCTTGGGGTTCCCGTGGACAGGCGGGCAGGGAGCCGTTCCTGGTGAGGTTGGGCTTGAGAGGGCGATGGAGGCATACAGGATGCTGTTATCCTGGGGGAGAAAGGAGGGCAGATGGCACCAGTCCAGTTGTGCCTACCACAAAGCCGCAAGTGCAGCGTGAGTGTCCCGCCCACACCGCAGGCCTCTGCCCTCCCACCTCCGTCTTCAGCCTCCCTCGGACTTTCTTCAGGCCCGAGTCTGAATTGCTTACCGTGGGGTTCTCCTTGGCTTCCGTTTGTTGCCCTAGAGAAAAAGGAACATGGTGTGCTGAAGTCAGGCAGTGTGGCAGGGAGGTGAGGACCTCGGTTACATGGCAGGGGCAGGGGGAAGGTGGAAAGGGGGAAATGCTGAGGGAACGCTTATGGAAGTGTGCAGTCTTGGGAGAAGGCAGAGCCAATGTGGAAACAGGAAGCTGGCAGGATTTACCTTTCTGCGCAACTGTCTCATGGTTCTCGGTGCTTGCGGGTAGTTCCCTGCATAGGATCAAGATGGGCAATGTATTAGACAAGAAAGAATTAAGACGTTAGGTGCCAGGGTGGCTCAGTTAGTAAACTCCTTGTCATACCTAAGCATGAAGACCCTAGTTCACATTCCCGCGCCCACATACAGCTGCATGGCGGAGAAGCACAGTGAGGCCGGTGGATCCCTGGAGTTCCCTGGTAAACCAGCGAGCTCCAGAGTCACCGAGAGACCCTGCCTCAAAAGATGAAGCAGAGGGCCGGAGAGATGGTTCAGTGGGCAGAGCGCCTGCTTCACAAACCCGGAGACCCACATTTCGACCCTCGGGACCCGTGTGGAAAACTGCAGGGTACAGTGTGCCGTGAGAGTGGAGAGAGGTGGGTCCCTGCAGCTCGTGGTCTGGCCAGCCTGGCCAAAGTGATGAGCTTCAGGTCAGTGAGGGACCCTGCCTCAAAATAAATAAGGCTGGGGAGAGACTGAGGGGAGTCACAGCACACACCTCTGGCCTACACACACACACACACACACACACACACACACACACACACACACCAAAAAAAAGAAAATGCAGGAACACAAAATAGGATGGATATCTGCTGAGGAAGACATGATATTGATCTCTGACCTTTACAACACATGCGCACACGTGTGTGTATTTGGACACACATGGACACATACCCACACAGGAACATGTAATAACACACACAGAACTGGGCACGGTGGTGTATGTTTGTAACCTCAGGGCTCAGGTGGTGGAGGCAGGAGGACTCCGATGCTCACTGGCCAACCTGTCTGGGCTCGTTGGTGAGTTCCAGACCAGTGCAAGATCCCGTCCTTACAACTACCACAACCACAACAACAACAAAACCAAGCAGGGTCTAGGGAAATGGCTTAGAGGGTAAAGGTCTTGCCATCAAGACGGACAAGAAGGAAAGAGCCAGCTTTCTGAAGTTGTCCTTTGTCTTCCACATGTGTGCCATGTCAAACTCATAACCATCCCCCCACATATCTGCATGCACACAAACAAAAATGAAATAAAAGTAATTATTTTAAAAAGTGGATGGCACCTGAGAACACGAACACACACGCACACACGCACACACGCACATACGCACACACACACACACACGCACAAAGCTTCTCTGGAAGAGGAATGTGATGCTCTTGGTGAGATGCCCCGGCCGAAGTCTCTTAGCACTGGTTGAAAGTGACTCATTCTAGGAAATCTAGGAAGGAAAAGAAGCTAGAAACAGGAAGAACCAACTTTGTCTCTCACCACCGTGGTCAAAACTCGAAGGCAAAAGAGTTTCAGATCTCCTGGGAAAGGGCTCAGGCTAGGTTCTCAGAAGAAGAGACCTGAGATGAGACTGGAGGAGCAGCTGGCCAAACGGATTAGCAGGGAGAGGAAGGAAGGGAGCTGGGCCCGCAGTGTGGCTAGTGGGGTGTGTGCGCATCACGTGCACATCTGGAGAACCTTACCAACCAGGTGTGGTGCAATGCCTGTCACCCCAACACTTAGGGGGTGGAGGCAAAAGAATCAGACATTCAAGGTCATCCTTGGCTGCGTAGTGAGTGCGAGGCCAGCCTGGGCTATATGTGACCTTTTCTCAGAAAAAGTGGGGTTAGAGGAGGAAGGCCCAAGACAGGCGATGTATAATGAAGAAAAGACAAGGCAAAGGAGAAAGGGGAGAGAGGTTGCAAGGCGAAGAGGAGAAACAGACAAGAGCTGTGGAGGATCTAGAACAAAGGACTCCTTGGGAGAGTAGGGCTCACTGACCAGGGAGAGAGACAGAGAGACGAAAAGGAAAGGATGGGACGGCTGGATGAATGCAGGCCCATGTTCAAGGCTGAGAAGAAACCAGGACACGGAGAGGGAAGCTTAGAAAACGGAGGAGAGAAGGAGAAAGGCCCCATGAGGCGTTGGGGGTGGGGTAGGAGCTTTTCTGGGAGACCCTGCTGCACCCCTTGCCAGTGTGGGAAGCTGGTGGAGGTGAAGAGCCTGCTGGCCGCCACAGAGGCTGAAGGAGGAAGCAGACAGGATGAGTCAGGGGCGGGGTGATGGGAAGAACCCTGTGTATGGTTGGTTCTCCTTTTATTATTTTAGTGTTGTCTGAAGAGGCTGGAGAGATGGCGCAGTGGGTAAGAGCATCGGCTGCTCTCGCAGAGGACTCCGGCTGGTGCTCACCTGGCTGGAGTTTCCGCTTTAGTCCTCTGGGCTGTGGGGGGAAGAAAGAGGGTCAGTGACATCGGAGCTGATCTGTCATCACACCTCTCAGCTGTTCGCTACGCTATGTTCAGACCACCTTCAGAGGATGGGTTGCGGGGAGCAAAGAAATTGCCCCATCCCACTTCCCATCCCCCCGCCCCCACCCCCCCACTGCGCCTCCAGTGGAGAGCCTGGATACCTCTGCCTGGCTATTGACTTACACTACATCCCCTCCCCAAAAATCTCTGCCAGGTCACAACCCCCCCCCCCACCCCCATCTCCTTTCCTCACCTTGCCGTGAGTTCTCTCTCGCCCCATACCCACTTTATACTCTGCACTCACCCACTTTTCTTGTAGCGCCCTTAGAAACTGCTTCTTTCTGGATTATATTTCAATTTACTGGTCTGTTTGTCTTGGTGCGTACTATGCTGTTTTAATTACTGTAGCTTTTAGGGTTTTTTGTTTGTTTGTTTGTTTGTTTGCCATTTATTTATTATACGGTAGGGGGTGGGCTATAGTTTGTGTGGAGATCAGAGGACAACTTGAATGAGTTGATTCTCTCTTTCCACCATGTGCCTCCCAGGGAATTTATCTCAGGTGATCAGGCTCAGAGACTGACACCGTTACCCTCTGAGCGCAGCTGTAGCTTTCAAGGTTTTTGCTTTTTAAGAAATTTAAATTATGTGCACCTGTGTGGGGGTACATGCACATGAAAGCAAATGCCTGCAGGATACAGCAGAGGGCTTCAGATACCCCTAAAGCCTGCTTGGTGTGGGTGCTGGGAACGGACCTCTGGTCCTCTCTGCAAGAGCAGCCAGTGCTCTAACTGCTGAGCCACCCTGTCCGCCCCCTTGCAGCTTTTGATAAATCCTGAGATCAGGCAGTGAGAGTTCTCCATTATGGGCCATTTTCTTCTTGTTTTATGTCATTTTGTCTTGTTTTGTTTGCTTTTGAGAATGCATGCAAATTGGAGGTGAATTGTTTTTGCAAAACTGCCATTGTAGTTTCGATAGAATTATGTTGAGTCCACTGGTTATTGTTATAAAATAGACACTTTAAAAAAATTACACCTGTGGTCCTTCCGGGGTGACATTCAGTGGGCAGTTCGGGGAGACACGGACCTTCCACGTTAGACCATGGCGAAGTTCATCCGCAACTTTGCAGAGAAGGCTCCGGCGCTGGCAACCGCTGCCGTGACTTACTCAAAGCCTCGATTGGCCACATGTTGGCAGTACGCCAAGGTTGAGCTGGTTCCCCCAGCCCCTGCTGAAATCCCTACAGCTATTCAGAACATGAAAAAAAATAATCGAGGGGCTGGAGAGATGGCTCAGTGGTTAAGAGCACTGCCTGCTCTTCCAAAGGACCCGGGTTCAATTCCCAGCACCTGCATGGCAGCTCACAACTGTCTTTGACTCCAAGATCTGACACCTTCACACCAGCACACATAAATTAAATAAAATATTTAAAAAATAATAATCGAAAGTGCTAAAACTGGTAGCTTCAACAGTTAAGGAAGCTGTGCTGGATGTTGGTGGCCTCTGAGGTGTGGATGTGGTTTTATGTCGGAGAGATCATAGGCAAACGTGGCATTGTCGGCTATGATGTCTGAAGACGAATTTTTAACATCTGATTTTGAGTTCTTACTTAGGTGTTCTTGGGCCGTGTGTAATGAGACTGCTATCCCAATAAAGTACTAGCCGTGAAAAAAAAAATTACACCTGTATTTATATCTATCATATGAATGTTCTGCCTGCTTATATGTCTGTTTGCCACATGTGTGCCTGGTCCTTGTCGCAGTTGGAGGAGGGGATCAGACCCCCTGGATCAGGAGTTACAGGCAGCGTCGAGCCATTGTAGGGGTGCTGGGAATTGAACTCAGGTCCTCTGCGAGAGCAGCCAGTGCTCTTAACTGCTGAGCCATCTCTCCAGCCCCTTAGGAGAGACATCTTAACTAATTTTTCCATTTAATGACTGAGATGTTTCCTGTATCACCTTTCTCTTTCTTTTCCTTCAACAATGTCACCCACTGTGTTTTGGAGAACAAGTCACCCGGGCCCCTTAGTTCAGCCTCTTCCAAAGGGTTTTACTGTAATGTTTTAGTTTTAAAGATTTGTTTTTTAACTTGGGTGTATGGATGTGTGTGATCATGTGAGCGTGTGTGCCACACGTGTTCCCATGCCCAAGGAGGCCAGAACCCCTGAAGCTAGATTTACAGACGGCCTCATATGGGTGCTGGGGGTGCTGGGAACTGAACCTGGGTCCTCTGCAAGAGTAGCAAGTGTCCTTGAGTGCTGAGCCACCTCTGTGTTCTTTCTTTCTTTCTTTCTTTTTTTGAGATAGGGTTTCTTTGAGTAGCCTTGACTATCCTGGGCTTGATCTGTACACCAGGCTGGTCCCGAACTCACAGCGATCCTCCTGCCTCTGCCTTCCAAGTGCTGGGATTAAAGGCGTGCGCCACCACCGCCCGGCCTCTATGTTCTTTCTTTTGACTTAAAATACAAGTTTTGGTCTGTCTTTTGAGGACAGCTCCGTCAGATCCACACAGGCACCTCAAATATAATATAGCTCCAACTCGGTTGGCTAGCTGGCCTCTGCAGAGGTCTGAATGAAAAAAAAAAAATCTTCCCCACAGGCTCTCCTATTTCAACACTTGGCCCTGGTAGGGGTCGGGGGTGGGGGTTAGGGAACATTTAGGGGGTGCAGGCTTCTGGAAGAGGTATGTGTCACTGGGTATAGGTTCTGAGAACTCACTGCCTCACCTCACTTCCACATTTCTGTCTTCTGTGTACGGTTCAGGAAAGCATATGACTGCTCAGTGCCTGCTTCGGCAGCCCCACCATTGCTAGCCTTCCTTCTGTAACCGTAAGCCAAAACCAACTCTTTCTTCCACAAGTTACTTTTTGTTGTTGTTGTTGTTTTGTTTTGGTTTGGTTTTGGTTTTGTTTCTTGTTTTTTGGCTTTTTGTTTGTTTTGTTTTTCGAGACAGTGTGTTTCTCTGTGTACCTTTGTTGTCCTAGACTCACTTTGTAGACCAGGCTGGCCTTGAACTCACAGCCATCTGCCTGCCTCTGCTTCCCGCGAGCTGGGATTAAAGGCCTGTGCCGCAGCACCCGGCCTCCACAAGTTATTATTATTATTCAGTGAAAAAGTAACCACCATTACACAACCTCAAACAGGCTTCCTCCTCTTGGCAGCCCTTATATGGCTTGGTGGTTTCGTCAGAGTGTTTTTCAACAACCCCGAGACTCGTTCCTGTTCTCTGGTTGGGGCCCCAACAATCCTGAGAGCCTCCTTAGAGTCTAACAATGGATGGAGTCTTTGTTTGGTTCAGGTCTCCCGAACCCAAGGATGACCTTGAGTTGCCCGCAGCGTCCACACACTGGGGTTACTGACACCTGCTACCACACGGGGCTAATCACAAGCTTCCGCCTGGAGCTTTTCCTAGCTCTGGCCTTGCCTCTCCGTGTGCGCAGCTGCACTGGGTTACACGGACACAGACTGGCCCACCTCCAGCCTGGTCTCCACACCGTAAGAACGTCAGGAGAGAATCCAGCCGCTGCTCCCGCCATAACACCAGCGGCAGCCCAACACCTGCGGTGGCCCTGCCCTTCTCACAGAGTGACCACCCAGCTGTGACTCTCCACCTGACAGGATCTCTCACCTGGGAGGTGAGAGCGCTGGAAGAGGGCATGGGTGGCCACACATCCTGCTGCTTCCTGGCTCGGTTCCTGGCTCCTTCTTGATGCAGGCTCGCGCAGTCGAACCTCGCCCCCATCCCCAGAAAGTTACAAAGAAACCCCCACTTTCCTCTTTAGAACCCCTGCCAGGATGTTGGGGCCTAAACTGTTCTTAGAACCAGGAGTAGCATGCTGTTATCTACGTTTCTGTCTGTCGATGGCATTGATAACTTTTAAAATAAACTCCTTCCTTCCCAGTAATCTGTCTCAGTGAACCCCGCCCCCATTTTTTAATTTTTAAAATATTTATTTATTTATTTATTTTGAGATGGGGTCTCTCTGTGTAGCCTTGCCTGTTCTGGACTTACTTTGTTGACCAGGCTGGCCTCGAACTCACAAAGAGATCTACCTGCCTCTGCCTCCCAAGTGCTGGGATTACAGGCATGCACCACTGTGCCCAGCAACTCAGTGACCCTCTGGAACCCCCATCTGAGACCTTGTATGCCCACTGATCCCATTATAGTTGAGGTGGCTGCTTCATTTTGCTTCTGGTGTCAGAGGCTTTGGGATCTGACTGACAAAGTCCCCTTCTGTCATCTCCTGCTTGCTTTACCAGAACCACACTACCCAAGAGTCCTTGAGTGGGTTTCCTATTTCTGGAAGGCCAGAGAGTGTCCTCTACATGGCTCCTCGCATTTTCCTGGGTATATTTTGGAAGGAAAGGGGGGGGGGTTAATATAAATTCTCATATAGTTCAGGCTGGCTTTGAACTCGCTGTGGTCATTAAGGCCGCCCTTGACTCAAAATCCTCCTGCCTCCACCTCCCAAGTGCAGTGACATCAGGTGTGGACCATCACTGGCTGTCCTTATTTTTATTTTAAAATTTTGTTACATTTATTTACTGTATTTTTCGGACCATAAGATGCACTTCCCGCCCCCAAAAGTGTGTGTGTGGGAATTACGGTGCACTTTGTGGTCTGATTGCTGTTTTTATGTTTTTCTTGTTTTACTGCTCCAAAAACTGGGTGCGTCTAGTGCTCCGAAAAATATGGTATTTATCATGTGTGTGAGTGTACACACACCATTTCGTGTGTGTGTGTGTGTGTGTGTGTGTGTGTGTGTGTGTCAGAGGACAACATGCAGGAATCTGTTCTTTTCTTTCCCCATCTTGCTCTGACCTCCTGAGCCATGTCATTGCTTCTGGCTGTCTTGGACACTCTGTTTTTTTTCTTCCGTTGAGAGTCCTTCTAACTACCTGTCTCTCCTCTGACCATGGCCCTTTCCAAAACGAACACTCAGCTCTTGCGACACCTCCTCCCTCGTCACCACGGGGTTCCTGGGAAACTAGACTTCATGCTTCATCTCATTTGCGGTCCTCCAGTTTCCAAGTCAGACTTTTGGGAATCGAGCTAACACAGCTGAGCTGAGGCAGCCTCCTGCCACGCCGCCCCTGCCCCTCCCTCCCCCACAGGCCCTTTCTCCTCTCCTCTGTGAGCCAGTGGGGACAGGCTGAGTGACTAAGGCAACAGAGAAGAGCAGAGATGTGACTGGACTGTGGGGCTCACAAACTTGACCCTGCAAAAGCCCCACTTAGAGCAGATTCCCAGGGGGCACAGCAGTGCACACCTGCAGCCAGCGAAACCAAAACAACACCAGCAAAAGGACCCCAGTTACTCTAAGCGCAAGCTTCAGAGCCTGGCTCTGGTCTTGAGAGGAGGCCATCACGGATCTGCACTGGGGAGAGAGGAAGAGAGGAGGGCAGAAGCCAACCTTCACCATCACTCCTCAGGAGCCGGTCACCTTATTATTATTATTATTTTTTTAAAGATAGGGTCACTCACTGTGACCGGGGGCTCACCAGTTAGGCTCACCAGTTAGGCTAGTATGGCTAACCATCAAGCCTTACGGATCATCCTGTTGCTGCCTCCACAGCACTGGGGTGACATGGGTTATGGGGACAGAACTCAGATCCTCGTGCTTGCTGGCAAGCGCTTTACTGACCGAGCCATTTCCTGAGCCCTAGGATCTGCCCTGGAAACAATCACCTTTGATGACTCTAGTGTAGATTGCACTGTGGAAACAACACCCAGGACGTGTGATGGCGATACAGCCTTGGACCACTTACCTTTCCTTCTCTTCCACCTGAGGAACACTATCAATGCCAAAACCCCAGCCACGAGTACGACGACAGCAGCCATCACCACGCCTATTGTGGTTTTCAGATCCAAGGGCCCGGGATCGTTTGTGTTTTCTGTGTCCTCCATGCCGTTACTGGTGGGTGTCGAAGATGTAGAGATGAGGCCTGGAGAGGTGGTGCTGGAGGCTGGGATGAGATAGAGGAAGTCAGCATGGAACTTTCCTGGCAGGAGTGAAGCTGTCCCAACGGTGCCTCTGCGGCAGTCTGCCCATCAGACCACTGAAGCAGTGGACTCCAAGGAACTGAAATCACCCAAGGAATCTCAGGCTAGGAGAAGGAAAAAGCTGGAGCCTGGAGCCAGTCAGAGAAAGAATTGATTTCCCAGAAAGTGGGTTCACACAGCTCAGACAACCCCCCTCAGATCAACTTGCAGGAGAGACTGGAGACAGACAGCCATGGCTCACTGGTGGGCAGGGCCACACGGGGTAGAGGGGACCAGGCCCTATTTGTAGGTCTTGCCTTCTATTGAAACCTAAACTTCATGTCAGGATCTGTCAAAATCCCAAATGTGGGCGAGGCAGGGGGTGGTCACTGGGGCTTCCTTGTTCCTCTTCCTGATCTGGCCATGTTAAGCAAATCTCTTCCCCTCTGCTTGTCACTGTGACCTGTTCCTTGAATTGTCCCACTGAGGTCAGATGGCCAAGGCTGGCTTGTTAGAGCTGCCAGGGCCCAGGCTGTATCCCTACATTCAAGTAGCAAGTGGACCCTTCTTGGCTCGCCGAGGATATGGGTATCTTGTCTCCTTTGGAGGATGCGGGATGGGGAAGAGTTCTCCGCCGCTCACACAGGAGGAAGGGAACAAGTGCGGAGGCTATGGTGACTCATGACTTCTCCAGACCTTCATGTCATCCCTTACAAAGAGCAGTCT
Source organism: Acomys minous (assembly GCF_964271855.1). Lineage (NCBI taxonomy): Eukaryota > Metazoa > Chordata > Mammalia > Rodentia > Muridae > Acomys > Acomys minous. Next base: position 71,474,636 of record NC_140498.1, on the reverse strand, counting down.
CTAGGTCACACACACCAAGAACAACCTTTTCCTAAGAACAGTTCTTGTTTGAACAGAAGTACCCGCAAGGGTAGGCAACGTTGTTCTTAAAGACATGGGCTATTAAATGAAAATCTTGGTGCCAGGCGTGGCTTCCAGAGAGGCCCTCAATACAACACCACAAATAGATGGTTAAGAACCCATTGCTGAAGACACTCCTCACTTTTGATGTAGGTGTGATCAAAATAAATTGTACAAATGTATGAAATATTTAAATAATAAAAATTACTAAAATCTTCTTGCCATTTATTCTATTTGTATTTTATTTCTGTGTGTAGTATGTGTCTGTGTTTGTATACTCAACTACACTCACGCATGTGCACAAGCGCGCGCACACACACACACACACACACACACACTGGAGATGTGCACTTGAATATGCATATGGAGGCTGGAGAGGCTTCCGGTGTCCTCTTCCTGCATTCCCCACCTATTCCTCAGAGGCAGGGTCTCTCCATGAAACAGAGGCTTAAGTGTCAGCTAGGCTGAACACCAACAAATTCCCAACAATCCTCCTGCCTCTGCCTCCTTGGAACGGCTGTTACAAGCATGTGCAGGGTCACCAGCTTCCTACATGGGTACTGGGATTTGAGCCAGCGTCTTGACCACTCTTAACTTTTTTTTTTCCTTAAAGACTCGCTGCTGGTGGCTGGAGAGATGGCTCAGGGGTTAAGAGCACTGGCTGCTCTTCCAGAGACCCTGAGTTCAGTTCCCAGCAACCACATGGTGGCTCACAGCCATCTATAATGTGGTCTGACGCTCTCTTCTGGCCTGCAGGTGTACATGCAGGCAGAGCACTGTATACATAATAATAAATAAATAAGTCTTTAAAAAAAAGGGGGGCTCACTGCTGGACTTCAGGTGGGGTGCTGAGAGTGGTATGGAAGAGTGAGGGGATGGAAGGACCCAGAGGGTCCAGGAACCCCACAAAGAGACCATCAAGCCTGGGGGATCTTGACCCAGGGGGTGCCTGCACAAACTGTTGCACCAACCAAGGACAATGCACCCACTAAACCTAGGCCCCCTATTCAGATCTAGCCAATGGACAGCTCATTCTCCACAGTTGTGGGGAGAGCGGGAACTGCCTCTGATATAAACTCTGGTCCGCTCCAACTCCCCACTCCCTTGGTGTGGAGGCTCAGTGGCACACAGAGGAAGGGGGAAGCAGGCTATCTGGATGTGAGACCTGATACGCTGTGGCCATATGGTGGGGGAGGAGGTCCCATTCTGTCAAAGGTCTAGGGGAGGGGAACAGGGCAGAAGAGGGAGGGAGGGCGTGAACAGGAAGATACAAAGGTGGGGATAACATTCAGGGTGTAATCTGAATAAATTATAATGAATTAAAAAAAAAAAAAAGGACAAAGTCCGTGTAGCCTACAGTGACATTGAACCTGCTGTGTAGCCAAAATGACCTTGAACTCTGGATCTCTTTGCCCCTACCTCTGAAGAACTGGGATTACAGTTGTGTACCACTCAAAAAATCACTTTTAAGATGAGTGTGGAGCACACCTTTTATCCCAGCACTCAAGAGGAAGAGGCAGACAGACCTTTTATGAGTTCAAGGCAGGTTTAGTCTATATAACAAGTTCTAAGGCAGCTAGGGCTACACAGGGAGACCCTGTCTCAAGGGAAAAATCATTATTATTGGTATAAATATATATATAATATAAAATAATATCATCTGAGCTATGCAATCTACAATTCACTAGCTTAGAGCACATTCATTTTGTGGCCACTATTATTCAGTTCCAATTTTTCGAGACAGGGTTTCTCTGTGTAGCCTTGGCTGTCCTGGAACTCACTTTGTACACCAGGCTGGCCTCAGACTCACAGAGATCCACCTGCCTCTGTCTCCCCAAGTGCTGCGATTAAAGGCCTTTGCTGCCGCTGCCACCACCACCACCTGGCCCAGATCTTTTTTTCAATAAAGAATTTCCTGTGTTGTCCTAGTGGGTTTTAACAGGGAATATATAGGAAATTATGTATGTGTGTATTATACAGACATATGTACACGCACACACACACACACACACACACACACTATCTTCTTTCCCAGAATGATCCAAAACAACAAAATAGAAAACATAGTTGTTGAAAGAATATTGTTTGAGTAACGACTGAGACAGAAACATCACATCAGCCATTGACACAGATAATGTTAGAATCACTAAGAAAGTGTGGTCCTGAGAGGAGAAGAGGCAGGTCAGCAACTGAGGAGATGGCTCAGTCCAAAAAGTACTTGCCTTGTGTTCTGGTGGTTGTTGTTGTTGTTGTTGTTGTTGTTGTTGTTGTTGTTGTTGGCAATTTGACACGAGCTGGCATTACATGGGAAGAGAAACCACAAATGAGAGGATACCTCCACCAGATCGCCCATGGGCAAGTCTCTGTAGGACGTTTTCTTTATTCGTGATTGATGTGGGAGGGCCCAGCTCACTGTGGGCAGTGCCACACAGTGCCATCTCTAGGCAGGTGGTCCTGGATGCTATAATAAACGCAGGCTGAGCAAGCCATGAAAAGCAAGCCGGTGAGCAGCACTGCTCCAAGCCCTCTGCTTCCGTTCCTGCCTCCAGGCTCCTGCCTGGAGTTCCTGCCTCCAGGCTCCTGCCTGGAGTTCCTGCCTCCAGGTTCCTGCCTGGAGTTCCTGCCTCCAGGTTCCTGCCTGGAGTTCCTGCCCTGACTTCCCTTATGATGGGATGGGATTGGGATGCTTAAGACAAATAAAGCTCTTTCTCCCCAAGTTCTTTGGTCATGGTGTTTTGCACAGCAGCAGAAACGCAAACTAGGACACCTCTGAAGTACAAAGGCCTGAGTGCCTTCGCCAGGAACCTGTGCTGTGCCACCATGGACCTGTAATGCCAGCACGGCAGAGGTGAAGATAGGCAGATGGCTAGGGCTCACTGCCGGCTGGCCTAACCCAAGAAAGACACCCCCTTCCGAAAAAAAGAAAGAAAGAAAAGGAATTAACCTGTCCAGGGAAAAGTTTCTAAGGTTATCCGGCCTCCACATGTATGTTCTATGCCCACACAAATACATACAGTTGTAAACACACTGACATACACTCGCGCGCGCGCGCGCGCACACACACACATCAAAAACATTACTACAAATAACGAACTAGGCTTAGTAAATAAGAGTATCTACCATGACAGTCTGACAATGTTTGACCCCTCAGAACCCACATAGACCTGGTGAGCGTCTGTGATCCCAGCACTCCAAGTCACAGTGAGACAGGAAGGCAGAGACTGGAGATTCCTAGGGAAGCCACTTTAGATGCCGTAGTGAGGCAGAGACCACAGGAGACCCTGCCTCAAAGCAAGGTGGATTGAGAGAACCCACCCCCTAACGTCCTCTGACCACCACGCGTGCATCCTGACACGCGCATGTCTGTACGCACACGAACAGCAACAATAGGTACAATTAAAGGTGAAGACACGTTGGAACAGATGGGACAGACAGGCCAGAAACACATGGTGTCCTCCAAGAGCATTTAAAACCAGGCCTGGGTCTGCACCAGGGCCTCTGTGAATACTTTAGGGCTGTTAGCTTAGTGTTTTTGTGGGACTCCTAACAGTGGGAGCAGGTGTTTCTCTGCCTCTCTCTGCCTCTCTGCCTCTCTGTCTCTCTGTCTCTCTCTCTGTCTCTGTCTCTGTCTCTCTATCTAACCTGTTCTTTTCTTCCTGTTGGGTTGCCTTGTCCTGACTAGATAGAAAGGCTTTTGCCTTATCTTATTGCAACTTGTTTTGCCCGTTTGGCTGTCATCTCTTGGAGGCCAGTTCCTTTCTGAAGAGGAAACAGAGGGTGAGTGGATCTCGGGGAGAGGGGAGGTGCAAGGGTGTGTGTGTGTGTGTGTGTGTGTGTGTGTGTGTGTGAGAGAGAGAGAGAGAGAGAGAGAGCGCTGGGAGGAAAGGAGGAAGGGGAAATTGTGGTTGGGATGTTTTTATATGAGAGAAGAATCTATTTTTAATAATAATTAAAAAAGAGATCTACCACCAGGGGTCTTTTTGCTTAGCTATGAAAGAGGAAAAATTGCAAAAAAGTACTATTTAATTTGGCTACAAAAACAAAATTAATAAGCCAATCGCAGGATTCTTCCCAATACTTGTTGTAAATCTTTCTCCAGTTGTGACGCATCTTTGCACTAAATGTGGGCACTTTGGTTGGATAAAAACATTTCTTTTGGGGTCCGTGGATGTAGCTCAGTTGGTAAAGTGCTTGTCTGGCACACACAAAGGCCTGGTCCAATCTCAAACACTGCACACACTGTGAGGGTGACACTTATTTGTGATCCCAGCACTTGGGAAGTGGAGGCAGAAGGATCAGGAGTTCGAGGTCACCCTCAGCTAAAGAGCATGTTTGAGGCCAGGGTGGGCTACATGAGACTGTCTTAAAAAAATAAGGAATGAGAATAAAAATTCCTTTCTATTATTAGTTTTAATATTAAAAAATGATGGTCTGGAATATTCAGTTAATGAATTAAATAAAAAAAAATACTGGTGAAAGAAGACACAGTGGAGGTGAGACATAACTCAATGGCAGAGCCTGTGGCCCTGGGGACAAGAAGAAAAACATCGTATGTCTGACTGAAACAGGGAAAGACACAGCTGCCTTAACTTGATTGTTGTACCAAGCACCTGCTAGATTGTCTCAAAGGCCAGGAGAAATTAAGAAAGGAGGAAGAGGGAGCGGGCTGGGGAGAACAGAAATTCAGAAAATGCCATTTAGGGAACGCTGTAGGAGGCACAGGAAACACAGACATAAGGCTGCCTGACCGGTTCTGCTGTGGAGTTTCTCCTGAGCCAGCACAGGGGTCAAGATGGATAAGTAGTTTGCCAAAGGATGGTGGGTGGGTTCTGACGTGGAAGGGACAAGCCGCTTGTCACTGGCACTGCTGAGAACTGGCAGTGTAATTAGTGACAGTTGGTTATTATTTGACAATTAATTTTATATAATTTATTTTCTAAAAAATTATTTTTATTACATTTTTTATACACACATATTTGTACATGAATGTGTGTGTGTGTGTGTGTGTGTGTGTGTGTGTGTGTGTGTGTGTGTGTGTGTGTGTGTGTATGTGTGTGTGAAGGCCGGAGGCTAACCTTGGGTGTTCCTCAGACATCATACACCTTAATTTGTAAGACAGGCCACGTGAGCATCTGTAACCCCCAACGCTGTGGGAGATGGAGACAGAAGGATCAATGGGGCTTCATAGCCTATTTCTAGCCCAGAACAGTGAGCTCCAGGTTCCCCCAAGGGGATAAGGTGGGTCTTACTAAAGGAGGACCCCAAACGTCCACCTCTGACTTCTACAAGCACGAAATGGGGCATTTGTAACACACACACACACACACACACACACACACACACACACACACACACATACACACGCATAATGCACATACCTACACGCTTACACCATATATACATGCTCCACAATATCAAGACAGACTGGAGGTAAGCAATGGGGTGAACTCAAGCATTAGCCATGCGTCTACTGGCTGAGAGAGGCCTGGAGATAAAGGTCCCTTTCAAGGCCGGTGCGTCACCAGCATGACCTTGGGCAAGGGTTGAGCTTGGCTGGCCTCCGTGTCTCCTCTGTATAAAGACCATGAGAGTGGCCAGCAGTGGTGACTGACAGGTGGCTGGGGTAATGCGCACAGAGTGACTAGGCTGGGCCTGTGTGCAACCTGCAGTTCCAGGGGGACCAGAAGGCACCTAGTGTGGAAGTCACAAGATATGGTGTAGATCCTAGATCTAATTGAAACACTGACACAAGACCAAGGGAAGGCTGCTTCGCCCTAGAGAGGCCAGATACACATGGGTTTCTAGCAACAAGGGCGGCTGTGGGCAGGGTGGTAGTGCCAGTTTGGAGAAGGAAGCAGGAAATTGGCCCATCTGGGAAGGGCTGAGGCCCAAGAGCGGAGTGCTAGGATCTGAGGACAATGAGAGGGCAGCTCAGAGAAAGCTGCAAAAGGTTGTAGATGATTCTGGGGAGGAGGAAAGGTAAAGTTGGCAGAGCTCTGGGGAGGGGACAGAACACATGAGAAGCGTAGGCTCTCTAATGACGTCTACGGTATAAGGAAGCCAGGGGCCACCAAAGCCTGGCCTGGGATTTGCTCACCAGTGGACACCTTGAGTTGGGTGCTCTTAAGAGACTGCCACTTCTTCATGCCTTCTGTCGTTTGCAGGTAAACTCGGCACCAGTACGTGGCCTGGTCGTTCTCCTTCAAGTTCAGGATTCTGAGGGACCCGGATGTCTGACCCTGTGTCCAGTTCAGGACGAGCCTGTCCTTGAAATGCTCATGTATGAAAGGCGGGGTGGAGTTGTAGATAAATTCCCCATGGAAGTGCTTCCATCTCCAGGTTATCCTCATCTGCGGATTCTCTGCCAACTTCCAGGAGAAAGGGAAGGAGAAGGAGAAGGGGATCTCGATGGAGCCGCCCTGGACACCAGACAGCTTTGCTGGTTGGATGACCCGATAATCATTTTCTCTGTTGTGTCCTGCTGAGTTCCCTGCGAAGGATGGGGAGACTCTGAGGCCACTGCAGGGGACGCAAAGGACAACCCAGAGCTTCCTGGGCCTTCACCCACAGGCAGGTGTGGGACACAGGGCAGGGCTGTCCCCATGGCAATTGGTACAGGACACACAGGGGAGGGTTGGGTTGGCTCTCTCTGAGGGATGAGCTCTCTCTTGGGCAGAGAGGCCTGGCTGGCTCCTCTCCCTGACACCTGTCCACATGACAGCCACTCTTCCCAGCCCTGCTGGCCCCTCCTGTGCTTAAGTCCCTGCTAGTGAGGTGCCCACCACTCACCAGCTTGCAGACAGGCTACAGGCAGCAGCAGAAGCAGGATCCAAGCCATGGCCCAATTTCCTCGGGGAAATGAGACCAGCAGAGCCGTCAAGCAAGAGAGGAAGCCCTGTTGAGGGACACTGGGGTGCTCACGACTCCAGAGAGAGTCATGGCAAAGTGACACCCATCCCCAGACCTTCTCCTGTGGAGGACTGAGTGGGGGCAGGACCTCTCCGTCTCCTCCCCTCTGTGCCAGCAACTTCCTTCATTGATCTGGCTTCTTCTTTTCCCATGGTGCAGAAGATCCACCCTTGTGGTCACAGACAAGATGGCCATGCCCCTGAGCCCAGCCCCCACTGATGGCTCAGAGATGCGGCTTTGACCTGCACATGCCAGACTCTCCACTACCTTGACCTTCCGTGTTTCCTATATGCCTGGGAATCTCTGTGTCCTTTCCTCTCTATGTCCTCCCCTTCTCCCCTCCTCCCCTCCCCCCTCCTTCCCCCCTCCCTCCTCCCCTCCTCCCCTCCTTCCCTCCTCCCCTCCTCCCCTCCTCCCCTCCTCCCCTCTTCCCTTCCCCCCAGGCTGATTCTCACCATGTCTCCCACCATGCTGGTTGTCTGAAACTCTCTGATAATCTCATGGGAAGAAGTGGTCAGTTTCTATCCACTTCAGACAAGGTGAGGAAGGTGGTGATGATGAAACCCATTCAGTCCCCAGCCCTTGCACAGTGTCCCCGCAACCCCGCCCCACCCCACCCCCAATCTGCTCTTTGTCCTTTTCTTGCCCGGCAGGGACTCTTCACAGTGTGCCCAGGCAGAAGCAAGGCTTAGTGAACTGTTAGTGTCTCTCTTTCCTCCAACAATGTCCAGGGTAGGGTCTCTGGTGCTGGATGCGGAATCCTCCAGTTCACCTCCTCTCTTGGGTCCCCAGAGCTGATGGCTCAGGCAAGTGATCAGGACTGAAAGAAGAAAGTAGGGGAGGGACCCCAGGATTCCTTCTCTAGAGACTGGCTGTGCTGCAGCTAAGGAGGAAAATTTAAACAATTTTCCTACAGCCAGGGCTGTAAAAGAGTCTTCTACCTGTGATTATATGGTGAGGGGGGAAGGTCCCCTTCTGTCACAGACCTAGGAGAGGGGAATAGGGAGGGACGAGGGAATGGGAAGATACAAGTAAGGGGATAACAATTGTGTTGTAATCTGAATAAATTAGTTAAATTTAAAAAGAAGAAGAAGAAGAAGAAGAAGAAGAAGAAGAAGAAGAAGAAGAAGAAGAAAAAGAAGAGGAAGAAGAAGAAGAAGAAGAAGAAGAAGAAGAAGAAGAAGAGGAAGAAGAGGCTTCTAGCCCAAAACTGTGGGTGTGGGGTGATGGTGGTGGTGGTGCTCTTTGATCTGCAGATAGGCGTCTTTGCTGAGAGCTCCAGTAAGCTACAGTATGCCTGCTTGCTGAGAGGGCTGATGGGGAGCCCTGAGTCTGTTAGTTTATTTGTGAAGCTACAGGGAAATAAGGAAGAAGAGAGAGAGATAGAAAATAAGCCACTCACACACACACACAGATTCAGGAGAAAAGGTGGGTGAATTAGGCATCTTAACTTTAACCAGATGAAGTCAAGCATCTTCCTTTCAGTGCTGTCTATCGTTGGTTATCGTCCTCATACTTCTGAGAAAAGGGAATTACCTCATAGGAAAAAAAAAAGGGCATTCAATCACAAAAACATGTGAATTCTAAAATACACCAGGTTATATGCTTTAAAAATAAACATTGCTTATCTATGTATCCATTGCATAAGTTCATAGTGAGTTCTGAGTGACAAAGGTTGACAAGGGCTAAAGGTGAGCAGGGTCTAAAAGTTACTAGAATATGTGTCTTTTTAATGAGGACTGACCTGGCTCCATGTTTCCCACCTATCTCCTAGTTCGTATTGAGTTTAGGACAACAATTTTATCTGTCTTTCATTCTAAGAAACAAAGGAAATTTAAAATGACAGCACATAATGCCGTTGCTGATGAGGCCTAAGGAATTATAACAGAACATTTTGTATATTTGGACATTAAGGTTTGTATTTAATTTAGATTTTTCTACGTAGCCTCATCCTATTTTGGGCTCATTGGAAGTTTAAGCCAACTTGCCTATATTAATGGTGTATACCAGGATTGGTGGTGCCATGTGGGAGAGAAGGTTTCTCTCAGGCCACACATCTGCTTCAAGGTTGTCCCCTAGGGAGGCATCTGGAGGTCCCCAAAGGTTTTTCTTGCAGCCACAAACTTTCTAAAACTGTTTTAGGAGATCCAAAACAATTTAACTTTTAAAATGGCTTGAATCAAATCAGGAACTCTATAATCAGAGAGTAATTCATCTGAACAGCGGTCCACCTTCAAAAAGATCTCACTGGAAGTTTGTTCAGTCAGAGCTGGTCGATACTCAGAAAGCGATGGTTCACACCAAGGCCAGATGTTAGAGAGATGCAGCAGTGCACAACTGATGGGGCTGTCAGAGGCTGGAAGTAATTCTGGGGTGCATCATGGTACAGACCTGGCAAAATCCCAGAGCCCTTCCAGCAAGCTGACATGTCTACTGAACTCCTTAAACAGAATGGCTCAGAGGCCAGAAGCAGTTCTGGGGTGCATCACGGTACAGACCTTGCAAAATACCAGATCGCCTCCTAGAAAGCCCACGTGCCCAATGAGCTCTTTAACAGAAGGGCTCTTGGCAGTGAACCCTCTCAGCCTGTCCCTGCTGCCAAATCTCCAACCTCCTTGGGCTTCTTGGCCAGTGACTCCAAAGCACCTCCAGTTTCTCGAGGAACCCTTCTGCCTACCTCACCCCCAACCATAACACATCCTCAGAAGAGGATGCCAAGGATCAGAGAAGACCTGGCTTTCCACAAAGCTCCTGAGTGACTTCCTTCAGTTTCAGTCCCCCCAGAACCTTCTTTAGACTACGGGCCCAAAAAGTGCCAGGGCATCTGAGTGTCACTCACGACCGACTGCCTGGGGCAGCTCTGAGAGTGGACACAGCTGGCCCGTGATGTGGGTGGAGATGTGAGAGCGGGGGCAGAGGCTGTGGTGGTGGTTTCAGGGCTGATTCTGTAGGAGGGTCATCATACCCTTTTCCATTACGGGGTACCATCAGCACTCTGAAAGGCAGGAAGACATGATTGTACCAGAGGAAGTGACGTCATTCTCCCTGAATGACACGCCCAGGGGCGTCTTCCCATTTCCTTATATTTCCGGGCATCGCTTGCCTTGTTCATGCTTCCCTGCAGGTGTCTATACAGCCTGACCTCTCATGTCTGCTCTCTCTGCCTTCCTCACAGTCCCCATTGTCCTTAGATCCCTTGACCTGAGCCAGACACAAACTCTCATGGCCTCATAGCCAGCTGCACACGGACACTCTTTTGTATCCATAGTACTCTCGGAGACACCGGGGCACAGACCCTTTGGGTTGAGTTTGCCCCATATGGACAGTCAGTTAGGAGAGGGGCCAGGGCCTATTGGACTTGTCAGAAAGTGCTTGTACGTTTTGGATGAGGGTTCACGTAGGCCAGTCTGGGCCTTGAACTTGTTATATAGCCAAGGATGACACTGACAAGCATGACAGTCCGCTCTGGGCCTCCCAAGTGCTGGGATGACAGGTGTTCATCTTCACGTTCCTTTAACTCGTGTTGGACAGAGAACCTAGGGTTCTGTGCATGCCTGGCGCGTGTGCACTCTACCAGATGAACCACGTCTCTACCTCCAGGTTTCCTCTGGTCTCACTGTACTGTTTGGGGTCTACAGCTAAAGGTCACCAGATTGTAAGTCTCTCAATGAGTGGCTGACCTCAGTAGGCCTGGCATATATGAGCTACTGAACCCTAGCATTTTTACATAACAGGCTCTGGTAGGTTCTACAGGAGGATCCCAGCTGCTCCTTGTGCTCAGCCTCACTGCTGCCACCTGCTGGCTGCTCAGTGTCAAGTCGTAGTGTCAAGTCCTGGACCCGGTTGAATCCCCATGGGGATCCTGTTCTGGGGTGTGATTTCTGTCTGAGATGCTGTGGTCAGTCTCCTGGACTGTCAATCCTGAGCCTCATGTCGTGGTGACCCCCTCCCGAACCATAAAATTATTTTGTTGCTAATTCACAGCTGTAATTTTGCTATTGTTATGAATAAAAATATAATATCTGATATGTAATCCATTGGTGTTTGCCTGTGTCCCAGCAGGCTCTTTGTGAGAAGGTGACATGCAGACTATCAAATGTCAAGATAGACTGGACTCGGTAACTAAATCTTCTCCTAGGAGAGACCCTGGAGCCACAATAAGAACATGGCAGAAATAAGAAAGCCAGGGCATAGACTTAGACTTGTCAGGAAAGAAAGGCCAACATGGCGACCAAGTTGTCTGGAGTCTGTCACCTGAGGCAGAGCATAGAGTGGACCCAGGTGTGGGTGAGATGGCGGTGTCCAGGGAGTGAGGGAGACAGGAAGCAGGAATCTCAGCCAGAGCATCTCAACATGGTCCATGGTCCTTCCTGTCTCCCCATGACTGTGTCCTGGATACATTCTGGCTCTGTCTAAGAGGTCTCTATGGTGGCAGGGAGTCAAGAGAACTCTGGGATTGATTTCTGGGAGGAAGACATTTATTAAAGAGTGTTATGAACTCCATGAACAGACAGAGAGCAGCACAGTCAGGCTCTCAGGACCAGAGACACACAGGGTGACGTGGGTTCCAAAGAGAGGAAATCAGCGCCCACATGGCAGAAGTGGGGGCCCTCTTCTTCCTTTCCTTCTTCCTCTTCTTCTTCCTCCTCCTCATTCTTCTTCTTCTTTTTAAAAATGTTTTTTATTTTATTTTATTTTATTTTGAGACAGGGCTTCATTGTGGTATCCTGAGTGCCCTGAACTCACGTTTAGACCAGGATGGCTTGGAACTCACATTGATCCACCAGAATCTGTCTCCCATGTGCTGGGATTAAGAGGGTGGTCCACCATGCCTGGCTGGGTGGGGGTTGGGGCCTCATCTTTATGTCTATGGAAACAGGGATTGTTCACAGCCCAGTCCTGCAGCCATGTGCTCTGATTCCCAGGCAGGAGGCAGGGAAGGGGGTGGGATGCAGGGTGTGTGGACACCAATCCTTCCTTTGATGTCACCTCACCTCCCTGGTGAGAGATCCTGGCACCTGGAGGTTTGTTAGCTAGAGAAAAACAGACATTGTGTCACCAGGTACCTGTGGGTGACCTGAGAGGGAGAGGACAGTTTTCCACAGTCAGTTTTCTCCTCATATATTTTGGTCTGCAGGAAACAAAACCAGGTCACTGGGCTTAGCAGCAGGCTCCTTTTCCCACTAAGCTGTCTCACTGGCCCCAAACAATTTGCATGTTAATATGTAATTTAAAATACACAACTTAAAATAAAGTCAGAAAAGCATTATGACTATGGTGTATCACCTAGAGCAACCTACCTTGTTTTTAACATGGCCTCTCATTGCCTGGAACTCAGCAGTTAGGCCAGAGTAGCTGGGCAGCCAGCCCCACGGCTCTGACTGTGTCCTGCTTGTCCAGGGCTGGGATTACACATTCCTGCCACATCTCTGGCTTATACTGTGGGTGCTAAGGATCAAACTCAGGTCCTTTTGCCTGTGTGCAATGCTTTTCTGACTAGATCATCTCTCTGGCTCCCTTGCATTGGGTCTAATACTAACCCTCCCATCCAGCCCCTCAGCTGCTCCTGGGAGGACAGGTGCTCACTTGGCTGGGGTTGAGGCTTTAGTCAGCTGGCCTGTAGGGGAAGAAACAGTGTCAGTGTGACAGCCATGCTCACCCTCCATGCTGCCTCTTAGCTGCTTTCTGTCTTAAGACAACATTAGGAGCCCAAGACAGGGACCATCTCTGCAGCAGCCAGTCTGGGACGGATCTGAGTGTCAAAGGAACCTGAGGCCAGTCCTCAGCTGTCCTGCTCAGCACAGCACGTCATAGGAAGTGTCACCTGCTCCATGGACCCATGTCCATGCCCTGCCTCCCTTTGCTTCCTTCTCTCTGCCTTCCCCTCCTGTCACTTCCCTGCACAAGCCTGGCCTTCTCCATCTCCCACAGTGAGAACACTACCAGTGGGGAAGGTCAGGTGAGAGCCAGTCCTGGACCACTGACCTTTTCTTCCACCAGAGGAAGAACATCAATACGTAGACAGGGGTTACGAGCACAGCTGTGGCCACCGCCACCCCGACCATGGCTCCCAGGTTCGCAAGCGATGCACTCCTCTGCCATTCTGTGTCCTTGATCCCAGCTGTGGTCTCTGCAGAGGTGACCACAGAGGGGCTCCTCATGGTGGTGCTGCCTGCTGTGGAGAGAGGAGAAGTGAGCAGATCCTCCCTGGGTGAGGGAAGGAAGGGGTAATGTCACATCTTGTCCCCTATGTGGGATGTAGGAGGGGGCGGGGACAGCTGTCAGATGTTCCCTCAGACAGCAGCACAAGTGCTCAAGGCTGAGGCTCCAGGAGAGCAAGCTCAGATGCAGCTCTCACAATGTCTCCTTATCTTCGCATCGTCATTTCATCACAGATAACCAAGCCGTAAAATTACAGTTGTATTTGTCATGCATGCATGCAGAGATGTTTCAGTTCATACAATGTTTGCTGCTCAAACTTTAGAACATAAGATTGGTTCCCAGCATCCATATGAAGACCTGGGTGAAGTGCATATGGCTTTAGTCTTAGCCCTACAGGCAGAGGCAGGTGGAGCTCTGTGAGTTCAAGGCCTACTGTGTACACTGAGTCCACACCTAACAGGGTTGAGTCGTCACTATAATCCCAGGTTGAGCAGTTGGAGACAGAAAAAGTAGCCTGGGCTCACCAGTCACACAACCAAGCCTCCTTGGCGTACCTGAAGCCAGGGAGAGACCCTGACTCAAAAAATAACACGCATGACACCAGGGGTTTTACTCTTGCCTCCTCAGGCATATGAACAAAGGAACGCACATATACACAATGATAAACACTCACACACACACACAAAGTAGCACTGACACATATATGCCCATACACAGACCTAATACAGAAGCCTTTATAACATAAAATATATAATATTAGCCATGAGTGTACAACTCAGTGCAGGGCAGGGTACAATCATTTCATCCACAGATATGAGTGCTAGCTCGCAAGCATGCCACAAGGCTGTGTAGCAACCTGACACACTTGTGGCTGCCATGTGTGTGCCACACACGTCAGGCTCAATCCGCCACCTTGTGTCTCTTGTACTCTCTCTGACTTTGTTTCTGTCCCCCTCCCTGTGTGTGGGGTGCCCCTACCCTCTTTGTCCTTCCTACTGTCTGCCTGTCCTTCTGTCTGTCCTTCTGAATTCTGTCTGTCTCCCTCCCATTTTGTACAATCATCTCTCTCAATGCTCACTCAGAACTATATCTTCTGTCCCTCTCTCCCTTGTCCTTCTCACAACAATTTTTTTGTACCGCACCTGTTGTGTGGCATGTACCTTCTATATCATAATAATCACTATAACTAATTTTCAGAACTTTTACTCATTGGAAACTCTGGAACCATGAAACAGCTCCTTTCTCTCCCTTGCCTGAGCCCTGGCCTCTGCTCTGTGACATTACGTCAGGTCAACATGGCAGCTGTAGACTGTGCTATGGGCATCCCATCATAGGCTGACTTCATACAGTCAAGAGCCACTGCTGAGCGTGGTGGCACATGCCTCTAATGTCTGCACTCAGGAGGCAGAGTCAGGCAGCTTTCTGTGAGCTCAAGGCCAGCCTGGTCCACACAATGAGGTGCAGGATGCGAGGGATGTATAGTGAGAGCCTGTCTTCTAAAACCACCAACCAACCAACCACCCAACCAGCCACCCACCCACCCAACCACCCACCCACCCACCCACCCACCCACCCAACCAGCCACCCAACCAGCCACCCAACCAGCCACCCACCCACCCAACCACCCAACCAACCAACCACCCACCCAACCACCCACTAAGAAGATCACAGATGAACATCATAATCAACAATGAAGCACATCATGTCCCCAGCTCCTGTAGGGCCATGTGCTGGAGGCAGCAGTCACAGCCACACAGGGACTAGGCTGGCTTGTTGTACCTCTAGTGCGTGAGTCTCCAGTTACTCCTGCATCTGAGGAGCTGCAGGATCAGAAGACAGAGCAGTGAGATTATGAAAACAGGGACATTGTTACTCAAGAGTGGGGAGGGTTGTGGGGGAGCAGGGAGGGCAAGGAAGGAGAGGGGGGAGTTGGGAAACGGAGCAGAGACAAGAGGGTGAGTAGGAGAGGTGAGGCATCCATCCTGCTAGTTGGATGAGGAAATTAGGACTGTGGTGACAGGTGGAAGTTTAGAGCTGGATGAGAGGACACCAAGACCATTCACAGGGACCAACTGGAGCCCTGACACAGGACCCAGGAAGGCAGTTACATCCTGGAGTAGTGAATCCCCCTTGAGGTCTTGGGGAGGCCTGCAGTGTTAGTGCGGAACAGGAAGTGCATGAACTAGGGTATGAGGTGTTGAGTCCTAGAGAGTCGGGTGTGATTCTGCCTGAGCAAAGAATGACAGACAAGGACACAGGTGCCACCAAAGGCTTGTCACAGGTCCAAGGGACAGATGCTGTTGGTAGAGGCATGGAGGGAGCCAAGGAAAAGGAATATGAAACAGAGCTCAGAGTTGTGAACTTGAGGTGACAGCTAGGGGACAAGAGAGATACAGGCATGAAAGCCTGAGGCAGGAGGCTCACCAGGAAAGATGATGAGTTGGGTCCCTTTAATTGACTGCCACATCTTCATGCCTTCTGTTGTTTCCAGAAATACTCGGCACCTGTACGTGGCCTGGTCGTTCTCCTTCAAGTTCAGGATTCTGAGGGCCCCGGATGTCTGACCCGGTGTCCAGTTCAGGACGAGCCTGTCCTTGAAATGCTCGTGTATGAAAGGCGGGGTGGAGTTGTAGATAAATTCCCCATGGAAGTGCTTCCATCTCCAGGTTATCCTCATCCGCTGATCCTCTGCCAACGTCCAGGGGAAGGAGAAGGAGAAAGGGATCTCGATGGAGCCGCCCTGGACACCAGACAGGTTTGCTGGTTGTTTGACCCAATAGTCATTTTCTCTGTTGTGTCCTGCTGAGTTCCCTGGGAAGGATGGGGAGACTCTGAGGCCACTGCAAGGGACGCAAAGGACAACCCAGAGCTTCCTGGGCCTTCACCCACAGGCAGGTGTGGGACACAGGGCAGCACTGTCCCCATGGCAATTGGTACTGGACACACAGGGGAGAGTTGGGTTGGCTCTCTCTGAGGGATGAGCTCTCTCTTGGGCAGAGAGGCCTGGCTGGCTCCTCTCCCTGACACCTGTCCACATGACAGCCACTCTTCCCAGCCCTGCTGGCCCCTCCTGTGCTTAAGTCCCTGCTAGTGAGGTGCCCTCCACTCACCAGCTTGCAGACAGGCTACAGGCAGCAGCAGAAGCAGGATCCAAGCCATGGCCCAATTTCCTCAGGGAAATGAGACCAGCAGAGCCGTCAAGCAAGAGAGGAAGCCCTGTTGAGGGACACTGGGGTGCTCACGACTCCAGAGAGAGTCATGGCAAAGTGACACCCATCCCCAGACCTTCTCCTGTAGAGGACTGAGTGTGGGCAGGACCTCTCCGTCTCCTCCCCTCTGTGCCAGCAACTTCCTTCATTGATCTGGCTTCTTCTTTTCCCATGGTGCAGAAGATCCACCCTAGTGGTCACAGACAAGATGGCCATGCCCCTGAGCCCAGCCCCCACTGATGGCTCAGAGATGCGGCTTTGACCTGCACATGCCAGACTCTCCACTACCTTGACCTTCCGTGTTTCCTATATGCCTGGGAATCTCTGTGTCCTTTCCTCTCTATGTTCTCCCCTCCCCCCTTCTCCCCTCCTCCCCTCCCCCCTCCTCCCCTCTTCCCTTCCCCCCAGGCTGATTCTCACCATGTCTCCCACCATGCTGGGTATCTGAGACTCTCTGATAATCTCATGGGAAGAAGTGGTCAGTTTCTATCCACTTCAGACAAGGTGAGGAAGGTGGTGATGCTGAAACCCATTCAGTCCCCAGCCCTTGCACAGTGTCCCCGCAACCCCGCCCCCACCCCACCCCACCCCCAATCTGCTCTTTGTCCTTTTCTTGCCCAGCAGGCAGGGACTCTTCACAGTGTGCCCAGGCAGAAGCAAGGCTTAGTGAACTGTTAGTGTCTCTCTTTCCTCCAACAATGTCCAGGGTAGGGTCTCTGGTGCTGGATGCGGAATCCTCCAGTTCACCTCCTCTCTTGGGTCCCCAGAGCTGATGGCTCAGGCAAGTGATCAGGACTGAAAGAAGAAAGTAGAGGAGGGACCCCAGGATTCCTTCTCTAGAGACTGGCTGTGCTGCAGCTAAGGAGGAAAATTTAAACAATTTTCCTACAGCCAGGGCTGTAAAAGAGTCTTCTAGCTGTGATTATATGGTGAGGGGGGAAGGTCCCCTTCTGTCACAGACCTAGGAGAGGGGAATAGGGAGGGACGAGGGAATGGGAAGATACAAGTAAGGGGATAACAATTGTGTTGTAATCTGAATAAATTAGTTAAATTTAAAAAAAGAAGAAGAAGAAGAAGAAGAAGAAGAAGAAGAAGAAGAAGAAAAAGAAGAAGAAGAAGAAGAAGAAGAAGAAGAAGAAGAAGAAGAAGAGGAAGAAGAGGCTTCTAGCCCAAAACTGTGGGTGTGGGGTGATGGTGGTGGTGGTGCTCTTTGATCTGCAGATAGGCATCTTTGCTGAGATCTCCAGTAAGCTACAGTATGCCTGCTTGCTGAGAGGGCTGATGGGGAGCCCTGAGTCTGTTAGTTTATTTGTGAAGCTACAGGGAAATAAGGAAGAAGAGAGAGAGATAGAAAATAAGCCACTCACACACACACACAGATTCAGGAGAAAAGGTGGGTGAATTAGGCATCTTAACTTTAACCAGATGAAGTCAAGCATCTTCCTTTCAGTGCTGTCTATCGTTGGTTATCGTCCTCATACTTCTGAGAAAAGGGAATTACCTCATAGGAAAAAAAAAAGGGCATTCAATCACAAAAACATGTGAATTCTAAAATACACCAGGTTATATGCTTTAAAAATAAACATTGCTTATCTATGTATCCATTGCATAAGTTCATAGTGAGTTCTGAGTGACAAAGGTTGACAAGGGCTAAAGGTGAGCAGGGTCTAAAAGTTACTAGAATATGTGTCTTTTTAATGAGGACTGACCTGGCTCCATGTTTCCCACCTATCTCCTAGTTCGTATTGAGTTTAGGACAACAATTTTATCTGTCTTTCATTCTAAGAAACAAAGGAAATTTAAAATGACAGCACATAATGCCGTTGCTGATGAGGCCTAAGGAATTATAACAGAACATTTTGTATATTTGGACATTAAGGTTTGTATTTAATTTAGATTTTTCTACGTAGCCTCATCCTATTTTGGGCTCATTGGAAGTTTAAGCCAACTTGCCTATATTAATGGTGTATACCAGGATTGGTGGTGCCATATGGGAGAGAAGGTTTCTCTCAGGCCACACATCTGCTTCAAGGTTGTCCCCTAGGGAGGCATCTGGAGGTCCCCAAAGGTTTTTCTTGCAGCCACAAACTTTCTAAAACTGTTTTAGGAGATCCAAAACAATTTAACTTTTAAAATGGCTTGAATCAAATCAGGAACTCTATAATCAGAGAGTAATTCATCTGAACAGCGGTCCACCTTCAAAAAGATCTCACTGGAAGTTTGTTCAGTCAGAGCTGGTCGATACTCAGAAAGCGATGGTTCACACCAAGGCCAGATGTTAGAGAGATGCAGCAGTGCACAACTGATGGGGCTGTCAGAGGCTGGAAGTAATTCTGGGGTGCATCATGGTACAGACCTGGCAAAATCCCAGAGCCCTTCCAGCAAGCTGACATGTCTACTGAACTCCTTAAACAGAATGGCTCAGAGGCCAGAAGCAGTTCTGGGGTGCATCACGGTACAGACCTTGCAAAATACCAGATCGCCTCCTAGAAAGCCCACGTGCCCAATGAGCTCTTTAACAGAAGGGCTCTTGGCAGTGAACCCTCTCAGCCTGGCCCTGCTGCCAAATCTCCAACCTCCTTGGGCTTCTTGGCCAGTGACTCCAAAGCACCTCCAGTTTCTCGAGGAACCCTTCTGCCTACCTCATCCCCAACCATAACACATCCTCAGAAGAGGATGCCAAGGGTCAGAGAAGACCTGGCTTTCCACAAAGCTCCTGAGTGACTTCCTTCAGTTTCAGTCCCACCAGAACCTTCTTTAGACTATGGGCCCAAAAAGTGCCAGGGCATCTGAGTGTCACTCACGCCCTACTGCCTGGGGCAGCTCTGAGAGTGGACACAGCCGGCCCATGATGTGGGTGGAGATGTGAGAGCGGGGGCAGAGCTGTGGTGGTGGTTTCAGGGCTGATTCTGTAGGAGGGTCATCATACCCTTTTCCATTACGGGGTACCATCAGTACTCTGAAAGGCAGGAAGACATGATTGTACCAGAGGAAGTGACGTCATTCTCCCTGAATGACACGCCCAGGGGCGTCTTCCCATTTCCTTATATTTCCGGGCATCGCTTGCCTTGTTCATGCTTCCCTGCAGGTGTCTATACAGCCTGACCTCTCATGTCTGCTCTCTCTGCCTTCCTCACAGTCCCCATTGTCCTTAGATCCCTAGACCTGAGCCAGACACAAACTCTCATGGCCTCATAGCCAGCTGCACACGGACACTCTTTTGTATCCATAGTGCTCTAGGAGACACCGGGGCACAGACCCTTTGGGTTGAGTTTGCCCCATATGGACAGTCAGTTAGGAGAGGGGCCAGGGCCTATTGGACTTGTCAGAAAGTGCTTGTACGTTTTGGATGAGGGTTCACGTAGGCCAGTCTGGGCCTTGAACTTGTTATATAGCCAAGGATGGCACTGACAAGCATGACAGTCCGCTCTGGGCCTCCCAAGTGCTGGGATGACAGGTGTTCATCTTCACGTTCCTTTAACTCGTGTTGGACAGAGAACCTAGGGTTCTGTGCATGCCTGGCGCGTGTGCACTCTACCAGATGAACCACGTCTCTACCTCCAGGTTTCCTCTGGTCTCACTGTACTGTTTGGGGTCTACAGCTAAAGGGCATCAGATTGTAAGTCTCTCAATGAGTGGCTGACCTCAGTAGGCCTGGCATATATGAGCTACTGAACCCTAGCATTTTTACAAAGCGGGCTCTGGTAGGTTCTACAGGATCCCAGCTGCTCCTTGTGCTCAGCCTCACTGCTGCCACCTGCTGGCTGCTCAGTGTCAAGTCGTAGTGTCAAGTCCTGGACCTGGTTGAATCCCCATGGGGATCCTGTTCTGGGGTGTGATTTCTGTCTGAGATGCTGTGGTCAGTCTCCTGGACTGTCAATCCTGAGCCTCATGTCGTGGTGACCCCCTCCCCAACCATAAAATTATTTTGTTGCTAATTCACAGCTGTAATTTTGCTACTGTTATGAATAAAAATATAATATCTGATATGTAATCCATTGGTGTTTGCCTGTGTCCCAGCAGGCTCTTTGTGAGAAGGTGACATGCAGACTATCAAATGTCAAGATAGACTGGACTCGGTAACTAAATCTTCTCCTAGGAGAGACCCTGGAGCCACAATAAGAACATGGCAGAAATAAGAAAGCCAGGGCATAGACTTAGACTTGTCAGGAAAGAAAGGCCAACATGGCGACCAAGTTGTCCTGAGTCTGTCACCTGAGGCAGAGCATAGAATGGACCCAGCTGTGGGTGAGATGGCGGTGTCCAGGGAGTGAGGGAGACAGGAAGCAGGAATCTCAGTCAGAGCATCTCAACATGATCCATGGTCCTTCCTGTCTCCCCATGACTGTGTCCTGGATACATTCTGGCTCTGTCTAAGAGGTCTCTATGGTGGAAGGGAGTCAAGAGAACTCTGGGATTGATTTCTGGGAGGAAGACATTTATTAAAGAGTGTTATGAACTCCATGAACAGACAGAGAGCAGCACAGTCAGGCTCTCAGGACCAGAGACACACAGGATGACGTGGGTTCCAAAGAGAGGAAATCAGCGCCCACATGGCAGAAGTGGGGGCCCTCTTCTTCCTTTCCTTCTTCCTCTTCTTCTTCCTCCTCCTCATTCTTCTTCTTCTTTTTAAAAATGTTTTTTATTTTAATTTTTTTTTTTTGAGACAGGGCTTCTCTGTGGTATCCTGACTGCCCTGAACTCACTTTTAGACCAGGATGGCTTGGAACTCACATTGATCCACCAGAATCTGTCTCCCATGTGCTGGGATTAAGAGCGTGGTCCACCGTGCCTGGCTGGGTGGGGGTTGGGGCCTCATCTTTATGTCTATGGAAACAGGGATTGTTCACAGCCCAATCCTGCAGCCATGTGCTCTGATTCCCAGGCAGGAGGCAGGGAAGGGGGGGAGGGTGCAGGGTGTGTGGACACCAATCCTTCCTTTGATGTCACCTCACCTCCCTGGTGAGAGATCCTGGCACCTGGAGGTTTGTTAGCTAGAGAAAAACAGACATTGTGTCACCAGGTACCTGTGGGTGACCTGAGAGGGAGAGGACAGTTTTCCACAGTCAGTTTTCTCCTCATATATTTTGGTCTGCAGGAAACAAAACCAGGTCACTGGGCTTGGCAGCAGGCTCCTTTTCCCACTAAGCTGTCTCACTGGCCCCAAACAATTTGCATATTAATATGTAATTTAAAATACATAACTTAAAATAAAGTCAGAAAAGCATTATGACCATGGTGTATCACCTAGAGCAACCTACCTTGTTTTTAAAGACGTGGCCTCTCATTGCCTGGAACTCAGCAGTTAGGCCAGAGTAGCTGGGCAGCCAGCCCCACGGCTCTGACTGTGTCCTGCTTGTCCAGGGCTGGGATTACACATTCCTGCCACATCTCTGGCTTATACTGTGGGTGCTAAGGATCAAACTCAGGTCCTTTTGCCTGTGTGCAATGCTTTTCTGACTAGATCATCTCTCTGGCTCCCTTGCATTGGGTCTCATACTAACCCTCCCATCCAGCCCCTCAGCTGTTTCTGGGAGGACAGGTGCTCACTTGGCTGGGGTTGAGGCTTTAGTCAGCTGGCCTGTAGGGGAAGAAACAGTGTCAGTGTGACAGCCATGCTGACCCTCCATGCTGCCTCTTACCTGCTTTCTGTCTTAAGACAACATTAGGAGCCCAAGACAGGGACCATCTCTGCAGCAGCCAGTCTGGGACGGATCTGAGTGTCAAAGGAACCTGAGGCCAATCCTCAGCTGTCCTGCTCAGCACAGCACGTCATAGGAAGTGTCACCTGCTCCGCTGACCCATGTCCATGCCCTGCCTCCCTTGGCTTCCTTCTCTCTGCCTTCCCCTCCTGTCACTTCCCTGCACAAGCCTGCCCTTCTCCATCTCCCACAGTGAGAACACTACCAGTGGGGAAGGTCAGGTGAGAGCCAGTCCTGGACCACTGACCTTTTCTTCCACCAGAGGAAGAACATCAATACGTAGACAGGGGTTATGAGCACAGCTGTGGCCACCGCCACCCCGACCATGGCTCCCAGGTTCGCAAGCGATGCACTCCTCTGGCATTCTGTGTCCTTGATCCCAGCTGTGGTCTCTGCAGAGGTGACCACAGAGGGGCTCCTCATGGTGGTGCTGCCTGCTGGGGAGAGAGGAGAAGTGAGCAGATCCTCCCTGGGTGAGGGAAGGAAGGGGTAGTGTCACATCTTGTCCCCTATGTGGGATGTAGGAGGTGGGGGGACAGCTGTCAGATGTTCCCTCAGACAGCAGCACAAGTGCTCAAGGCTGAGGCTCCAGGAGAGCGAGCTCAGATGCAACTCTCACAATGTCTCCTTATCTTCGCAGCGTCATTTCATCACAGATAACCAAGCCGTAGAAATACAGTTGTATTTGTCATGGATGCATGTGACACATGCAGAGATGTTTCAGTTCATACAGTGTTGGTTGCTCAGACTTTAGAACACAAGATTGGTCCTAGAATCCATATGAATACCTGGGTGAAGTGCATATGGCTTTAGTCTTAGCCCCACAGGCAGAGGCAGGTGGAGCTCTGTGAGTTCAAGGCCTACTGTGTACACTGAGTCCACACCTAACAGGGTTGAGTCGTCACTATAATCCCAGGTTGAGCAGTTGGAGACAGAAAAAGTAGCCTGGGCTCACCAGTCATACAACCAAGCCTCCTTGGCGTACCTGAAGCCAGGGAGAGACCCTGACTCAAAAAATAACACGCATGACACCAGGGGTTTTACTCCTGCCTCCTCAGGCATATGAACAAAGGAACGCACATATACACAATGATAAACACTCACACACACACACACAAAGTTGCACTGACACATATATGCCCACACACAGACCTAATACAGAAGCCTTTATAACATAAAATATATAATATTAGCCATGAGTGTACAGCTCAGTGCAGGGCAGGGTACAATCATTTCATCCACAGATGTGAGTGCTAGCTCGCAAGCATGCCACAAGGCTGTGTAGCAACCTGACACACTTGTGGCTGCCATGTGTGTGCCACACACGTCAGGCTCTATCCGCCACCTTGTCTCTCTTGTACTCTCTCTGACTTTGTTTCTGTCCCCCTCCCTGTGTGTGGGGTGCCCCTACCCCCTTTGTCCTTCCTACTGTCTGCCTGTCCTTCTGTCTGTCCTTCTGAATTCTATCTGTCTCCCTCCCATTTTGTACAATCATCTCTCTCAATGCTCACTCAGAACTATATCTTCTGTCCCTCTCTCCCTTGTCCTTCTCACAACAATTTTTTTGTACCGCACCTGTTGCATGGCATGTACCCTCTATATCATAATAATCACTATAACTAATTTTCAGAACTTTTACTCGTTGGAAACTCTGGAACCATGAAACAGCTCCTTTCTCTCCCTTGCCTGAGCCCTGGCCACTGCTCTGTGACATTACGTCAGGTCAACATGGCAGCTGTAGACTGTGCTGTGGGCATCCCATCATAGGCTGACTTCATACAGTCAAGAGCCACTGCTGAGCGTGGTGGCACATGCCTCTAATGTCTGCACTCAGGAGGCAGAGTCAGGCAGCTTTCTGTGAGCTCAGGGCCAGCCTGGTCCACACAATGAGGTGCAGGAAGCCAGGGATGTATAGTGAGAGCCTGTCTTCTACCCAACCAGCCACCCAACCAGCCAACCACCCAACCACCCAACCACCCAACCAACCAACCACCCACTAAGAAGATCACAGATGAACATCATAATCAACAATGAAGCACATCATGTCCCCAGCTCCTGTAGGGCCATGTGCTGGAGGCAGCAGTCACAGCCACATAGGGACTAGGCTGGCTTGTTGTGCCTCTAGTGCATGAGTCTCCAGTTACTCCTGCATCAGAGGAGCTGCAGGATCAGACGACAGAGCAGTGACATCATGAAAACAGGGACATTGTTACTGAAGAGCGGGGAGGGTTGTGGGGGAGAAGGGAGGGCAAGGAAGGAGAGGGGGGAGTTGGGAAACGGAGCAGAGACAAGAGGGTGGATAGGAGAGGGGAGGCATCCATCCTGCTAGTTGGATGAGGAAATTAGGACTGTGGTGACAGGTGGAAGTTTACAGCTGGATGACAGGACACCAAGACCATTCACAGGGACCAACTGGAGCCCTGACACAGGACCCAGGAGGGCAGTTACATCCTGGAGAAGTGAATCCCCCTTGAGGTCTTGGGGAGGCCTGCAGTGTTAGTGTGGAACAGGAAGTGAGTGAACTAGGGTGTGGAGTGTTGACTCCCAGAGAGTCGGGTGTGATTCTGCCTGAGCAGAGAATGACAGACAAGGGCACAGGTGGCAGCAAAGGCTTGTCACAGGTCCAAGGGACAGATGCTGTTGGTAGAGGCATGGACGGAACCAAGGGTTGTGAGCCTGAGGTGACATCTAGGGGACAAGGGAGCTACAGGCATCAAAGCCTGAGGCAGGATGCTCACTGGGAAAGATGGTGAGTTGGGTCCCTTTAAACGACTGAACCATCTTCATGCCTTCTGTCGTTTTCAGGTAAACTCGGCAGAAGTACGTGGCCTGGTCGTTCTCCTTCAAGTTCAGGATTCTGAGGGCCCCGGATGTCTGACCCGGTGTCCAGTTCAGGACGAGCCTGTCCTTGAAATTCTTGTGTATGAAAGGCGGGGTGGAGTTGTAGATAAATTCCCCATGGAAGTGCTTCCATCTCCAGGTTATCCTCATCTGCGGATTCTCTGCCAGCTTCCAGGAGAAAGGGAAGGAGAAGGAGAAGGGGATCTCGATGGAGCCGCCCTGGACACCAGACAGGTTTGCTGGTTGGATGACCCGATAATCATTTTCTCTGTTGTGTCCTGCTGAGTTCCCTGCGAAGGATGGGGAGACTCTGAGGCCACTGCAGGGGACGCAAAGGACAACCCAGAGCTTCCTGGGCCTTCACCCACAGGCAGGTGTGGGACACAGGGCAATTGTCCCCATGGCAATTGGTACAGGACACACAGGGGAGAGTTGGGTTGGCTCTCTCTGAGGGATGAGCTCTCTCTTGGGCAGAGAGGCCTGGCTGGCTCCTCTCCCTGACACCTGTGTACATGGCATCCCACTCTTCCCAGCCCCGCTGGCCCCTCCTGTGCTTAAGTCCCTGCTAGTGAGGTGCCCACCACTCACCAGCTTGCAGACAGGCTACAGGCAGCAGCAGAAGCAGGATCCAAGCCATGGCCCAATTTCCTCGGGGAAATGAGACCAGCAGAGCCGTCAAGCAAGAGAGGAAGCCCTGTTGAGGGACACTGGGGTGCTCACGACTCCGGAGAGAGTCATGGCAAAGTGACACCCATCCCCAGACCTTCTCCTGTGGAGGATTGAGTGGGGGCAGGACTTCCTCATCTCCACTTCCTTGTGGCTATCAACTTCCTTTATTAATCTGGCTTCCTTTGTTGCAGAAGATCCTCCTTTGTGGTCACTGACATGCGTGTTGTGCCCCTAAATGCAGCAACCATTTTTTTTTGGCTGGGACATATGGCCTTGGCCTGGGCACCCTGAGCTCTTCTTTCTTCCTTCTTGCTCTTCTGTCTTGCCCAGGCCTTCATACATACCATGCTGTCCACCTCGTGTCCCTCCTTGTTTCTGCCTCCCCTCCCCGCTCTCTCACTCCTTCCCCTATCTTGCTGGTTCTCCTTCTGTCTCACCCCCCCCACCCCCCTCATCTCAAGGAAGAGGCTTCCTGGACGAGCACATGCCCTTTCTGGGAGAGAAGAGCTGAGTCAGGTCTCTAACCAGCTGAGCCCCATCCATGCTCAGCTCAGAGATGCTGATGGGGGTGATGCAGGAGTGGATGCTCCTCAGCCCCCGAGTCTAGAACTAGGCCTCTTTTCTGCCTAGCCACCTTTCTGCTCTTCAGTGACCCCCCTCATAGTCCTCAGGTGGAACCAAAGCTTGGTGGACCCCCACCACCCTGGCCTGTTCCCTACTGTTGAGTTCACAATGTCCCTAGGCTTCTTAGCTTCCTAGATGACAGTCATGTCACTTAGACTGTGATTCTGAAGTTTTTCCTGTCTCTGTAAGAGCCTTCATGCCCTCCCACCTACAGAGGAAGCCCTAGCACAGGCCATGAAGCATCAAATGGCAGGTCTGAGAGGACTCTACTCTCACTAAGTCCTTGGAGGCTTCAGTTCAGCACAGAGGCCTCAGCATGGCTGCAATGCACCACTCAGTCTCAACTGAAAGAGCAGGGCTATGTGATACCTTCCATGACCCTCTAGACATGACTTCCTCTGCCTGTGGCCATTCCAGATCCTTCTTTGGACAAAGAAGGCTAAAAGCAGCAATATGTCACCCATGACATAGTTTCTGGAGCATCTCTGACAGTGGACACAGATAGACTATGACTAGGGTGGAGATGTGAGAGGTGGGGCAAGGGTGTGGTGGTCTCAGGGTGGGTTCTGTTAAGAGGGTCAACCTACCCTTTCCCATGACAAGATGCCATCACCTTGCTTAAGCACAGGATGACATGATTATACCAAAGGATGTGGCAATAGTCTTTCTGGGTGAGCAATGCAGAAGCAACTTCCTATTTTCTCAGATTTCCTGGCATTCACTGCCTTATCCGTGCTTCCCTGCTAGTGGTTATGCAGCCTACCCTCTCTCATGCCTGCTTTCTCTGCCTTCCTCACAGTCCCCATGGTCCTCAGACCCTTGACCCTAGGGAGGCTCTGAACTCCCCCAGCTTCTCTCTAGGCTCTGCATGTTCTGCTGACAATTTTGTCCTATGTACTGCAAACAACATTTTTTAGATGGATATCTCAAATCAGTCAGGCTATGTAGCAGAGGATGATCAAGGACACCCAATTTCCTCATGTGCTGGAAGTGCTAACATACACCTCCACACCCAGCTTATGGGATGCCAGGGATCCGGCCCACATCTTCACGAACCCTGTCACCAGAGACTGAAGGAGTAAATAATGGACAAAGAAAAGGGGGAATAGTAAACTTGGGGTACCAGGAAAAACCACTGGTTTTGGCTAGTTTGGCTTGCTTTTAGTAGTTTTAAAAATCACAAACTTTGGAGGTCGTGCTGGCAAGCACTGTGTTCTTGATCTTGCATCAGCTTTGATTTGCCAGTGACACAACTGACGCCACCTTATAGCTTAAAACAGCTGTCCAGGGAAAGGTACCTTTTGCCATGTTCTCCTCTGGCAAAGGATGCCTGTTGTCTCTTAGTAACTACAGTGTCTAGAGGCAGCTGGACAGTGAGGCTGAAAGACCCCAGTGATGAGACTCACTCATCAGAACCTTTTCTCCACGTTCACCTCACCTAGCAACAGCCATGCTCCCAGTGATCTCAGCAGCTAGGGTGCTGTTTCCCATCAGCATCCCTGAAGTGGTCACACAAGCAGGATGCCATGATGGTGGGTCTAGCCAGTCATTCCAAGGAGTGTCCCTCAGGTCCGTGCAGGAGGTAGCCAGGCACAGGGACTCAGATGCTCTTGGGACTTGCTAGGTCAGTTTCCAACAGGAGACTGGCCCTTTGCCAGACTGTTAAAAGGAGAGAAAGGTCGAAGGGGCCCACAGCAAAGACTTACATAGAATCGATGTTCTCAAAGTTTGATGCTTCACCCCTGTCTACACGCCCTTAGGGAGGGCCGAGTCTCTCACTTGTCTCAGAGAAACAGGGTGGTTCTACTGACTTTGGGCTGGAGCCTGGCTACCTGTTTAGGAATTTAGGTTGTCTTGCCTGAGCTGGGCAGTTAAAACAATAATAATCATGGTGATGATGATGATGATGATGATGGTGACGATGATGGTGATGATGATGATGACAATCATGATGGTGATGATGGTGATGGTGATGATGGTGATGATGATGACGATGACGATGATGAAGATGATGATGAAGATGAAGATGACGATGATGGTGATGGTGATGATGGTGATGACGATGATGATGGTGATGATGATGGTGATGATGATGGTGGTGGTGACGATGATGGTGGTGATGATGACGATGATGGTGATGATGATGGTGATGATGATGATGGTGGTGATGATGATGGTGATGGTGATGGTGATGATGATGGTGATGATGGTGGTGGTGATGATGATGGTGGTGGTGGTGATGATGATGGTGGTGGTGGTGATGATGATGGTGATGATGATGATGGTGATGATGATGATGGTGGTGAAGTACTAGAAGAAGGGGAGTGTGGTGGTGCATGTCTGTAATTACAGCAGCTGGGAGAGATAGGAAGATATGGTATTCAAGGCCATCTTTGGCTACAGCTTGTGTTAAAGGCCAGCCTGGGTGACCTGTTGTTTTTAAATTATCAATATTATCAGTGTGCCCGGCTAGCAATCAATCAAGACACAGACACTTGTTACATTTTAAAACAGCCTCTGTTAACCTGGGGTAGGGCAGATATCAATCCTCTAAACTACCTCCCATAGTGGGGCAGGCATGAAATCCCTGCCTCAATCCTACGCATCTGTTTCTAATAACTTCTCTCAAGCTACCTCCCATCCATAATCCCATATACTTGCTAATGTTCTTCATCTGGGCTGGATTCTCTATCCACAGAGACCATGTGCTTCTCCTCCAGCTAACCCATGGCGACCCTCTTTCTCCTCTCTTGGGACCCTCCTGTCTCTCTTCTGATCTTTCTTCCTCCCAGGATTCTGTCTCTCTAAGCCTGGGAACCTTAGCTACACCTGTCCTGCCCAGGTGAATGCCTTTAATTAATCAAGAGGTGGGCCACAGAGATAGCAAGCAGTAATTAGCATCAAAATACATCAGACCCTCCCCCGACAGTGACCCTGAGAACCTGTCTCAGAAAAACAAAATAGAAGTACTTTGTATTTTTAAAAAGTACTGGAGGCCAGGTGATGGGTGTGAGCTGTCTGTCAGAGTTCACAGTTGTTCAGAGGGAAGGAAGTTGAAGGTGATATATAGGGAGGTGGTTTCTTGGAGATTTGTGTGTGTGTGTGTGTGTGTGTGTGTGTGTGTGTGTGTGTGTGTGAGAGAGAGGGGGGGTGGGGAGAGAGAGAGAGAGAGAGAGAGAGAGAGAGAGAGAGAGAGAGAAGAGAGAGAGAGAGATTCTGAGTCGTTGACTTGTGAACTCCTTCACTAGGGTACCAGTGGAAGTCGGAGGTCTTCCTCCTGCAAGCATGTGTCACTCTGGGAACCTTTGGGATGCAGTGGACAGTCTCTTCTTGGGGGCTCCTGTAGACAAGGAGACAGAGGCGGTCCTGGGACAGTTGGGCTGGCGAGGATGAGGAGGGTGTTGATGGTGCTGTTGTCCTCGGGGAGACAAATGGCCCCTGCAGGGCTCTCATAAAGCAGTGGCGATGGCTTACCTGCCTCCATACTTCTGGCACCTTCTCCAACCTTCCTTTACTTCCAACAGGCCTGCATCTGGGAGCACTGTATCTTGGTGTTTTATGTGGGGTCTATCCTGAGGGAGATGGTGCACCGGACGGACGGATAGATGTACTGGAGGTTTCATCAGTGGGGTTATGTGCTGGATAAAGGGCTCACAGGGCCTGCAGTATGGGCTGTCCCTTGTGGCGCCTACGCCACTGTGGTACCGAGTCAAGGTCGAGGGACTGCGGGTTTAACACACAATAAAACAGCGGATCCTTTGTGCTAAGAGAGCGGTGGCGGCCTTTATTCAGCGTCCAAAGAGCCTTTTTATAGGCAGCAAAGCAAGCATGCCACTCGCAGGTGAAATCCCTCAGGAGGTGATTGCGCACACACACACACACACACACACACACACACACACACACACACACACACACGAGGGAAAGTCCCAAGGGAGGGAGGGGTGCGTTCTCAGAGCGGTAACCATGACTAGCTGACCATCAGAAGCACAGACACGGAAGCTGCTAAAAACAGGACGTGCAACAGCAAGACAGGCAGGCAGCCCAGTCGGGCCTGGTTCCCACAGTTCCTAGGAAGCTTCTGGTATTAGATCATTTATGGAAGAAATAAAGGGGTGAGGGGAGTCAGCCCTGTTCTCTGGCCCCACTACAGTGAAAAGACCAGTCGTAGAGGAGAATGAGATGGTCCGAGTGATGCTGACACTGTGAGCAGGGTAGTAGTGCCACGGTGGAACTCAAAGAGGGAGAAGCTGCAAGTGCAGTGCAGTTGGGTCTGAGGGCAGAGTGAGGGGCAGCTGAGACTTGGGGGTGATTGTAGGGAAGAGAAAAGATAAGGTCAGACACCTGGGGAAAGGCAGAGGCAGGGGAGAGGAACACGCAACAAGGGTCAGAGTATGGAGCCCGCAGTGGCTTCCAGGGACCAAGAAAGCCAGGGCCATCAATGCCTGAGCTGAGCGCCCTGGGCTCCCTATAGATGATGAATTTTGTCCCCTCGAATGACTACCACTTTTTCATGCCTCCTCTCCACGTGTTCAGATGAACTTGGCAGACGTGCATCATCTGGTCCTTTGCCTGCAAGTTCAAGGTTATGAGGAAGACAGATGTCTGACCTTGTGTCCAGTTCAGGACGAGCCTGCCCTTGAAATGCTCGTGTATGAAAGGCGGGGTGGAGTTGTAGATAAATTCCCCACAGAAGTGCTTCCATCTCCAGGTTATCCTCATCTGCGGATTCTCTGCCAACTTCCAGGAGAAGGAGAAGGAGAAGGAGAAGGGGATCTCGATGGAGCCGCCCTGGACACCAGACAGGTTTGCTGGTTGGATGATCCCAAAGTCAGTTTCTCTGCTGTGTCCTGCTGAGTTCCCTGCGAAGGATGGGGAGACTCTGAGGCCACTGCAGGGGATGGAAAGGACAACCCAGATCATCATGGGCCTTCACCCACAGGCAGGTGTGGGACACAGAGCAGGACTGTCCCCATCTCCCCTGGTGGGACAGGACACACAGGGGAGGGTTGGGTTGGCTCTCTCTGAGGGATGAGTTCTCTTTTGGGGCAGAGAGGCCTGGCTGGCTCCTCTCCCTGACACCTGTGCACATGACAGCCACTCCTCCCAGCCCCGCTGGCCCCTCCTGTGCTTAAGTCCCTGCTAGTGAGGTGCCCACCACTCACCAGCTTGCAGACAGGCTACAGGCAGCAGCAGAAGCAGGATCCAAGCCATGGCCAGAGTCCCTCCAGGGAATGAGACCAGCAGAGCCGTAATGAAGGAGAGGAAGCCCTGTGGCAGGACACTCGCTCATGAATCAGAAAAGGTTCAGGGGAAAGTGAACCAATACCCAGAGCCTCCTGAGGATCACTGAGGGAGGGTGGTGGGACCTCCCTGTCCCCATTGCCTTGTTGCCAGCCACGCCCCCTATCTGTTGGATTCCTCTTCTTCCATATTGCAGACAGACAAAATAGATACACCTGTCTCTTAGCCCAGCCCCCACCTTCTGCTGGGAGACACTGTCCTGATCCTGGCTGGCTGGTCCTCCCCTCTCTCACTTTGATCATCTGCCTTGTCTCGTCCTTCACAGGTCCTGTGCTGTCCCCTTCACTCCTCCGGATGGTGCTCTGTGGCTTAGCAGCACTCGGGCCCTGGTCTCCTTCCAGCCAGCCCTGTCTTTTGAGCAAGCTAATTTCTTTCACAGATGCCGAATCCGCTTAAGAGCGGCTCCACCGGGTCCTTTGTGCCGCTGGCCCCTGTTCAGCAGAGGTTGGTGGAATCTCAGTCTGGGCACCTTCGTCCCCTTTCACCATAACTTCGCCAACAGATCTAATGTCTTGTGCTTTTGGGGACATGGCCACAGTCAGTCTGTGGTTAGAGTGACTCCCTCGGTGGGGCCTTTGAAAAATCTCAGGCGACAGGAAGAAAGGAGAGGGTCCCACTGTTCTAAAGAGATCCCTTCCGCCCCACCCCATCCTGATTAGGGCCTTCTCCCTGGACCTTCTGGCCAAGCTCTCAGATTTGATTTGGTTTTCATATGCCATAGGTTGCTGTCATTGTTAGCAGTCTTCTGGCCACTTCCTGTGCATGGTGGCCCCTTGAGGCTGGAGCTGAGACCCTGAGAACAATGCCCTAGACAGTGATTTCAGGTCTAAAGGTAACTGTTGATTTGAGGTCGCACAACCGCTTCAGTCTCATAGCTCTTGTAGGCTAGTCCCTGGTTGGGGGGTTTGGGGGGGGGGCTTTAGACCAAGGAAGAAAGACCAATTCAGAGTGAGGCATAGGCTTCTCAGGATGTGGCAGTTATGAATCTAGACTGCCAGGAGGGCTATGCTGGGGTACAGATACCCACAGTTAGGGACAAGCTGCAGGGGGACAGGCAGCAGCAATAGGGGAGGTAAGAGAGACTTGGGACAGCCCCAAGCAGGGTTGTCAAGGGAGTGAGGCTGAGGGTGGCAGAGGCTGAACTAGGGGAGGCAGGCTTGGGGTGACTGGAGGCAGAAGGCGTCTGTGGAGGATTCTTTGGTGGGCCTAGATGCTGGTCTTCCCAGAGGTGAGTAGTTGGGAAAAGGAACAACCAGTGACAGCTTCTGGATAGTGGCTGGGGAGAGTCCAGACTACCCATGCCAGCAGAGGGCAGTGCTATGAGTTCCAGGTCACCTTGGAGCCTGCTTTGAAGCTCTCCCCTTGCCAGTGTGCTGGGAGCAATCGCAGGCTGCATTGGCAAAAGCAAGCACGTGAGAGCTTCCTGGAGGCAGCCCACTGGTTCTCGCATGGCTGATGGAAGGGTGTATCCCTGGTTTAGGCAAAGTCCCAAGGATTTTGCCTCAGGACTGCTTAGTGTTGCCGTACTGCCTTTCCATGCCTGTCTCATATGTCTGGCATGGTAGAGACCCTCACTGTCTGTAGCATAATCATATCCCCCCATAGGTGCTACTCTCTCTGTTGGGCAGATAAGATGACCTTATAATTCCTGATAATGGCTTCTAATTGATTCGAATAACTTTAAATCCTCTGGCAACATAGCAAAAACTGCTAGGAGCCTCCATGTGAATTACGCCAAGAGGGAAAACAAGATTGAAGTAAATTAATAATCAAAGAAATACATTCATTTTAAGTTTAGTCCCAAGGATAAGGCCCACGTGTACCCGATGATAAGAAAAACCGTATGAACATAGACGCAAAGAATAAGTGGTTATCTATACAAGACAAGACAGACACCTGTTCCTTAGAAAAACCTTGACATAAAAAACTCTTGCTTTGCAAACATAACGTACATTTGAAATAAGAAAAATAAAATAAAACCACTGCTTTAAACTTATTATCTAGTTAGGTATTAGGATCAATAGTCCTACTTTCACTTCCTTTTTATGCAACAATTGATTTTTTTTTTTTTTTTTTGAAACAGGGTTTCTCTGTGTAGTCTTGGCTGTCCTGGGCTCATTTTATAGACCAGGCTGGCCTTGAACTCACAGCAATCCGCCTGCCTCTGCCTCCCAAGTGCTGGGATTAAAGGTGTGCGCCACCACACCTAGCTTATGCAACAATTGAATCTATTTTTGAATGAGGTAGTTTTTTCCCCATACATAGAGAATCTATGTATTAGATCATATAAAAACCCAAGACAGAATTAAACAGTTGTTGAAGCCATCTGTTTCATCCAAAAATGTCTGTCTGTTTATATGTCTAATTGTCTGTATTTATTGTCTGTCTGTCTGTATATTTATATCTGCATGTTTGTGTATATGTGGATGAGTGACGTCTTTGGGAGCTCCCTTGTTTTATCTATTGGTTGTGTGTGTGCCTCTGTGTGTGAGGTTCGTAAAAATCTGCTCGCTTTGTCTGCCAAATGTGTTTTTGCATGCTTTTCAGTTGAGTGAATTTAGCAGCAGTCCGGTGTGTTTTAAGTGTTTTATCAGCCTTCTTACTGAGGTCTCTAGCTTCCAACAAGCCACTGCTAAGCCATCAAGGCAAAAGGACGAAGGGTCTTCCTTTTACAGCCCCTCAGCACTGATTAGGAACCCCTGTTGTTAAATAACAAAGGTTCTCAGCTAGAGAGCTGTTGTGGCCGCAGGGAAGCCAGAAGGCCTGAATAGCTACCCCTCTTTTCCTTAAGAGTTAAAGTGTAAATAGCAAGGCTGCCAGTCTGAAAGATGAAGAATTAACATATCTAAACCTTTGGCAGACACTGAGAGTGGCCTCAGTCTACCCTGTGTGCTGGAGCTGGCCTCTGGGTTTCTTGCGCCAAGGCCCTGGGGTCGGGGACCATCTGATCCCTCAGCAGGGGGGTCAGTTGCCACCTGGTAGAGACAAGACCACTAAGAGAGGTTCTGGGGACGCATGCAGAAGGCAGCCTCTGCCCACCAGGAATGCGCCGGCTCAGGTTTCTCCTGCCTCTCTGCCCTCTGCAGGTTCCTCAGCATCTCAGGCTCTCGTTAAGGGTAAGGAAGCCTAAGCTGGCCAGTCTGCACACCTGCTCAGTCTCCTGGCTTGCAAACTCTATGGGCCTCAGGCTTCCTTACCCTCCTTATGCACCTCACAAGCAAGAAAGCGTCTCATGTAGTCAAGCTATGTGGTTCGCCATGCCAGAGTGACCCAGGGGTCCTTACGTCTCTCGGGGCTCTCTCACTCGTTTTATCTCCTCTGCAAGATGGTGCAGGGGCCCAGGGTGCTT
This sequence comes from Acomys minous, assembly GCF_964271855.1. Taxonomy (NCBI): domain Eukaryota; kingdom Metazoa; phylum Chordata; class Mammalia; order Rodentia; family Muridae; genus Acomys; species Acomys minous. The sequence goes on along the minus strand of NC_140498.1, from coordinate 71,439,807 downwards.
GACTCATGCCGAGGAGCCCAGATCCTGCATAGAACAGGTTGAGGTGGATTCAATCCCTATCTCTGCCTGCTCCTAAGTAGCCAGTGGGGAGTTGCTGGATGAGCAACTATGGGGGTCCGGAAGAGGGCTTCCCATGCCTTCTCCCTTCTCTGCTTCTGAGGAGAGTACCAGGGCTCCACCCCAGCCTCACAGGGAGTCCACCATGAGGGGGCCCGGATCAGACAACAGTGGTTGAAGCCCTTTAGCAGGCCCACTCACAGTTCAGGACAGTCCACTCTAGCCTGGGCCTCAGTCCTCATGCCTTCTGGCTCTGACCTCTGAAGGGATTGCGTCTGCCTTTGGCCTTCCTAAAGAAGCAAAGCCTGAAGTCCCAAACAGAAGGATCACTTTAATGGCATTATTAAAGACGCCATCTGGGAGGTTAGAAATGTGTGCAAAACAGGATATAACGGGACCTTTGTCATATCCCTCCACTCACACTCGTGTGTCCATACACGCACGTACCCTAACCACATCCTAGCTAAACACGGTTTGATGACACATATCAGAGACATAAAAGTAAAACAAGATTCATGAATCTAGACCTAGTGCCCATGATGAAGACACCAAGCAGCAGGGTATCCCAAAGGCCTGTAAGGGACCATGGGTGCCTGTCATTGAACTTCTGAGCCTTTTTCCAGGGTCCTGTGTTCCAGACAGCTGGTGGAAGGAAAGATGTGTAATGAAGTTTCTCTCACACCCAAGTATATAGTCCGTTCTTGAAGGAGGTGAAGCGGCCGTGTGCAGAGGCCAAGTGGGAAAGCTGAGGAGACAGGACAGGCATGGGGGTGAGGGGTTGGAGAATGTGGGGGGTGGGGGGGACTGAGGGGGCTTGGTGTGGGTCATCAGTAGGGAGAGGGATGCACTGAAGCTGGTCAGAATGAACTACAGCCTCCTATAGAGCTGCTGAGAAGGGTGGCAGGGCTGAGGGGAGGGATGGGGATGGTGGAGAGAGGCCAGTGGCCAGGGATGCTCTTGGTGGGCTATTGGTGGGGAAGAGGGTGAAGGGGAGGGAGGAGGGGAGGGAAGCGGGAGAGGGGAAGGGAGAGGGGAGGGGGAATGAAGGAGAGTCATATGGTACTCCAGCACCCTGGCCAGCTGTGGACCCCTGGTACCCTGCTCTAGAACCCTCACCTAAGCCTGTGTCTGTGTCTCGCTGTTGGCTTACTGAACCACCTGTGACACAGAAGCCAGAGAGAGTCAGGGGCCGAAGGCAGCTAACCAAGTGGTGTTGGGATGGGGATGCTCCTGGGCCCGTTCTCACCAATGCCTCCGCTGCCGCCATGGGAGACGCAGTATAAAGAGAAAGCCCAACAGGAGGAAGCCCGAAGTTCCCACGATCCCAGCCAGGGCTGCTTAATGAATAGAGGCTGGAGGCGGTGCAGAGAGTCCTAGACATAGAGGAAAGGTATCAGATTCACCTCCTCGCTGCCCCCCCACCCCCGTGTTAAGGTCCTCTCTGTCTCCCTCCTTTCCTCAGACACACCTGGGCCTGAGCTATGCAGGTCTCCACAGGCAACACCGACACCATGAGGAAAGGTAACAAATTCACAGCAGAAAGTAGTGTTGGCCAGGGAGCTCCTTGCTTTGGATTGTTCCAGGGTCAGAGTGAGAGAGATGCTGTTGGGGGTTTCCAACTGTGGGCGTGGCTGGCAGGAAGCCATGTCTGAGGACTAAGTCCTGGATGTAACACAGCCAGTCTGGTCTCTCCGGCATTGACAAACCCTTCCCATGTCACTGTTACCAGTGAGGATGGGAGCTTGGTGGCTTCCCTCTGGACTTGCACCCACACCTCAGGGCTCCCTGAGGAATGAAGACAGGAAGGTCAATGGCCGCCACCGTGTCTCCACACTGTCCACACCCCCATTGGCTCTGCATTTCTCTGGCCTCCCCACTCACCTGCAGAAACACAGAGGCCCAGCAGAGATGAGAATAAGACCAGGGGAAAGCTGGTGGGTTCCTGTTTTCATGGCTGAAGGTTGTCATGTCGTCAGCAGTCAAGAGCCACTGCGGTGGCTTCCCACAACCTAGCCTTATGTCCTTTCTGCAGGCCCTCATAGTAGTGAACTCAGAGTAATGGATTTCCTGCCCCCCCCCACCCCCCCTCCACCCCTTAAAGTTACATTACCAAGATTTGCTTGGTACTTCCTAGACCTGCAGTGGTGGGGAAGGCCACAGGGGTGGCTGGGATCAGTCATCTCTCTGCCTCAGAGAGAGGACGGTGCATGGCTCCTGCAGCCATCCGGCCCTACCGAGCTGAGTGGCAGGGAATGGAGGAACTGGAGAATGCAAGACACTGCCATCAGGAAGGCGGCTGGGGAGGCACCCAGGAGCCAGCCTGAGCGAGCCAGCATGCTGCAAGGGATGCTCTCACTGTTCCATACCAGTATTCCCTGGTGTGGGTCTGCAGCTCACCATCCCACCCCAGTTCCCATCCCACGTCCACCCGGAAACCCGAAGGTCGACTTCACATGCCCTTTGCTGAGCTCTGATCCTTGGCACCTGACTTCGAGCTGCTTGGGTCTGACGCGTGGTCACCCGAAGGCTTCCTGCTCATCTGTCTCCTCCATCTTGTTGACTCCCCGTTCTGACCAACTGACTTCTCCCCACCACCCCTACCACCATCTGTCTACCCACTTACATCCTCATCTGCTGGGAAGAGCAAAATAGCCAGTTAGCTAGCTCGCTGCTCAACATCAAGCCTTGGTTTCCCTGCAGCAGCCTCGGTAACCCCCATAAGAACACAGGTCATCCCTTCGCTTACCTGTCTGTCCCTTTTTCCCTCGGAGCCAAAGCCTTGAGGTCTCTCTGTGACCTGCCTTGTCCCCTCCTTACCTCTCCCCACCTGCTTTGTGTCAGCGTGCCGTGTGTTGAAGTGGAAGGTCCCAAGGACAGATTGGCCCTCTCCCATGAATTTTGTCATGGAGGCAGTAAGCGGCCCCACCAAATTGGGGCTTCCACAAGCATTGCTTTAGACCACTGTCCTGCATAAGGTCACTTACAGAACGTCACAAATGGACCATGATGCCGTGGCATATGTGATGACAGGTGACCCTGTCCCGGGATCAGAACATTTGTGCTGAAAACCTGAATCTTGGGTCTGTACCAGAACCCAGGCTGTTATCTGAGAACTGGTTTGTTTCTTTTTTTCCTTGCCTCTCCAGGCATATAAGCTAGCCCTCATAGGTGCCTTCCAGAGTGGCCTCCAGGCCTTTACCCCCACAGTTCCCAGCCTGGCCAGCACTCTCTTTAAATTTTATTTAATTATTTTTTATTTTTAATTTGTTCACTTTACACCCCAACTGTAGCCCCTTCCCTCATCACCTCCCGATCGCACCCTCCCTCCCTCCCTCATCCCCTCTCCCTCCCTCCCCTACTCCTCAGAAAGGGGAGCCCTCCTCCCTTAACATCTGACCTCAGCCTATCAAGTCTCATCTGGACTGCCTGTATCCTCTTCCTCTGTGGCCAGGTAAGGCTACCCTGACAGAGGGAAGTGATGAACGAGTGAGCACCAGAGTCCATGTCAGAAGTAGTCCCTGCTCTCCATATTGTGGGACCCACAAGGAGACTTGTGCTGCCCATCTACTGCATCTGAGCAGAGGGTCTAGGTCCTCACCATGCATGGTCCTTGGTTGATGCATCAGGCTCTGTATCACTCCCCTCCTCTGCCCGGATTCGTTGGCTCCATCGGTCTCCTTGTGGAGCAGCAGTCTCTTGATCCTTTGATCGCCTCTGAGGCCCAGAGGACATTCCTGACAGAGACCCGCTTTCACCAGTTAACAGTGACAAAGCTGACTCACCTTGGAGAGGCCAGGCTGTGCAGGCCGCCTCCCAAAGAACATCTGTTAAGACTAAGTGACTGAAACTTGAGAGGCTGTTGAAAGTCTGGAATGGTTTAAGCCCAGAACTAAATTATCTTGTGCCATCTTTAGCCACCGAGTGGCCACTTCCTGCCCTTTTCTGTACCTGACCTTTGATTACCACTAGGTGGATCAAACATAATGCTAGCTTGCCAACCAACCAAAACGGTTAAACTACCGTCAGATTGCCTCTGAGGTCTAGTAACAGAGACTTCCCTCTTTGCTTACCTCTACTGTTGACCTACTGTTTCCACCAACATATGTTTGAAGTATCTTGATTTGAGCTTCTTTGTTCTGTTACTATAAAGATTTCATAAACCTGCTTCCGTGTCAGAACATGGAATTTGGGGCAACCTTAACCTGCATTCCTAGGCCATGACCACTTTGGCTCTGGGATAAACTACCCCTCATCTTTGAGGTGAGAATTGGCTTTTTCTTTCTTTCTCTTTCTTTCTTTCTTTCTTTCTTTCTTTCTTTCTTTCTTTCTTTCTTTCTTTCTCAGCAATCCCTGGGGCACCGAGGAGCCGCTGACTTCAATCACCCCGGTGCCCGGTGTGGAGGACTCCATCTTCCCACCTGCTGTGATCCTGCCTATTTCCAAGAGCTGGTGGCTGTGTTAGGGTGAACTTGAATGGCTGTCACAGCTGTCAGGCCACCAGCAGCCAGGGTCTCTGCAGCTGTGGGGGGTTGGGCTGACTCCAATCCCAAAGGAGAAGTTCTTTCAGCTTTAGTCAGCACCATTTGCCAACGTGTAGAGGACAAGCAAGAATGCAGCTGAGAAGTCTGGAAAGGGGCCTTGAAGCATGAGGAACTTTGTTTGAATCCTCAGAGACCATGGAAAGGCCAGACTTGGTAGCTGCTGTGTGTGTGATCCCTTTATTTCTGTGGCAAAATGAAAGGTGGAAATAAGAGAGTCCCTAGAATCTTGCAGGCCAGCTAGCTTGGAGCTTAGGGTGGACAGAGGTATGGTCTTTGTTTATTTATTTTTTCTTTCTTTCTTTTAAAGATTTATTTAGTATTAATACAGTATTCTGCCTGCATGTACACCTGCAGGCCAGAAGAGGGCACCAGCTCATATTACAGATGGTCATGAGCCACCATGTGGTTGCTGGGAATTGAACTCAGGACCTTTGGAAGAATGGCCAGTCCTCTGAACCTCTGAGCCATCTCTCCAGGCCCCTCCCCCAGGTATGGTCTCTGAGATGCAGGATGGACCTGGATCATCAGTCGAAGTTGGCTCCCCAAGCCAGTTCTGTTATGAGAAACACCATTTCCCTTCCTGCAGTTTCTTTTTTTTTTTCTCCTTTATTAATTTATTCTTGTTACATCTCAATGGTTATCCCATCCCTTGTATCCTCCCATTCTTCCCTCTCTCCCGATTTCCCCTTATTCCCCTCCCCTATGACTGTTCCTGAGGGGGATTACCTCCCCCTCTATATGATCATAGGGTATCAAGTCTCTTCTTGGTAACCTGCTGTCCTTCCTCTGATTGCCACCAGGTCTCCTCGTCCAGGGGACATGGTCAAAGGAAAATTAAGGGCAGTTTTTTGTTTTTTGTTTTTGTTTGTTTTGTTTTGTTTTTCGAGATAGGGTTTCTCTGTGTAGCCTTGGCTGTCCTGGACTTGCTCTGTAGACCAGGCTGGCCTCGAACTCACAGCGATCCGGCTGCCTCTGCCTCCCAAGTGCTGGGATTACAGGCATGTGCCACCACGCCCGACTCCTTCCTGCAGTTTCTAATGATGTGACTCAGCCTTGAGTCACATCATTAGAAACTAATGAAACTACTCCTTCAACTAAATTCCGCTTAATTCTTTACCACATCAATGCCTTACCCCAGTCTTTCCTGTACCGGTAACAAATAGGAAAACAACTAACACAGCCTGCCAAGAAAGCAGTGTTTAGTTAGAGGATTAAGTCTGTTAGTGTAGCTGGGACACTTGTACAAGCTTGTGGCTTGTACCCTCAGTAAAGGTTAGTGTGTGTCCTTTGTTTGACACCTTCCTTGAAGCTTCTCTCTAGGACCCTGGGGTAGAGGGTTAGTTTTGTTGTTACGTTATGTGTGTGTGTGTGTGTGTGTGTGTGTGTGTGTGTGTGGTTTGTGAACACCTCCTTGTGGAAATAACCAGTTCTTCCATTGGGTGCCCTTATTCTGTCTACTGGCTAATGCAGACAGAAAACCAGGCAGTGATTCTAACAAGACTCAGTTCCTGAGGTCCAAACACAGGGTTCCGCATGGCCTGATCCATTAAAATCCTTAATATTGGGGTTCAGCTGATAAAGGCACTTGCTACCAAGGCTAATGACTTGAGTTCAATCACATGGTAGAAGGAAAGAAATCATTCTTATAAGGTGTCCTCTGACGTCTGTATTGTATGAGGATGCACCAGAAAGTAAAGGCTGAAATGCCCCTCCATTAAGGAAGGTTTCTATTGTGGATAAGATGTGAAGGCTACAGTTATGTTTTAAGTTTAAATTACTGCACTTAAGAGACCTATAAAGCAAGACAGGTAGTGGTGACACACGTCTTTAATCCCAGCACTTGGGAGGCAGAGGCAGGAGGATCTCTGTTAGAGGCCAGCCTGGTTTCCAGAGTGAGTTCCATGACAGCCAAGGCTACACAGAGAAAGCCTGTCTCAAAACAAAAAACAACACAACAACAACAACAACAGCAAACCAAAAAATGTCTCTACTCTGTTATTTCCACTTCCTCAAGGACAGATAAACCTGAAAGGCCACTTAGCCAAGGACAGATAACTTCCTGGAAAGCTGGGGGCTGTTGTTCATGTTAGATAACAAGTTCTAACTTCTGTAAACTTCTGTAAGCAAGGTTGGTTGCCTCAACTGCACAGGATGTGCTATGGAGATGCATGGCAGGAAGTCTGTCAGGATGCATGCTCCCCCCCCCCCCCCGGATGAAGGCAGGAGGTATGTAGCCTTGTGGGGTTTGCCTTTATAAGCACCTGACTAATATAATCATGGCCATTCTCTGAGATCCTGGGCCAGGAGTTCACAAAGCTTACTTCGAGTTGGGCTCAAAAATTGTGGTAGTGGTCTTATTCTCACCTGGTGGGATTAGCAGAGAGAGAGAATATCTAGAGTCGTTTGGAAGAATCCAAAGCAGAGAGAAAAAGTCATATATTAGACATAGGCAGGACTAGGGAAATGGGAGAGGACAGTGGGAGCTAGGAAAAGATGGAGAATAGTAAGAGAAGGGGTAGGTATAAAGAAAGCAGGGGTCTGAGGCGAGGACACTAGCATGAGGGCTTTAAGTGTATCGCAAGCAAGCACTTGTGAATAGAGACCTAGGGACCCTGGAGGCCAGAGTGAGCTTTGATATGCAGCCACAGGCGCCAGTTAATAGCAAGCCATATATTCCTTTTCTTTCTTTCTTTCTTTCTTTCTTTCTTTCTTTCTTCTTGTTTTGTTTTGTTTTTTGAGACAGGATTTTGTTTTTTTTTTTTTGTTTGTTTTGTTTAGTTCTAAAGTTAGAATTTCTACCTTCTGGTTAGGAGAAGGGCTTTAAGTCATAGAGCAAAGTAAAGCTATGTTTCTGCTTGTCTGAGCTTGTGGACTAAGGCTTATAATTGCTATGTTTTACTTTTACATGTATTTTTCCTTCTCTGTATGTATGTATGTGTGGAGGCCAGAAGTCAGCATCTTAATCTTCCTTAACCACTCTCCATCTTTCTTTTCTTCTTGCCAGAGGCAAGGCTCTCTTTTGGTGGTTGACATGAACCCTTTTATTTAGTCCAGGAGAATGCTGGCTTTTATTTAGTCCAGCTTGAGCTCATTTCTGTATATATGGACCTCCTGAGATCTAACATATATGTGCTCAGAGGTACTAAATAAATAAATGTGATTTAAAAATTCAAACACACACACACACACACACACACACACACACACACACACACACAGTCCAGGATTTTGCTTTCTGTGCTAGTTTCCTGGAGGCCAAGCTAGAAGTACATAGCTGAGGATGATCTTGAAGTCCGGCCTCCTGTCTCCATCTACCCTATGCTAGGGTTATAAGCATGTGCTGCCACATCAGTTTTTCTGTGGTACTGGGCTGGAATCCAGAGCTTCGTGTATGCCTGGTACAAGCTCTCTGAACTGTGTTACATTGCCAGCTCCAGGCTATTTTTGAGGTAATAATCAAGTGTGATTTTCTCTTTCTCTGTCTCTGTCTGTCTGTCTGCCTGTCTGTCTGTCTGTCTCTGTTTCCTTCCTGTTAAGCAGAGCCATCTCCAAGGAAGACCTGTGACTTCAGGAGAGCTGTGACCCGGGGCAAGAATAAAGCTGACATTGTTTGCCTAGCTCTTAGCACTCAGCTTCCTTAAGGAAACCTACAGGATCTGTGGTTCAGATCAAATGCTTGTGAGGGGCCAGGGAGGAGAAGTGAGCTTGTGCCACAACTCAGAATAGCATTTGAGGGAAGACAATGTGCCAAACACATTCCTGAGGTCAGATCTGGCACATGCCCTGCTCATATTGTGTGGGCTGAAGCCCCAAAGCGCCTCACTCCACATGCCTTGGCACAGCCTTAGGGAAAAGTAAGGAAGCTGGAGACTCTGAAGTTAGAATTTCCACCCTCTGGGCAGGAGAAGGGCTTGAAGTCATAGAGCAAAGTAAAGCTATGTTTCTGCTTGTCTGAGCTTGTAGACTAAGGCTTATAATTGCTATGTTTTACTTTTATATATATTTTTCCTTCTCTGTATGGATGTATGTTTACACATGTGTGCAGGTCTGTACGTGTGGAGGCCAGAAGTCAGCATCTTAATCTTACTTAATCACTTTCCACCTTATTATTATTTGAGCCAGGCTCTCTCACTGACCCTTGAACTTTCCCATTTTGGCTCAAGTGGCTGGCCATCATGTCCCAGGGATCCTCCTGTTTCTACCTCCTCCCTAGGGCTGGGATTATGGGTGTATGCACCACACCTAGCTTTTTGTTATATAGATTCTGAGGCATTGAACTCAGGTTCAACAAGCAGTTTATTAACTAAGGCACTTTCCCAGTGCACATTTTACCCCATAACAAATTAATATAAGTAGCAAGAAATAAGCAGCTGGCTGTGTATGACTATGTTAAATCTGTTTGTGTTAACTTGCACTTAGACTCCGAAAGAAAGAAAACTACTTATCCAGGGTCAAAAAACAATGAACCTAGGACTTTCTGGACTCTGACAAAACCTTCTCCAACCCACCATATTAAATATGATGGTGAGCTTCTTCTTCCACATAAATACACACACACACACACACACACACACACACACACACACACAAACACACACACACACACACACCAGGGCTTTCTTACCCTTTCTCCAGAGCATCCTTCTGCTAGGAGGCTGATTTGCTGATCTCTGTTGCAATAGGCATGGTCTTTTCATTTCCTTCCTCCTGGTAGTTTTTACGGTTCCCTATCTATTTATTCTGTTGCTTTTCTCTCAAGCTAAGTGTTGAGCTTTAAAAAAAAAAAAGGTTTTTTGTTGCTGTTGTTGATGTTTTGTGGCTCAATGTGGTGCCTCACACTTGTGATCCCAGCACTTGGGAGGTAGAGGCGGGTTTACCATGAGTTGGAGACCAGCGTAGGCCACAGTAAGTTCTAGACTATGCTCAGCTACAGTATGAGACTCTTTAAAACCAAAACAAAACCCTGAACAATTAAGGACTGCATAGATGGCTCAGCAGTCATGAGCATGTGCTGCTCCTTTAGGAGATTTGAGTCTGGTTCCCTATACCCACGTGCCTTGTTCAGGACCACCTGTAATCCCAGCTTAAGGAAGCCTAACACCCTCTTCTGGCCTTCAAGGTGCTGCTCTCTTCTGGCATCTTCACCCATGTGCATACACCCCCCCACAGTTAAAACATAAAATATTTTTACAAATTTAACTAAATAAGTAAATGAACAACAAGGTCATGTCAACAAATAGTAAACAGTCCTAGCTGCATCAGTGGCGAGCTGGGGCCCAAATTGTATCTCTTAATAACTGAGGCAGGCTACCTCACCATGTGAACTCAGAGACACTGCAGCAATGTCTCAGGATACCTATTTGCCTTCTGAACACACACACACACACACACACACACACACACACACACACACACACACACACACACACAAACCATACACAGGCCTTTCTGAACATTAAATGATGTAAAAATAATTATTCAGTTTTGAGCTAACAGAATAGAGCCCTAAAAAGCACTCTTCAGTGTTACTTATAAACCCACCAAGAGCCTCTGTATCTACCTCCCAAGCTGGCCTTTGTGTATGGCCTGACCAGACTTAAGTGTTAGTGACAGATGCCCACCTCGTCTTAGCCAGCATGAGCAGAGCTGAGCTGAGCGGTGAGACCCAGCGGTATCTAAACTGTCCACAGATGTTCAGGAGAAGTGAGAATATTGACAGTATCAGGCAAGTGTGCTTAAGAAACCCAGAGACATAACAGCTGTCACACTTGTAGAGGCAGAAGTGGAGACTGGAGGGTTGAGGGTCAGCCTAATGTGAGTTGCCCACACTGCCACCTGAAGCTGTGGGGAGGTCCTGGCTGATGCTGCCAGTGAGGGCCATGTGTGGGTCCACTGCTCTGCAGTAGCAGGGGTCTGTATTGATGTCCGTGGTCCATTTTACCACCATAGGCCAAGAGGATGTCCCTGGTCTGGGCTGCCTCCTGCAGCTATATTAAGGTCCTAGGGCTGCCAGACTAGGCCTCGCCCTTCACAGGCTGCAGCACTCAGGAGAGCTGGCCCTGCCTTTGCCTGGGCAGTACGGGAGAGCCTGCCTGAGCATATGAGAGTGGGAGAACTGGCCCCACCTCTAGCTAGGACAGTGCTGGAGAGCTGATGATCCTGGTGGCATGGATGCAGGAGAGCTGATTCCAATGGTGTCAGCACAAGAGAGGCAGTCCTGCCTTTTGCCAGCCGCCACAAGCAGGAAAGCCTGCCCTGCCCCTGTCCTGGGCAGGATGGGGGAACTGGCCCTCGTGGTGCTGGTCAAAGAGCTGGCTGAACAACATAACCACTACCCAGGCTCAGACCAAGAGCCGTGAGTTGGCCACCCCAGTATCTAACCCATCTATGAGCTGCCAGAGCATAGGAAGGGGCAGGTCCTGCAAAACCAAAGCTACAGGATTTCCAAGACACAGGGCAACAAGAGGGTTATCTGAGAGGAGCCTGGTGAGGATCCAGTATTGACAGTGTAGCCGAATCCAGAGGCCCTGAGGCAGACCACGTAATGAGCATTTGCAAGTAAAGATGTTTGGGCAAAAGGGTATATTGTTTGATACCATGCAGCTTCCACGTGAAGATTTTATGTCTCTGTCTCTGTCTCTCTTTTGGGGGAGGAGGCTGCAAGGGTGGAGGGCAGATACAAAGGGATGGGGAAATGACTGAGGTTGTGGTGCATGTGAAATTCACAAAAGAATAAGTTTTTAAAAAATTAATTTCTAACTTTCAAATTAAAGCAAAGGTGTGCTGGAGAGGGGGCTCAGTGCTTAAGAGTTTTGTTGCTCTTATAGAGCACCTGAGTTTTGTTCTCAGCATATTTAGTTCTCAGCATCCATTTCAGGTGCTCTCACCACTTCTGAGGGATCCAATGCCCTCTTCTGGCCTCTGAGGACACCTGAACACATGGATACACAGGAAAATAAATCCTGGAGTTGGGGAGATGGCTCAGCAATTAAGAGCTTTGGCTACTCTTCCAGAGCTCTTGGGTTTGAGACCCAGCACCCACAAGGGTGCCTACAACTGTCTCTAAACTTCAGTTCCAGGGCATCCAGTGCCTTCTTCCGGCCTCTTTAAGGACTTCTCACACCTGGTGCACAGGCATACATATCGGTAAAACAGCCAGATGTATAAAATAAAAGTCAACAACAACAACAGGCAGGCCTGAGTTCAATCCTTAGCAACCATTGGATATGGACATAAAGTTGGGCATGTATGTGTGACCCCAGTGTTGAGGAGAAGGCAGCAGAATCCCGGCGGGCTGTTCAGCCAGTCTAGAATAACTGGTGAGCTCCAGGTTCAGTGGGACACCCTGTCTCAAAAGATGAGCTGGACAGTGACTGAGGAAGACGCCTGAGACCAACATCTGGCCTCCATATGCATGTGAGTGCACAGGAAACACTCACAAACTACAAAGCTGGTGCCTGCAGTGGGTCTCACGTCTAACAGAACATCTCTAATCAACACTAGCATTTTTGAGGGAAGGAAAGCAAGCCCAGCCTGCAAGGCATCACTGCTGAGTACTGCTGACATTCAGTCCCAGAGTGGCCAAAGTCAGTTCCGACCTGTCCCTGGACATCATTTTCGGATGTGTCTGAGGTTCCCCAAGTGGAGCCTGTTAGGGTGGTTTGAACTTCTCTATTGAAGCACTTGGATCAATGCATAAGCCCTTTTTGAAGCTAAAAAGGTTGTTATAACTACATATCCAGACAGCTTTCAAAAGAACTTCAGAAAATGCTAAACTGTCTTTTCTAAACATAAAGTTCTCATTGTTCTAAATCCCTTTTCCGACATCAAAAGATACTTTGCACTTCTAGCTCCCAACTGCTTAAATACTGTGGTGGTTTGAATGAGGGTGCTGAACACCTGGCTCTAGTTGGTGGCGCTGTCTTGGGGGAGGTGCTATCACTGGTGACAGACTCTGAGAATTCAAGGCCTTGTCACTTCTAGTTCCTCTTCTGCTTCACGACAGGAGCCATGCCTCCCTGCCATCATGGACTCTTATCCCTCTGGAATGGTAAGCAAAATAATCTCTTCCTTCTAAAAGCTGTTCTTGCTTATGGCATTTTATCCCAGCAACAAAAAAACTGATAGATACTTAACTCATATTATGTTTAAATGTGCATTGTAATGTACAAAATGGGGGAGAATTGACACAACTTACAATTATTATTATTATTTTGCTTTTTTTGAGACAGGGCTTCTCTGTGTAGCCTTGGCTGTCCTGAACTCCCTTTGTAGACCAGGCTGGCCTCGAACTCACAGCGATCCACCAGCCTCTGCCTCCCGAGTGCTGGGATTAAAGGCGTGTGCCACCACACCTGGCTTTACAATTATTTTTTATTTATAATTTTATTTTGAAATTATAATTACATCATTTACAAATAGTTATTTTTGAAACAATGTTTCACAAATAGCCATATAGGCCAGGACTGCCTCAAACTTGTGGTCTCTGGACTCACCTTCCCCTGTGCTAGGATTACAAGTATATGGCACACCTGGCTTATAATAGAAAAAAAACCCTAAACGACAAAGATCCTTAAACTTTTAGATTAATGTGACTTTAAGTGCCTATTCTAGTTACCATGGTGGTTTTGTCAACTTGACACAAGCTAGAGTCATCAGAGAGCAAGGAGCCTCAGTCGAGGAAATGCCTCCATGAGACCCAGCTGTAAGGCATTTCCTCAGTTAGTGATCAGATGGTGGATGGTGCCTTCCCTGGGCTGGTGGTGGTGGTTCTCTCAGAAAGCAGGCTGAGCAGCCATGTGAGGAAGGCCAGTGAGCAGCACCCCTCCATGGCCTCTGCATTAGTTCCTGCCTCCAGGTTCTGGCCTTATTTGAGTTCCTGTCCTGACTTCGTTCACTGAACTATGATTAGTAGTAATTAAGTGTAAGTCAAATAAACCCTTTCCTATCAAACTTGCTTTTGGTATATTGTTTTGTCATATACAGCAACAGAAACTCTAGGAGAGCCCAAATTCAAAGGGAAGATGACCCACCTCCCAACAAAGTATCAAAAAATTGGGATATGAGAGGTGGGAGATTCTGAATCTACCACATTGTGTTATCTGGCTGTCCACATTTTCAGTCTCCAAATTTCTCTTTTCATTTATGAAGTGACCTTAATAAGGCTGGTATTTAAATAACTCAGGGATCTTTCCCTTTCTGTATTCTACCTCATATTCCCTGCATATTTTCACCCCAGTGTTCCAACTGTTTCCAGATTCCATTCATCCCAGAATCTGCTGTGCAAGGATAACACCAAGCTGCCCTCCAAGGACAGACTCACACTCCAAGCTCTTCTTTTGTCTGGTATGGGAGAGGAAGTGGGGCAAGACCAGCAAGGTAGAGACAGGTACAAATGGTTTGAGGTGGGTGGCCTGATCATTGGAAGATTGTTGTTTCCACAAATCTACTGGCTGGATGGTGGTGCTCAGAAAGGATCCATAATAAAAGACAGGAAAAGAACTTGAATCACATCTCCACAAAAAGGCCAAAGAGCTCCTTAAGCCACAGAAGAAAGCAGTGACATCAGAAAACCACCCAGTTGTCTTCATGTTTGTGACAGCCTATCTGGTAACAACAGTTCAGAAGTCCTATGCTGCTGCAAGAAGCAGAGCAATTAACAAGTCCAGTTTCCAGAAAGCAGATCTCCTGAGGCAATTTTGTGGATATCAGGTGAGAGACATAGTAGAGAACAGACAGAGATATGTGTAAGAGAACACTGCAGTGGTACTTGGGAGGAACTGGCTGGAGAAGGATGGATAGAGCTTTCCTCCAGGTCTTAGATTTGGAGTTAGATATGCATAGTAGTTTCTGTGTTCTACTCTCAGCTATTGTGAGTCTGAAAATGTCCACATCTTTGGGATAAAGGGTCTGAAACTATGCTGAAAAGAACTGCTGTGGGGTAGGTGGGTGGAACAATAAGTTTCAAGGAGTTTCTACCTCACCTGCCTTCAGTGCCATCTTCTTTCTCTTTGGCCTACAACATCACCATTAGTGCAACGTCTCAGAGACAGCCATCTCTCCTCAGCCATTTGTCCCATTCATCTCACTGACAGATACATCCATCCTTGAGAGCCTACGCACACACTGAAACATGGAATGTTCAGTATGGAAGCACTGAAACAGTAGGCCATGGTGCTAAGAGGCCAAAGAACCCAATCTCCATCACCATCAGCATGACAATCTCAAGCCATACCTAGGAAATAGCTGATTTAAACATGTTTATTGAGAGCTTGGCAGTGTTTGGGGATGAAGTACCAAATAGAAAACTCCAGTGCTGAGGTAAAGCCCCCTACCCAATTCCCACCACTATAAACACACAGAAGCACAGAGCTATGGAACATTAAGGATGACAGGGCTCATGGCGCCTCTCCACAGCCCCCACTTCAGAAAGAAATAGAAGGTTGAAAAATAAGGTCGTTTCTCTTTCCCTTTAAAGTACTTGGCTGGAGTTCAAAGGAATGCTTCATTTTACTCCTTCCTTCGGCTCACTCATGGCCTTGAAATGGGAAGTGGAGAGGGGGATGGGCTTAATGTCTCCTCAGAAATCCTGCAACAAGGAGAATGGAAGACATGGAGTCATGGGAAAAGACCAAATAGTAAACAGAAGACTGTGTATTGTAAGGTAGCCATCATTTAGACGGACAAGATGGACTGACAGCTGGCCACCATCACTTCCAAGGACACACACACTAGCTCTGGAGCACTCACCTCCATGTTCATCTCTGTTGTATCTAATAGGTCCAGCCCATGCTCACTGGGAGAAGGGCTACGAAGTAGCTAGAGGAAACAGAGTCAAAAGTTAGAAAGGCTGTTCTGAAATCCTTCCCACTAACAAATACGGTTCCCTTTGAAGTCTCAGGAACAAATGACATAACTGACTCCTCCCTTGGCCTGTGGGCTGAACCTTTACATGCATTCAGTTCTGGAGCCAGAGAATGAGATTACCCTAGCACTCTGGACAGGTTATCTGAACAGAAATATAAAGGTGCTGCTTGAATTTTCCTTCCCCTCCCCAGAGAAGACAATAAAATAACAGAGTATTAGCTTAGTGTGGACTAAACCTCTGCAGCCTCTCCTGCCCTCTACCTCCTGCAAGACCTGCCTGATATGTATGTTGAGATTCTGACTCCTAAAGCCCATAAAGTGAGAGGTGACCGTTGGAATGTGTTTAGGTGAGAAGCTGGAACCCTTACAATTATGTTAGTGTCCTCTGTAGGACAGAGGACATGTTTTGGGGGCAATTTCTCTCCTTCTATCACATGGGTTCTGGGGACTGACCTTAGGCCCCCAGGCTTAGCAGGAGGCACCTTTATCTACTAAACTATCTTGCTGGCCTTTTTATCTTTTACTTCTTTTCCTTCAGGTTTTTGAGAGTGGAGTCTCACTGTATAGCCCAGGGTGGCTTCAAACTCTAACCAATCCTCTTGCTCAGTCTCCCAAGAGCTGAGATTTTAAGTGTGAATGACCAGAGGTGGCTCCTTATTTGATAAAACTAAGTCTGCAACCGTTCTTCCTTCCATCTACAATTGTTTCCAACAACCTTTGTCAACTTTCAGCAACAAGGGTATCATGAAGACTGACAACAGGTGTCTGAGCGTAGGAGAGGGGACTGCTGGGTCCACACCTTGTCTCCACTTTGCCATTCTTCATATGATTCATCCAGAAGTCCTAGCTCTTCTTCCACATCCTCTTCCATAAGGCTGAGTCTGTGGTAGTGGTAAAGAGTAGAAGTTTTCAAATGGTCCTTTCAGCCAAGGAAAGAGGGAGTGGCAGCAGGCGGGGCAGGAATTAGGGCCCTAGTATTCACTCCTGCTTCTGGAGGAGCAGCCCTTTACCCAGTGGAGAGACATGCTATGCTGGAAAGAATGTTCTGGGACCAAGACAATCCAAGGGGCACTGGGTCATGTGAGAAGTCAGAGTGACAGCAGCAGCACGGGAACGGGAAGCCTCACCTGGTCAGCTGCCTGCCCAAACCAGAGCCTGAAGGGTCACACCGAATCTGGGAAAACTGTGCACTCGACATCTTCAACCTCTGGGACCCTGAGAGCTGCTGACTATTGAGAATAACGCAGAGACAGTGACAGATATACAGCAAAGGGTAAGAAGAGTAGAGAACAGCACAGAGTGTGGGGGAGAGATTTTGCAGCTCTAAAAGCACCAGAGAAGCACCCAAAGATCAGAGTGTACTGCAGGGGTAAGAACAGAAACACCAAGAAGGTTTCCCCTGGCCTCACCTGCAGGTCAGCTCTAGTCCTGGTCCTGGTCTACTTTTTTGCCTCTTGCCCAATGGTCTAAGAGACTGCCTCCTCTTCACTGCTGTGGAGGTGAGGGTAGGTGTTGAGAGGCCACTGTTGAGCTGAAGGCTTTCTTCCTGGGATGAGGGCTCTTCTTCCCGAGGCCTGTGGGGGCCTGCAATGAAGCAGATGCACATATCAAACAGATCAGGAATCTGCTAGGGGTACTTTTACAAAATTTGTCCAAAGTTTCTTAAGGGAAAGTTAAGCAAAAAAGAATAGAAAGTCTATGTGGTCTTATTTTGTTCCACCTCAAGAATGAGCAGAGCCCTAAATAATAATGCACCTCGCTGCTACAGTGTGATCCTGTATCATTATATACAGCTCCTATCCTAGAAAATACTACCTACCTAGAAAACAAGACAGACAAAGGCAAATATCCACTTCACAGAGAGCATAAACATTTGATGACAAATGTGGGAGATGACCCTAAAATTAAGCAGTCTGTTTGGCAATGGAGTCTAATCTCCTATTCATTGTAGACTGATGGTAACTGATTTTGGAGAGGCTGGAGTGGATGCATAAGGGCCAGAGAGATACGGTTTTCTGAAGTCAGAACATGAAAAATGGCAATGCTAGTGTCATCTGACCAGGGATGCTGAGTACAGGAGCTTTCTCTGCCAACTAAAAAGGGCAAAGAAGGAAGATGGCACCAGCTGAGTTGTCCACACCTGAAGCTCTCTTTCCCCAAGAAAATCCAGGTGGTGATGTGATTTTAAAACATCAAATATACATCATAACTGGCCAGTGGTGAATATTCACACCTCTACTGATTTTTTCCTCCTCTGTGACCATGTATGTACACATAAAACCAACAACCCAAAAGTTGCTGCTATTAACCCTTATGCAGGATTATAGACAGCAGGGGATATAGCCAAAAGTAAACATTTGTGCACCTAGATTAGTCAATGGTTCCTTAAGGCATGACACAAAAAGCAGAAGTTAAAAAAAAATATATATATATATGGTAGAATTCATCATAATTAAGAATACCAACACAAAAAGGTAGCCCACAGAATTAGAGAACATTTTGTATCTCTTTACCTAATACAGATGTATCTAGAATGTGTAAATAACCCCAAGCAACTCAACAACAAAGACAACTCAATTTTAAGTGCAGGGGTTGGAGATTTAGCTCAGTGGTAGAGCGCTTGCCTAGCAAGTCCAAGGCCCTGGGTTTGGTCCTCAGCTCTGGGAAAAAAAAAAGACAAAATAACAATTTTAAATGCAAAAAGAAGGTATGTATGGTGGCCAAAGACTGTAGCCCCAATACTTAGGAAGTGGAGGTAGAAAGTCAGAAGTTTGAGGTCATCTTCCACTATGTAGCATTTAAGTCCTGCCTGGACCTTGTCTCAAAAAAAAAAAAATAGACAAAAGATTTTAATAAGAAATTCACCAAAGATCAACTGTCCATAAGAACATGAAGTAGAAAATTCAATTTTCTTAGTCAGTAGGGAAATACAAATTGAGGAAAATGTGATACCAATTCAGTCACTAGAAGATAGATAAAATAAAAACAAAAAGCCCACACAGCCAGAGCATGGACTCCAATCATTGCTGGTAGAAATGTAAAAATGATGCAGGCACTTTGGAAAACAGTTTGTTAGCTCCTTATAAAGTTAAATGTAGAGCTTCTATATGACCTAGCCAGAAATTCCATTCCTACGTATATCTCAAAAGTATGTCCACTCAAAACCTTGTGTGTGAATTTTAGCAGTACCACGCACACAAGTCAAACCATGGAAACAATTAAAATGTTAATCAACTTATGAGTGAGCAAAACAGGTAATGGCCATACAATGGACTATTATTCTGCTCTACAAAGCACCTCAAAACACAGACTAAGTGAAAGAATACAGCCACACAAAGCCACATAATATATTGGCACTGTTTAGATAAAGTTTCTGCTAGAGGGCATTCAGGGAGAGGAAGGTCAGTGACAGTGTCCAGGGCTGGGAGGACGGGGAAAACCATGAGTGTGACAAGGACATGGTTTCTTTTGGACCAATGAAAAGATTGCTGGGAGCCAGGCATGGTGGCGCACGCTTTTAATCCCAGCACTCAGGAGGCAGAGGCAGGCAGATCGCAGCCTGGTCTACAAAGTGAGTCCAAGACAGCCAAAGCTGCACAGAGAAACCCTGTCTCAAAAAACAACAACAAAACAAAAAACAAACAAACAAAAAAGAAAAGAAAAGACTGCTGGAACAGTGAGATGGCTCAGCAGGTAAAAATGCTAGCTGCTAGCTAGGAAAGCTCCAAACCTGAGTTCAATACTCAGAATCCGTGTAAAGGAGAAAGTCAATTCTACAGCACTGTCCTCCAGCCTCCTCATGTACAACATGGCAAATAAATGTTAATCACATCACACAGACTTAAAATAATTTTAAGATTAATAAACAAAATTAAAATGTTAAAGTCTTTTTTTTTTTCGAGACAGGGTTTCTCTGTGTAGCCTTGGCCATCCTGGACTCACTTTGTAGACCAGGCTGGCCTTGAACTCACAGCGATCCACCTGCCTCTGCCTCCCGAGTGCTGGGATTAAAGGCATGCGCCACCACCCCCGGCTAAATGTTAAAGTCTTACTTAAAGATTAAGAACTTGCCAGGTGTGGTGGCACACAACTTTAGTCCCAGCACTTAGAAAACAGAGGCAGGAGGATTTATGTGAGCTCGAGGCCAGCTAGTCTACAAAGTGAGTTTCAGAAGGGCAGGACTACACAGAGAAACCCTATCTCAAAAAACAAAGTAACAACAACAACAACAATAAATGCAAACAAGCAAATCAAAAGGAACTAAAATACAAAAGAGAAAAAAAAAGTACTGGTGAACAGTTAAGAGCATGTATTGCTTTTTCAGAAGATCAAAAGTCAGTTCAAAGGCACCTGTGAGTGCTCCTCCCCTCCCCCTCCCTCTCCACACATCCACAATTAAAACTTGTTGAGAAAACATAAAAGCCATTGAAGTGCACACTTTGAAAGGATGACTGACTTTTATGGAATGTAAATTATGTCTCATTAAAACTGTAACAGTTTCAAAGTTGCATTTTAAAGAACATGTTAACAAATGCACATTAGCATGTCAAACAATATTTACTTGAGACGATGTAATTAGAATATTACTTGAGACAATGTAAAAAAGCAAATTAAAGATATTAGGTAAATTTTAAGGCAAATGGTGATCTGAAAGTTATTTGAGAAATTAAGGTATTGTTTGCTGTCAAGGAAGTAAGACTGCTTGGTTCCATCTTTGGCTTTATCATTAGTTTCCATGTCAGTGATGATGAAAGTGAATGATAGAGGGTGCCTGATGAAATACCTAACAAGGTACAAGTTTGAAGGAGATGAAAAGTCATCTCCTGTTATTCAGGCAAAGGCAACTAGGACGTGGTGCTGAACAAACTGATGCCCACTCCAACCCTGACCCCTTACCTTCAACACGCCTCTTCTTGGAGTGAGGGGGTCCCTGAGGGCTGGCCTCTGCTGTGTTTTCTACAGGGCGGAGGGAGTGGTAGTAGGTGCTGACTGGACCCCAGGGCTGGCTAGGTGCCTTGGAGACACGCTGCAGACACTTGTCCAGGTAGGATAGTCTGAAGAAGGGATGGTACAGAGAGTGACCTGAGCCCTCCCAGGCTCTTCAGTAAACCCACAGTCTACTCAACCACTAACTTACAGTAGCTGCTTGTCCTGATGGAAGAGGCGGGGGGAGAACTCTGAGAGGAGCTCCAGGAATGCAAGATTTGGCGGCTCATGAGAAGAGCCAGCAGGAGGAAGGTCAGACAGTGAGAAGTTGATGCCTTCCCTTGATTGGGTAGAAGTATTTCAGTTAGAGTCTGGAACATCCAAGTGTACCAACCCTACACCCTTGCTGCCCAGGCACACTTACCACCAGCCTCCCTGCTGTTTCTGCACGCGGTTACCCTTCCCACCAAGACCTCCCTGCCCTCCCTGTGTCCACCCTCCAACCAGCACTTCCTCACTTGTGCAGCATGACCACAAGGTCTCGGTTATGGAGCTGCTGGGGTCCAAAGCTTAAGGCAAATCTCCGGGCCAGGTCCCTCATCTCGATGAAGGCTGGAAGTTCCGTCAGGCCCTGGGGCCCGTGCTCTTGCATCAGTTCTGTGTACAGCTGTGTCCAGGATGACAACGTATATTTGGAAAAGGAGACAAGGGAGCTCTGGAGAAGTTTACCTTTCTTCTCTACTCAAGAGTCCACAGGGCTGGGGTGTGGAGTACCATCTACTACCTCTCCTCCCCAGGTACTACCATGTGCCAACGCCCTGCCGCAGAACCCCTCACCCCTGCTCTGTTTTAAACAATGGCCCCTGGGGATCAAACACGGAGCCTCACACAGGACAGGCAGGCACTTGACCACTGAGTGCCACTCCCAGAGCTCCTAGCTGGACAGTGATAAAAATATCTCAGATCAGGCTGGTGAAATGACTCAGTGAATAAAGGTGCTTGCTACTAAAGCTGACAACCTAATAAATTCAATCCTGGAACCCACATGGTAGAAGGAGAGAACCAATTTCCATATTTTCCTTAGATCTCCACATTTACACAATGGCACATGCTTCCTTCCCAACCCAGCTGCACACACAAAATAAATAAATGTAAAAAAAAATGTAAATGTCTGTCATAAATGAAGGAGGCTGTAAGAAACAGACTAAAAATAATTAGGAATTCCCTAGAGGCTGGAGAGATGGCTCAGGGGCCAAGAGCATTTGCTGGCTTTCCAGAGAGAGGACCTGGATTTAACTCTCAGCATCAGCATGGCGGCTCACACCATCTGTAACTCCAGTCCCAGGGGATCTGACTCCCTCTACTGGTTCCATAAGCACATGGCACATTGATATAAAGTTAGGCAAAACACCTGCATACATAACAATAAACAATTTTTTTAAATCCCATCACTTTAGTATTGGTATTAATAAGGGATTTCTATGGTGCTTGGGAAAGGAGGAAACCGCCTGGTCAGGCAGATTAGAGCCCATGATGTTTTAAATAAGAATGGCCCCCACAGGCTCAACTATTTGAGTGCTTAGTCACTAGGTATGAGAAAGAGCAGGAGGTATGGCCTTGCTGGAAGGGAAGCACACACAAACACAGACACACTAACACCACCAACATCAAGATAACGGCAATTAATAATCATTGATAATTAATATCTCTCAACATCAATGGTCTCAATTCACTAATAAAAAGACACAAGCTAACAGAACAGTTGGGAAAACAGGATCCATCATTTGGCTGTATATAAGAAACACACCTCAGCAACAAAAATAAACATTACCTCAGAGTAAAGGGCTAGAAAGGGTTTTCTAAGAAAATGGACCTAAAAAGCAAGCTGGAGTAGCCATTCTAATATTTAATAAAATAGACTTTCAACCAAAATTGATCAAAAGAGATAGGAAAGGGCACTTCATATTCATCAAAGGAAAAATACACCAAGATGACATCTTAATTGTGAAGATACTTGCCCCAAATGCAAGGGTACCCACATTTGTAAAACAAACATTACTAGAGCTCAAATCACATATTAAGCCCAACACATTAATGGTGGGAGGCCTCAACACCCCTCCTCTCACCAATGGACAGACAATGAGGACAGAAACTAAATAAAGAAATAATGAAACTAACATTATGAGTCAGTTGGACCTAACAGATATCTAATATCTACAGAACATTCTATCTAAACACGAAAAAATATACTTTCACAACACCTCATGGAATCTTCTCCAAAACTGTCACAAAGTAAGCCGCAAACAGAGACAGTAAGATCGAAATAACCCCTTGCATCTTATTAGACCACCATGGATTAAAGCTGGAACTCAACAACAGAAAGCCTACAAACTCATGGAAACTGAACAACTCTCTACTCAATGACCACTGAGGCAGGGAGGAACTTTTAAAAATTAAAGACTTTCTAGAATTCAGTGAAAATGAATTTCTGAGACATAATGAAAGCAGTGCTAAGGAGGAAGTTCACAGCAATCAATGCCTTCATACAGACATTGGAGCGTTCTCATACTAGCAACTTAAATGCACACCTCAAAGCCCTGGAACAAAGAGAAGCTAACACACCCAGGAGGGGTAGTTGGCAGGAAATAATCAAACCCAGGGCTGAAATCAATAAAGTAGAAACAAAGAGAAAAATATAAAGAATCAATAAAACCAAGAGCTAGTTCACTAAGAAAATCAACAAGAAGGACAGCCCATAGCCAAACTAACTAAAAGGCAGAGGGAGTGTACCCAAAATAACAAACTCAGAAATGAAAGGGGGACATAACCATGGACACCAAGGAATCCAAAGGATCGTTATGTTTTACCTCAAAATCCTGTATGACATAAAATTGGAAAATCTAAATGAAATGGATGGTTTTCTTGATAGATACCACTTACCAATGTTAAATCAAGATCAGGTTAATATTTTATACTTTTTTAGATTTATAAATAGATACATAACTCCTAAGGAAATAGAAGTAGTCATTGAAAGTTTCACAAAAGAAAAAAAAACACAACAACAACAACAAAACAGGCAAATGGATGGAACTAGAAAAGATCCTACATGAGTGAAGTACTCCACACCCAGAAAGACACGTATGATAAGAACTCATTTATCAGCAGATATTAGCCATGTGGTACAGGATAACCATACTACAATTCACAGACTCCAAATAGCTAAGTAACCAAGAGGGCCCAAGGATGCATCAATCTCACTGAGAAGAGGAAGTAGAAAAGACAGAGGAAGTTCTTGAAGAGAGAGACCCACCCCATAGGAGAGAGCCAACCCTGATACTATTAACCACACTCTGCTATGCTTACAATTGGAAAGCTAGCATAGATGTCCTCTGAGAGGCTCCACTAAGCAATGGAAAGACACAGATGCTGAGACTCACAGCCAAAGATTGAGAGGAGTACGGGAGCCTTGTAGAAGAGTTGGGGGAAGGATAGAAGGACCCAGAGGGTACAGAAGCTTCATAAGAAGACCACAAGAAGACCAACTAACCAGGGCCTGGAGGGGCTTGGAGAGACTGAAGCACCAAGCAAAGACCATGTATGGATGGAATGGACCTAGGGCCCCTGCACAGATGCACCCAATGGGCAGCTTGGTCCTCATGTGTATCCCACAGTACGGGGAGCAGGGGCTGTCTCTGACAAGGACTCTGTTGCATCCTTTCCCATCAGTCCCCCCTCTTGGGGCTGCTTTCCCACACTACCATGGAAGAGGATGTGCTCAGTCCTGATGGGACTTGGGGTGCTGGGGTAGGTAGGTGGGGGGGTCCCCTTATTGAGATATAGGGAAAGGGAGATAGGGGACGAGGGAGAGAGGGTGGGACCTAGAGGGGAGGAGAAAGGAGACAATAATTTGGATGTAAAGTGAATAAATTAATGTTTACAAATTCCTATCACTTTAATATTGGTATTAAGAAGTGATTTCTATAGGGCTTAGGGGAAGAGGAAATTGCCTGGTCAGTTAGATTAAGGTCTGTGGTGTTTTAAATAAGAATGGGCCTCATAGGCTCAAATACTGAAATTTCTAGTCACTAGGGGTTAGAAAGATTAGAAGTATGGCCTTGTTGGAGAAACTGTGTCACTGGGGTGAGCTTGAGGTTTTATAAAGCCAAGCCAGCCATAAGCCTTTAATCCCAGCACTCAGGGAGGCAGAGGCAGGTGGATCACTTTGAGTTCAAGGCCAGCCCAGGACAGCCAAGGATACACAAAGAAACCCTGTCTCAAAAAACAAAACAAAAATATTTTAAAAACAAATAAAAGGCCAGGCTAAGCCCAGTGTCACTCCCTCTTTCTGCCCTACAGATCAAAATGTAGCTCTCAGCTACTGCTCTCGTGACTGCCTGCATGCTGCCATGCTCTCTGCCACTATGATAAAGACTAAAGCCTCTGAAACTAGAAGCAAGGCCCCAATGAAAAACTTTCTTCACAGCAAGAAAACAATGACTAAGACAGGGTTTATGAGGTATGAAGAATCCTGTCATGAGAAATGAGAGTCAAGAAAGTTTCTGGAATAGTGGGAGGAAGGATAGAGGGAGCCAAGAGAGGTCAAGGACATCACGAGAAGACCTACAGAGTCAATTAACCTAGGCCATGGGGCTCACAGAGACTGAACCACTAACCAAAGAGCATGCAAGGGCTCAACCTAGACCTCCTACATATATGTAACAGATGTGCAGCATGGTTATCATGTGGGTCCCCTAACAATGGGTGTAGGGGCTGTCTCTTGACTGTTGCCTACCTCTGGATCCCTTTCCCCTAGCTGGGCTGCCTTGTCAGGCCTCAGTGGGAGAGGATGCACTTAGTCCTACTGTGACTTGAGATGCTAGGGTGGGCTACGACCTCTTTGAGGGCATCCCCTTCTCTGAGAAGGTGAGGGGGGAAGTGGAGGGAGGGGTGTAAGGACGGGACTTGGAAAAGAAAAAGGGGGCTGGGCTCAGCCTATAAAGTGATTAAATTAAAAATAAAATCCTGCAGCATTATCCCTAAAATGCTGAGGTTGGGCAATGAGGTGGGTATCTAGGAAGAGTATGCCATAGTTGTGAGGCCTCCAGGCAAGAGCACCTGCTTTAGGCTCAGGAGCAGGATCCGAGAGCACTGACATCGGTCAATTTGTCTTGCTCGAGTTAATGTTTCCTTGATAATGTCACCATAGTCTTCATAGAACTAAAGGAGAGGAAATGAACAAGGTTAACATTAGTTACTGGGGAAAAAAATCTCTGATTTCTTCCTTTTCTTACTTAATCACCCTCCCACTGATCCTCAGGTAGGAAAACAGTAACCTGAGCATAAGTAACTCAGACTAACCTCATCTCTAATAGTGCAGTATCCAAAAGAAACCAAACCCATGGGCTGGAGAGATGGCTCAGTGGTAAAGAGCACCATCTACTCTTTCAGAAGACCCTGGTTCAATTCCCAGCACCCACATGGCAGCTCACAACTGTTTCTAACTCCAAGATCTGACACCCTCATACCAATGCACATAAATTAAAATTAAATAAAATATATAAAAAAAGAAACCAAACTTACTAAAAATAAAAACTAAAGGCCAAAATTGGTTGAACCCAATTGTTGGAGAAAAGGAGTGGAGCACTAATACCTACCCTCAGACAATACTGGAGCCTACACGTCCCTCCCCACCAGTCTAGAGTTCTGTAGAACAAGAGTTTCTGTGCTGTTCATTGCTCTGTCCTAGTGCCTGGTATGTCTAATACACTGCAGATGCTCAATAAGTAGAGGGGGATACAACAGCAAGCTGAGGAAATTGAGTTAGCTATACATATATGATAACATATATATACATACACACACACATATGTATGTGTGTATGTGTGTATATATATATATTTTTTTTTTATCATTTTCCCATTGTTTTCTCTAATGTCCTGTCCTGTAGATTAGGTTTAAAGCAGAGAAAACAGATTTCTGAATTGGAAAAATAGAGTATTTCTCAGCCAAGGAAAAGTCTCAATAGCTTAAGTATTTACCCCCATATCTCTTTTCTTTGTTCTTTTTTCTAAACTCCTACTGCTGTTTTTTCCTACTTTTCTTGAAAGCTTGGTACTGTTAGATTGTCCCCAGCCGCTGACTTCCTTCAATGCTGCAGTGTTTGAAGCCATGGCTGTGGGGTCCTGCTGTACCTTGTTGTAGTGTTTAAACACGTCTGAGGCTGCGTCCAGCTCCAATACCCCGTAGAGCAGCAGCTTGCAAAACCCTGCAAGCAGCCGGCGCCGCTGGTGCAGAAGCTCTATCTGGCCGTGGTCCTCCTGGGACTGACCTGCCCAGCAAACACAGAACCAGACACAGGCTTAGGCCTCCTGCACAAGAGACTGTAGCCAGGCTCAACCCCAAACTCTTCCTAAGCTCTGGGCCTACAGCTCTTGTACCATTGCCCAATTCTCCAGGCTGTAGAAAGACGTGGTCCATGAGGAAGCTGGCTAGTTCCGACTGCAGAGTAGCTTCCGGAAAAAATACAAGAGGCCTAAGGAAATCCCGCCCCCCTACAGTCATCTGAGGGCTGAAGATGAGAAGCAGGTCACTTAATAAGACAAAAGCCTGTTGTGGAAGGAAAAAAAGGACAATTTAGAAATGAGAATACTTACACAAGATTACATAGCTCATCTTCCTGGAGAAGTCTCCTCCAACTGCAGGACATGCTCACCTGCTCCTGGATCTCTGTGTCCACGTCTGAGAGGCAGCTCTGGCAGAGCTCACAGAAGGCCACCATTCTTTCCCTCAGACTCATCAGCTGCTTCTGTAAAAGGATCAGGTTGCTTTTAGAGAAGTGAAGGCTCAGGCTCCTCCAGTCCCAGTCTCCTCCTCAAACCCACACTCACTTGGGAAGTAGACTCTGAAATGTGAGTTACTGTCCAGAGAATGGAAAAATATACAAGAGTCAAGGCCGGCAAAATCACCTGTAACCACAAAATGTCAGGAAAGTGGGGTTTGAGTCAGATCAGGCGGCTAGAGAACAAGAGTGAGGGTGTCAGTGCTCTTACACGGTCAGGAAGAAGAGAGAAGCTGGAGTGACACTCGGGAAGCAGGGACACGAAGATCTCTGAGAGTCTGAGACCTTCCTAGTCAACATAGCAAGTTCCAGTACAGATAGGACTACATAGAAAAACCCTGTCTCAAAACAAAACAAAAACAAACAAACAGGCAAAACACCAAACATCATTGCAAAAAAAGAAAAAAGGAGAGAGGGGGGAAGAGAGGAACGGAGGGACAGAGGGAGAGAAAGAGGGAGGGAGGGAGGGAGGGAGAGAGAGAGAGAGAGAGAGAGAGAGAGAGAGAGAGAGAGAGAGAGAGAGAGAGAGATGAAACCAGGGAAATAATTCCTTTTCTGAGTAAAACAAAAAGGATTATTTTGGACACTGTCCAGAGGCTTACAGCCTAGGAAGAAATGTCACATGTTCCTGGTATATTCAGTCTCCTAGAATTCCTCAACATCTCCTTGGCTCCCCAAAACTCCAAAGCCTCCAGTCTACCTCAGAGAGTAACAGAAGTGATAACCCAACCTGACCTTCCTCCCTATGTCCACTACACACCCTAGGACTGGGGCTGCTTGGGCAAGGGGGCAGGTGGCTTCCAGGACACAGGTTCTGAGAGTCACCTGCCCTGCCTCTGTGTGTCCAACCCATCACCTGCCTGGTGAGGAACTTCTCCTGTGTCCACAGCCTTCCGAAGGAGCCGAGAACATGGTTCGGAGATTTCCCAGCGAGTCAGGTCATGAGCACTGTAAGGAGAGAGAATTAACTATTATGTTAGGACATATCTGAGGCAATCAACTCCATCAACATTAGGAGAAAGGGAAGGGGGCAGGAGAGCTGCTCACTTGTAAAAGGCAGAGAGACGCTTCAGAGTGGCTGTCAGACTGTATACCTCATCTTCATCTAGGAAGGATGACTGAGGAACAAAGAAGCTCACAGAAAGAGTTTCTCAAGAACTCATCATTAATCCCGGCCCTTTCTTACCCTCCCTGGGTACCCTGCCATTTAACACCACCTGCATTAGGTCATCAAGCTCCTGCTGGAATCTATCAGTCAGAAGATCCACTAGCTGGCTTCGGGCAAAGTCCACTCTGCTGAAGAAGGTGAACTCTGGCTTACAGAGCAGATAAAGGGCATGTGCTGCAGCTTCAAGCACCTCAGGCTCTACGTGCTTCACCACCACCTCCTGTAGTTGTTGCAGAAGCAGCTCCAAGTGCTAATAGGGAGACAAGGGATGGTGGAATAGAGGCTGAAGAGTGACACAGGAAGATAGAAGTAGTGATGCGTAAGGATGAGATATATAAAAAGTATGGGTCTATGGATTCTTCCTGAACCCAGGGCCTTGTAGAAAAAAACCCAGATACTGGAAGAATCCTTAACCTAAGCAGAGGAGCAAGAAGGCCTAAGAAATGGTCTTGCTGCCTACTCACCTTCTCCAAGCGCTGAGTACAGTAAATACTGAGGTCAAAGTAACTGAGCAGCCGGAGCAGGGGAGCAACATTCTCTGCATCTGCTGAGAACTACAGTGGAGAAGGGGTTGTGTTAATTAAAGGACAAGAGGCCAATCCACTCCCCATCCTACCTCGGGGTTGGTCCATTACCCATGTATACCCTGGGCTGTACAAGTGGCTCTTACCTTGGCCAGGAGCTGGGGCAAGAGGGGGATGAGGTGCTCTGCCAGCTTCACTTTGTCATATGCTTGAAGCTTGCGTTCTTTGGCAGTCAGACTCTAGGATTAGTTATTGGGAGTGGAAAGCTATGAAGAAACACTAGGTACAAAGGCTAGGTGTATCTGCACACACTTCTGCTCCCTTCAGGAAGTCTTTTAGCTGAAGATAGGATACTTAGAGGAAAAGAAGGCGGGCCCTAACCCAGAATGTAGAGGTGAAGACGGCCAATAACCACCCAGCTCCAGTGCTTCTGACCTACTAACCCACCCTCATGCCTACCTTCTTTCCAGTGATGCGCCCCACTGGTGGAACACCCTCTGCAGCTTGCCGGGCACTGGATACAAGGATTTCTATCAGCATTCTCTCCTGTATATCACCCAGATCTGGGATAGAAAGAGGATCAAATAAAACCACAGACTAACCACCCTCCATATCCATATCCCTCCCCAAACACCTCTGCTGCTTTTTCCAAGTCAGGAAAAAATTAAAATTAAAATTAAAAGAAAATAAGCCCAAACTGCTCAGTTTCACACTTACAAGTTCAAGACACCCAACCCCAGCTACCATGTGGCACTCACTCTGGTCTTTCTGTAGCAGCAGGCTCGTCAGACTCTCCCAGTCCTTCAGGTAAGACCCTGCACAGTCCCACAAGCTGTCTACTAAGTAAGCAGCATGGTTGTGATGCTGTGAAAGAAGGTTCCCAGTAAGATATCTTCCAATGCCACATCAAACTGCTCCAGCAACTGGCTCTCCCACCCACTGTCCATCATGTCCTTTACTTCTGGTCTTGAGCCTAACACCCCTTCCTACATTACCTCACTCTCCATAAAGAAGGCCAGTAAAAGACAGATGAAAGTCCTCTGAGCTTGTGGATTCCGGCGTCGCTCCCTGTCACTTACTGCTTTCACCCCACACACAGGATAGAAGATCCTGGTAAGATGGATACATGGAAAGAACACAGCATGGAAGAAGGACAAAAGGACAAGTAAGGAGGACATCCCATAGGAGACAAGAGAAAAAGAGACAAGAGAGACTTCAATAATTTCAATAAGTTCCTTGGTGGAGCAGAGAGGTGAGAGAAAGGACAGTGTGACAAACACACACCACTCACTTCCAGTACACAAACTCCCCTGCAGAAGAGGCCATGGCACGATTAGAAATGTATACAACAGAGTAGATTTTCTCACAGTCTGCATTGGTCAGCACGCCTTCCATGTTCCTGTCAAGAGCAATGGAGAGCGTGTGTGTGATGGTCTTCTCACACAGCCATGGGTAGAACAAAACAAGGCAACACCTACAAGGACACAGCTCACAGAAAACATTTAAGTGAAGAGTCAGGAAGAGGAGTGTGGAAAGGTAGAGAAGTGTCCCTCCATCCTACAACTCAAGAATGCCCCTTGTCTTCCAATCAGCACACAAGGAAGGGTCGACTGTAACAGGTTGGGGGAAAGAACTCTGGGGGTGTGGGCTTGTTTGAGGCTATAAAATAAAGGCAAGTCTGTGAGGCTACCTCCCCTCTTCCCACAACTCACTTTAGAATGAGGGTCAACAACTTGATGGCCTCCACTGCCACTTCACACTCTCTGTCCATGACCATGGAAACCATTCGGTCCTGTGCAAAGAACATCATCCAGTCTCTCACGGCACCCATTCCAAGACATCCCAGTCTCCTGAGATTTGAAACTCCTAACGCAGAGGGAGCAGGAGCTATACCCATAATAGCTATCAGTCTGCTAGAAACAAGATGGAAATGCCTGGGGTGGGGAAATGGGAGCCACAGCAAAGAGGCAAGCCTGGGAATGTTGCCCCCTCTTGCCTTGAAGCGGCTGGTAAATAGCTCCATGCGTGTGGTCAGCTCCTGGTTGCCGTACAGCCCTTCCAGAGCCTTCACACACTTCAGGCGGACTTCCTTGTGCTGTTGAGGAAGGAGACAGGAGAAGGAAAACATGGCTGACAAGTGATCACCACAGAGAGTCCAAGAGCCCCTCATTTTTCTTCATTCTGGGCATGTGTGATGTCTACATTGAGGACTTTTAGAATGTAAGTAACAGTGAAGAACTGTCTTCTCACTGAAAACACAAAAGGCTCACAGAAGAACTGGACACTCGTGATGAAAAGAATGCCCTTGGTTAGCACTGTGGCACTTGTGTTCCCATCACCAACTTGCAGTTTCCTGGGGAATACCTTCCTCTATAACATAAACGGTTTCAAAGGTATTCTGACTCCTGAATGTTTTCTCCCTTCTGCTTTATCCTACCCTCCTCAGCAATAGAGTAATATCAATATTCCATATCTAGACTGGGAGATCATTGGTCACTGTCTGAAATGTTTTTATGGTGGAGCAAGAAGAGGTAAAGTGTTTTGGGATAGGTTAGAAAAGCAGGTAGCAGGAGAAAGAGGCGGACTTAACCTTACCTTATCATGCAGAGTCCAGCCAATATATTTTAGATAGCTGTCATTAAGAAAGGAAGTGCTGTAGCTTTGAATCCAGCACCCAATCTCCTCAATGCAGATAGCACGGATCTCAGGAAGGATGTCCCTAGGCAGAGACAAACTGACATATTAACTTCTCTTCAAAAGTTACTTTTTGGCCTAACACTCAAAGAAGTTATATTTGTGACAAACAGCGGGTACTAGGCCTTTCATTTCCTCATTACAAAGGAAATGTACAAGATATATGAAATCAAATCTTCTTTCTTTAATCAGCATATGAGATAGTTTAAGATTATATAACTGTATCTCCATACTCCTTTAAAAAGCTAAAGTGTGCTGTTTTTAAATTCCACTCAAGAAATGATTAAAGTTCTGAAGAATCAGAAGTTGAAATCTAGACAAATGTGAGACACTACTATAAATACTCTAATTATAAAACAGGTAAGACTTAATTCTACCGTTTCTTCAAACTCTATAAAACTCCCCAATCCTTACCACAGTGAAAACACAGGGTAGGCTATAAAAAGGCTTGCTGATCCAGACATGCCTCAGGAAAGCCACCTTTCAGGTCTCTGCCCTTGTCTGCTCAAACCTCCAACTCTAGAAACACAGGAGGAAGGGCTACGACTTGGGCAAGGTCAAGAGGAGGAGAATCCTGAATGATAGCTTGATCTCTGATTTTCCTTCCCAGAAGAACTCACAAGATCCTTTGTAGGCAGGGATAAACCAGATCTTAACTAATTTAACATATCTGTCAGTTTTCACTCCAGCTACAACAGTCCTGGAACTAACCACATGACTCAGAACTGGAAAGGTCCTTGTCATGCCCTATGCTACTGCAAGGACAGAGGCTTCAGTAAGAGTCTGTAACTGACTCACCTGTACCGATGGACGAAGACACCTTTGAAGATGGCATTCATCATCCCCTCTATCTCCTCTTGATTCTCTTGAAACTAGAGGAAGAAACAAGGTCAAGTCTATCCCTCATGTATCTGAACAGCATAATGTCACAGATATAAACTTCTGTGCACTTTCTGTATATTGAAGGACACACAGTGTAAGCCCAGACAGCCGACATTCCCTTCTAACTCCAGAAGAAGCTGTATAGTTTAATGCCTGAATGGTTGCTTTGTGTTGGTAGAACACCATGTCTCCGGGGACTGGAGAGATAACTCAGTGGTTAAGAGCACATATTGCTTTTCCAGAGAACACAAGTTCAATTCTCAGCACCCATGTTGGTGGCTCAAAAATATCATAACTCCAGCTACAGAGGATCTAACATCCTCTTCTGGACACCTCTGGGCACAAACAGACATAGATACACATAAATAATAACAAATCTTTTAAAAAATCCATCCTCATCGGGGTTATTCTATTCATACCTAACTCACAGTTATGTTTTTGACTACGATTAATTGGGAAAATGAAAATTTAAAACATTAGTTCATGTTGTTGGCATAATGTTCTTGTGGACTGCTTATTCATTCAAATGCTGATTTCTCTACCCCACTATCTGGTTCAATCCAGACACTGCACTGTGATGTTTATTCTAAGTGTCTCCAGTCTCAGGTTTGTGTAAACATGCCACCATTCGTTCTCTGTGTTGCCAATAAACAACACCTAGGCAATGCTGAGCAATACAGAGAATAGGGTGGGGCAACCTGGTCCAGTGAGGGGAGGAGAGAGAGCAGGAAGGAGAGGAGGGATGCATGTGGAAAGGACCGGGAAGCACCAGGAGGAATGAGCTGGACCTAGGATATGAGTGAAAAACAAGTACAAAGTGGGAAATCAGAATGGGAGGAAGCTATACTGACTTGGAGGTTTAGGATGGACTAACTACTGCACAACACTGTGCTATACACTAATTAAATAGATCCTGGACTCTTTGTGTGGTTATTTGGATATATATTTGAGTAGATAAATACCATATATACATATATACATATACATGACATTTGTTACAGATGTTTTCTATAATGTCTTAAGTTTTTCACATTTAAAAGATGCGTCTGTAAAGGGGACACTGAGAAAAGACCACTGATGATTAGATGCATTGGTTTGGAGAGAAGTTTTTTGTTTTTCTAAATGGGGCTAGAATCTAGGTATTGTCTCATTCTGGGAAGTCACAGAAGTAAGGAAATACTGTAAAGAAAAATAAAGTATATTATAGAGAAGCAGACTGAAGGGCTGATACACATTCACAGAAGAACAGAAGAAACAGTAATAGTAGGGAGACTAAAGGTGAATGACAGCTGATGAACAGTCCAGAAAGCAAGAAAAAAGACTCACAGTAGTGTGTCTTGCTTTTCATAGAAAACATACCCCAAAGACTCTCAAGCAATGCTTAAACTACAGAGAGCATCAAATACCATCCACATAAATTAAATATATCTTTATATAAAATTCATGGGATTGGCAGTGTTATAGATTACAGTGTTTGGATTCTGGAATATTTGTATAGACTTTACTCATTGGAAACAGGATTTCCAAATCCAAATCTAAAATGCTTTCCAAAATGAAAATTTTCTGAGTGTCATATTATTGCTCCAAGAGTTTTGTGAAGCATTTCAGAATTCAGATTTTCAGATTAAGGATGTTCAACCTGTATTATGTATTTACGCATGTGTGCACCTATGAGAAAGTAGTTTGTAAATTACACAGAGTAACAAAAATAACGTTACATAAACTTTGGTCTCGCCAGACATGGTGGCACACGCCTTTAATCCCAGCACTAGGGAGGCAGAGGCAGGCAGAGGCAGGCAGATCGCTGTGAGTTTGAGGCCAGCTTGGTCTACAAAGCGAGTCCAGGACAGCCAAGGCTACACAGAGAAACCCTGTCTCAAAAAACAAAAACAAACAAACAACAACAACAAAAAACCAACTTTGATCTCTCTTGAACTTATCTTCTCTCTTAAAAGTTTTAACATACTTTGTTTTGTTGTTGTTGTTTGTTTGTTTTTTGAGACAAGGCCTTATCATTTATCCCTGGCTGGCCTAGAACTGTCTATGTAGATCAGGTTGGCCTCCAATTCGGAGATCTTCCTGTCTCTGTCTCCTGAGTGCTAGGATTAAAGACATGGCCAGCTACTTTATTGACTTTGAGAAATTGAAACCACAGAAAGAGAACCTGCAAACCTAGTATGGGTCTATGACACATAATTAAAGATCCTAGATAGATCTTAGTATGTGTAGGCCTTTAGTATCATCCTGACGGTGAAAAACAGCCAATGAGAATGGAGTAACACAAAGTCTGCTTCTCAGGCTGGCTCATCTCAGTAACAGTGCCTACGTGGCAGGTGGGTGGTCTTGGATTCAATTTTCAGTGCCACAGAAAAAGATCAAGCGAGTGAGGGGGGAATAAATGCACACAGTGCTAAATATTTCCTTCTCTTACTATATAGCAGAAAAACAATTGTTTTTAATGAGGATTGGAAAAATCGTCAATAGATAAAGTTAGACATGCTATGTCCTACCAATCTCAAGGTGGAGGAGAGTCTGATACTAGCAAGGAACACAAGATAGGTATATCAGTATTTGACTCAGACACTGCTATTTAAAGTTTAATCAGTCTAAACTGTTTTCCTAGGGCCATGGCTGCCAAAAGTTTTATAGTTTACATCTAAACATGCCTCATCCAAAGAGTCATATATAAAGGTGTGGCTGCCAGCTGATGGACCTTTATGAGGTGGCTGGATCCTAAGGGCTCTATCTTTATCGATGGACTAATCCATAGATGAGTCCATAGCTAAATGGACTATTAAGAGGTATGGCCTAGTTGGATGATGCTAGATACTAGGGTCATGTCTTGAAAAAAACAGATTGTCCCCCGACCCTTCTCCCCTCCTCTCTCTGCATCTTCTCTGAGGTGAGTCATCCTGCTCTATCAGAATCTCTGTGCTACAATACTCAGCCTCAACAAAGGCACGAAGCCACAGAACTGCCTGAATATTGACGGAAACCTCTGAAACTGTGAGCCAGAACAAAAACTTCCCTACCTTGGACTGTTTCTCTTCTCTCGGGTATCTATGAGAGTGATAAAAAGCCTACCACAAAAAAAAAAAAAAAAAAAAAAAAAAAAGCCTACTACAAAGAAAACAAAGCCAAACTAACTGTGGCTGGGTAACCAATTCATTCACTTAAATTGATTAAAAGATAGAATTGCCGTTTTATTTTTTTATTTAAGAATTTTCATACAACATATTTTGGTCATATTCGTTCCCTTCTCACAATTCCTCCCATGTGCCCCATTCCCTACCTATCTAAAAAGTATTATTCTTTTAAAAAGAAACTCAAGTTTTAGAAGTTAGATAGGGCCCTCAGTAAGAAAGAGAGCCTTGTTTTGTTATCAGAACAAAATTTATATCCAAGGGTGACTGGAAGGTGTGTGTTCTCTCCATTTCCCAGTAATCTGGCCTTGTCACTTGTTGTTTTTCAGCACTCCTATGATAACTGACACTGTACATTTAATATTAAGTTCAAACTTAACTTGACACGCCAGTATAACATTTAAACACTACTGATAAACCTTGCAGACCAATGGAAAGTGAAATACAGAACTCTAACTTTATTCCAAACTAAACATCTGTGAGCCAATGTCACCAAAACAAGAGGAACACACAATGCTCATGTTGCCAGTCCCTATTATTTTTTATCTGAAAGGCTGCTTGAGACCTGTGCTTACTGAGAGAAGTGACAGAGCCTGCTGAGGTCTGGGCAGCAGAAGATGAAAGCTGGAAGAGGGAAGGGGCCAGGAACCTTCCTCACCTCTTTTCGTTTCTCCAGCAGACTTTCCAGTCGCTCAGGTGCTCTCTGCTCTGGCTCCTTGTTCCGTTCAGCCTCATACTGACGCTGATTGTTGTCTTTATGCAAACTCAATTGGAGTGCAACTTTTACCAGAGAAGTCATTAGCTTCATGGCTTTGAGTCAGAGGAAACAAGGAAGCCATTGTTCAAGTCAGATGAAAGAGCATTGAGTGCAAAAGCAAAAGGGAAAAGGCTAAAGAAAATAAAAAGCAGATTGACGCTAAAGTCCTAAAATTTTCTGTCTGGGAGTGGCCCTCCCCAGCAACATGTTTGGCCACCTTCTACTGCCAGGCAGGGGTATGCTTTGGGAAGATATAAAAGCTGTGAATCCTTAGGTCTCCCCGTTCCTATATTCAGTAGTGGGAAGCAAGAGGGAGGTCTAGGATAAAACCAACAATGTACAAAACCCAGAAAATGGAATAAAGTCTCACTAATCTCAGGAGAGCCCACTGAGTTGTGTGAGTGCTCACCAGCCAGGGTACTAGTATGACGGAAGGCGCGGACCTGGGAATCTGAGAGGCCAATGAGCAGGGCGATAAGGTCATCCATAGGAAAGCCATCATAGAGGAGGCTGTACTGGCACTGGTAGACCAGTGTCTTCACAAACTCACAGAAGCTTCCCTGGAACTTCTTCCAAGATGGACCTGGAGCTGTCAGGGGATAGTCCCCTGAGTCCTAAAAAGGGTTTTATGAAAAGGATAAGAAAATTACTAGGTCTATGAAAATTAGTAGGTCCAGGGATTTGAAGTAAAAATCCAACAGCATAATGAAAATTTACTTCATTTCAAGCTATCCCTTAACCCCAGAGGCCTGTTAGCTAATGTCTGTTAGTCCCCTTATTTTCAAAGAGGCTGAGCTCCTCCTTATAAAAGCTATTTCCAGGAATCAGAAATAAAGGAGTAATGAGCCATGTGTTCTGAATTCAGACTAAGAGGAGCAAGATGATCCTGATCAATTTCTTTCACCTCATTAAACTGTTCTGTTAGGTGATGAATAATCTCTGAGTTGGACATTGTCTTGAACATCTCAGAAGTCACAGTACCTGGAAATTGAAGAAGACAAGAGATATAAAAAGAAAACATAAGACAGGCAAGGTGGTGCACGCCTTTAATCCCAGCACTTGGGAGGCAGAGGCAGGTGGATCGCTGTGAGTTCGAGGCCAGCCTGGTCTACAAAGTGAGTCCAGGACAGCCAAGGCTACACAGAGAAACCCTGTCTCTAAAAACCAAAAAAACAAAGAAAAAAAAAAACAAAAAAGAAAGAAAAAGAAAATAATAGGACACAGATACACTTAAGGACAGACTAGAGGAAATATTGAAAAGAGCTTAGGGAACAAACAGAAAATTTGAATCCTTCCTAGTCATAAGCATGTCACCATTAATTTGTACAACTGCTATGAAATGACTTCTGAAAAAAAAACTGAAAAAGGAAACAAGACCAGGTCAGATGATAATACTTGACACTCCTGGCCCAATAAACTAAACTCTAGCATGTAAAGCATGGAGCTCTTTGAGGGCTCCAGAGCAGCACGTGGAAAACATAGTGGCTGAGAAATAAGAAAAATAGACTATCTCATCTACAAAAACTAAAAGGCACTCAGTGTTTTGTGCATATCTGCAATTCCTGCACTCGGGAGGCTGAGGGAAAATATAGGTGAAATGGCTGATAAATAGAAAAAGTAGTAGATTGCCCGATATACAAAAACTAAAGTGCACCATCTGTCATGTGCATCCCAGAACTCAGAAGACTGAGTGGGGCAGGAGGAGGTCTTCAGGATCAAGGCCAGTCTGGAATTCATAGTGGAAACTATCTCAAACAAATACACTAAGCCTCCAAGGGTATGATATGATAGCGCAGTTTTAAACCTGTGCCTTCATCATTAAGACAGAAGCAATATTCAAAAGAAAAAAAAAGGTTGTGCCTCAAAATCTATCATAGTTGCCTCCTAAATTATTACTTCTAATACTTATGCGTCAACGTGTAGGTAAATACCTCAGCTCTTCATGTCTTACCTTCTTTATTTCTGTAATTTCAACAGTACTCACAAACAGAGGGAAAGTTTTAAACATGAGAAATGGCAATCAGGAACAGGTGGGGGAATTTTCTCACTTTTACATCCACAGGATCGAATGAAAAAATTAACGAGTTCCAAGAATGCTGCATTCTCATCTTGCTTGTAGTTTTCTAGCCACTCATCCACCAAAGCCTAGGGGAAAAGTGTAGATGATTCCAATTCCAACAATATGACAGAACAGATTGTCCTATTTGATCTTTCCCAGTGAAATATGCAAATTTCTCATAAAAAATTACAAACCTCTTTTTAAACATACTGTTGAAGTAGAATGGAAGGTAGACGTCTATATAGGTTAAAAATGAGAAGGTAGCACCTGTGAAGTTAAGAAGCTGACTTTTGACGGAAAGGTTTCACTACACAAGATGGCTATGTGGAGTCCATAGCACAGGAAATGGAGCTAAGATAATCATTCCAAGAGAAGGCTCCCAAATAAGGAGGAGTCCTACAGAGCTATATACTCTTATGAAAACAAGGAAGAGAAAATTAATATACAGGGCCATTGGGAACAGCAATAAAATGTACACTGTAGTGTAGCTGGAGAGAACAAGTGAATCTCTCTCAAGAAGTAGAACCATACTTAGCCCCTGGGACTGGATCTGCAGTCCAGATTCCTTCTACCTATATGGACAGAATAATCTCAGGTAAAGAACATAAAATGAGGGGCTGGAGAGATGGCTCAGTGGTTAAGAGCACCGCCTGCTCTTCCAAAGGTCCTGAGTTCAATTCCCAGCAACCACATGGTGGCTCACAACCATCTATAATGTAACCTGATGCCCTCATCTGGCCTACAATCAGACAATACTGTATACTTAATAAGTAAATCTTTAAAAAAAAAAAAAAGAACGTAAATGATTCCAGCAGGGTATTATGAACATCTCTAATTGCAGGATTTGGGAGGTACAGGCAGGAGGATCAAGAGTTTAAGGTCATCCTCGGCTTCATAGTGAGTCTGAAGTCAGTCTGGGCTACGTGATATTCTGTCTCCAAACAACAGCAGCAACAAAAGAAGTGTTCTCATGTTGGGAAAAATGCAGCTTCCTCCCTTATAAGCATACCTTTACCCTGATCCCAAAGAATTCCAACACACAGAGCTTTGGAAAAAAGAATGAATGTTAGCCAAAACCTAGTGAAACATATGAGGAAAAAGGCATTGAAAGTAATAATTATTTTTACAAGAAACAGAATTATAAGCATTCACTTACAAGACTGAGGTATCACCAATTATAAAATTGTTTCATATAATTAAAGGAATAAAATATACAAAGTAGAAAAATACAGTAGAAATTTAAAAACAGCAGAAACGAGAAATACACTAAAATGTAGAGGTTTGCTGCATATGGCTGGGGATTGGCTTAATTAATTAAGAGCACTTTCAGAGGACCTGGGTTTGGTTCCCAGCACCACAGAGTGGCTCACAACCACCTGTAATTCCAGCTCCAGAGGATTTGGTGGCCTCTTCTGGGTTTTCAGGGCATTACAAGCACATGATACACATACAACACTAGGCATTCATTTAAAAAAAATTAAAAATCTAATAAAACCACAAACTTCACTGGATAGGGTACAGGTAATTGGACACAGAAGAAAAAATGGAAAGGTGAATCAATGAAAGTATCCAAAATGCAACTCAGAATGGCTGACAGATGGAAGTCAGAGAAGCATAAAAGAGATCTGAGAAGGGACTGAAAAGTTCTAACATCTAACTGAATTCTAGAATGTACTGAAAATGAAGAAAGGGTAATATCTGAAAAGAATTTTCCATACTTGTTGAAAGACATCAATTCTAAGATCCAGGATACTAATGGATTTCTCTAGTATGACAAATTTAAAAAGAAAGGTAACCTTTTAAAAGCCTGTAAGACATGAGAACACAAAACCATGAAATCTTCAAAATAGTGAAAAAGAATCATTTACAAATACTATAGAACATTTACACACCAAAACATTTACAAATGAGAACTATGCAAATACACTGATTGGCCTTGAGTTAAACAATACTGGTAACTTAAACACTAAATACCTTAGTTGTACAAGTTACATTTCAAAAGCTCAATAATCACATATGGCTAGTAGATACTGTACTAGAAACACTGATGTGTAGCACCATTATAAAATTATGTCTTTTAAGTTTTTACTTAGTATGTATGTGTGTGTATGATGTGAATATGGGGGTGAGCATGTCACAAACATAGAGGACAGATGACAGCTTTCACAAGTTGGTTCCTTCCACATTTACATGGTTCTGGGAACTGAATTCAGTCTTAGGTGGCAATTGCTTTACTCACTGGACCATCCCATCAGCCCTAAAATACTGTAATAATTAGTGCTAAATTAATTACGGTAACTGATTTTTAGTAGCAACAAGGAAAGGAAGAAACAAATGGTAATATTTTTAGTGTGCTAAGGAAAAATGTATCATCTTAGCATGTTATACTTAGTCTAGGCAGGGTGGTGGCCCATGCCTGTAACCTCAGCACTCAGGAGGCTAAGGCAGGAGGATTTCTCTGTGTCTGAGGCCAGTATAAGCTATAGAGTCAATTACAAGCCAGCCTAGGCTAGAGTGAGACCCTCAAAAGGTGTGTGTGTGTGTGTGTGTGTGTGTGTGTATGTGTTGTGTGTGTGTGTTGTGTAGAACATACATTTAATCCCAGCACTCAGTAAGTATAAGCAGGCATAGCTCGGCAAGTTCCAAGCCAGCCTAGTATACATAATTCTAAGCTACCAGGGTTATATAGCAATACTATCTCAAAAAAATAATTTTTAGGATTCTGTATCTAGTAAAAGGTCTTTAATGAACAAACATATTTTTATACAAGCAAATTATGAAAAGCTTTATTAGTAAAGCCCTGCTCAAGGGTAATCTGGAGACAAAAGATGTTGGAGGTTGGTCTGATGTGATGTATTCTGATGCTAATTACTGGCTCCCAAGATCTAGCTGCACATTCTCACATATACCTGTCCTCACTGTGTAAACCTTGCCTGAGAGATTATTCCTGTTTGACCAGTAAAAAGCCAATGCCTGGGCAAGGCCGGAGGAAGACAGGCTTTTGGGAAGAGAAGCAGACAGTACCCGAGGAGGAAGGAGGAGGGGAGTCGCCATGGGATAAGAAAGAGCCATGTGGGCCCACAGGAGGAACTCTGAGTTCCACATGAAAGAAATGATCCAGATGTCATCAATACCTTAGCAAATATTTTGAGATTATGGATGAGAGGTAGCCCAAATAGAAATTATTATAAGCAGATGGCATGGTATGGAAGCTGAGATGTAAATGAAGATAGTTAGGAGGTAATAACTGCCTTGCCCCAATGAAAATAGGCCACTCTAAAATACATCAGGTATCAAAAGTGAGGTAATACCACTATAATAATTATATGCCTAATAATAAACATTATTTAGGCTATACCATTAAACCGCAACAAGAAGAGAGTGATTCTACATGGAAGATTCAAGAAGGAATAATGAATAAAAAGTTGACAAAATATACATATGTAAACAAATACTATGTAAAATAAGATGTGACTTGTTGGGGACCAGGAACAGACAGAAGAAAACAATGTAACTTGGTGTATACTGCAGGAGACAGCTGTTATTAAGTATACTAAGGCCCTTTAGAGACAGCGAAAATGAAGCACGTAAAAGGAGAAAAAACCAGAAAAGACAAAATAAAGCTGGGGTACACAAAGTTATAGAAATATGTCAATAATGATAATAAATGCAAACGGGCTAAATTTCTCTGAAGTTCAGATTAGCAAAATAAGGGACATGGTCTAGATCTGAGAAGAACGGAGCCAAAAGATGCGCAGTAAGCTAGACGACTGGGTAAGTTACCAGGGCACTACTAACCAAAACCAAAACCAAAACCAAAACCACAAACAAAGCAATTTTAGAAGTGACAGAACTTAACTAGAAAATGTTTGATTTACCAAGTAGATAAGATTCTAAACTCTAAATCTCTATACATTATGCTTCATAATCTTTAAGCAAATATGGGTATAAATATAAAAGGAATAGCTGAAAAAAATTAACCTCTGCCTCCTGAGTGCGGGATTAAAGGCATGTACCACCACTCCCAGACCTCCACACATTTTTTTTTTAATATGCCTCTCTCTGTAACTGATTTATCACACAGAACAAAGCATAAAATATAACCGCAGCAGAAATACCAAATAGCATCATATTTAATACTCTCAGTCTTGCTCAAGAGCACACTAACTGGAGAATATGAACTCTCTTCAGATACCTGTACAGCAGTTTCAAAAACTTACTACATACTAGGTCAGAAAGCTTAGGTTTGAAAGACCACATTCTCTGAATACACTGCTATAAACTGAGAGGCCAAATAACAAAAATACAACCAATAAAACTATGCCAGAAAACTTAAAATACCCCCTAAAATGATCAAAATCTACATTATGCACTAATATGAATGGATTCCAGTATAAATCAAAATAATTAAGTTACAGATTACCAAAGAATGATTTGCTTAAATTGATTAAGAAAAGCATTAATTAATGATAAAGGTAGAACCGATAAGAGATGTTTAACATAACACTCAGGTTAGCATTATCTCTGGCTGATAAGGAAACTGGGGGACTTAGTGGGGTGGAGAGGAACTATGTAAATGTCTCTTCAGTTCTATTATCTTGGTTTTCTTTTCTTTTGTTTTTTTTCGAGACAGGGTTTTTCCTGTGGAGCCCTGGCTGTCCTGGACTTGCTTTGTAGACCAGGCTGGCATCGAACTCAGAGCGATCTACCTGCCTCTGCCTCCCTAGTGTTGGGATTAAAGGCATGCGCCACCACTGCCCAGCTATCTTGTTTCTTGAATTGAAAGCTAGCAGTCTCAGCCAGGCGTGGTGGCGCACGCCTTTAATCCCAGCACTCGGGAGGCAGAGGCAGGCGGATCACTGTGAGTTCGAGGCCAGCCTGGTCTACAAAGTGAGTCCAGGACAGCCAAGGCTACACAGAGAAACCCTGTCTCGAAAAACCAAAAAAAAAAAAAAAAAAAAAAAAAAAAAAAGAAAGCTAGCAGTCTCAGTGATTTTTCTTTCTAGTACTGGATTTGGAACCTAGGAGTGCCTTACATATGCTAGACAAGTGTTGTACATCTAAGCCATATGCCCAGCCTAGTGCTGTAACTTTTAAAACCACACATAGGCTTTATACACTTTTGTTTTGTTTCAGACAGGGTCTCACTATATATTCCTGACTGGTCTGGAATGTACTATGTAGCTCAGGCTTGGCTGAGATTAAAGGCATGTGCCACCAGACCTGCCAAGCTTTATACACTTTTAAATGATAAACAATAAAAAATAAAGGACAAATGTGGGGAGAGAAAAATATTTAATATAACTGTTCAAGAAGAGAAGTATCTATGGCTCTTCCTAGGTTCCCTTGTCTCTTTTAGAAAGGCAGACTTGATCCTGTTCTGCTATACCTTTAGAAAAGAAACGTCCTCCTCTGAGGGCTCTTACTGTCATTGTAGGGATTCACATTCCAGTCTCTACTGGTTTAGGTATGCTCAATAAAATGCCAACAACAAATTAAATTTGTAATTCTGACCCTGACTGTCTCATCCTACAATCAGATGGTATCAAGAAACAGGGGAGTCTGGTGTGGTGGCACATACCTTTATTTCCAGCAGTTGGGAGGCAGAAACAGGTAGATCTCTATGAGCTGAAACCAGCCAGACGTACAAACTGAGTTTCAGGTCAGCCAGGAATGCACTGAGAAACTCCATCTCAACAGAGAGGTGGAAGTTTGCAGTTGCCACACTCTAAATTCAGCACAGCCTCTTGCTCACTGAGCTCAAGCTGAAGAAGAGTAAGCAAGGTCTCAATAGCATGGCCCGTATAAAGCAAACCATCTGAAAATCCACAGGTGGGAAAGCACCCAACAATTAGCTACAGATACTGCTAGCCAGAGTATGCCTCCTACTGGCAGGGTGAAGATGTTAGGCCTGATATTGTGGCCCTCTGTGAAAGTAGACCCTTTCACAAGCCCATTGAATTGCTGATTCACAGGCTCCCCTTCAAGTGTCTGTTGTGAAAAATTGCCCAGGCC
Organism: Acomys minous; assembly: GCF_964271855.1. Taxonomy (NCBI): domain Eukaryota; kingdom Metazoa; phylum Chordata; class Mammalia; order Rodentia; family Muridae; genus Acomys; species Acomys minous. The sequence continues at coordinate 71,395,337 of NC_140498.1, read as the reverse complement.
TTCCAAACAGATGTGCCCTTCCAGAGTACAGCTACCGGTGCGTTGAGGGAGGCCATAGAGAACTATCTGCGTGGCAGTTTTGGTTTTGTTTTTGGTTTTTCGAGACAGAGTTTCTCTGTGTAGCCTTGGCTGTCCTGGACCTGCTTTGTAGACCAGGCTGGCTTCGAACTCACAGTGATCCACCTGCCTTTGCCTCCCGAGTGCTGGGATTATAGGTGTGTGCCACCATGCCCGGCTTTTTTTTTGGGGGGGGGCATTTTTAAAGATACCAATCTGTGTGCTATTTATGCCAAATATGTTAACAATTGATCCTAAAAATATCCAGATAGTATGACTTACACATAGAAAACACACTTACCAAAAAAAAAAAAAAAAGAAAAAAAGAAAAAAAAAAAGAAAACACACTTACAAACTTACAAATCCACTATGAGGGGAAACAGCTCATTCTCAAAAAAGAATTTTCCTGTCTTCATCCTCCTATCTACCTATGCTACATATTTTTTCCATATGGTGAAAAAGTATATGATTGCTAGTAGAAAAAAGGGGATGGAAAACAGTTATTAGTAGTTGGCTTCCATTTTCATTTGTGTATAAGTTTTTAATATAAACACAAGCTGTAAAGCATTAATGCAAGTTAAAGCATAAATAACAATTCAACTTTTGTAATAATTATAAGCAAACTTGTAAAACATTTTTCAGGAAAATACAATTTTTTAAAATGTAGTTAAAGCTGGGTAGTGGTGGCACACGCCTTTAATCCCAGCACTTGGGGGGCAGGTGAATCATTGTTAAGTTTGAGGACAGCCTGACTACAAAGTGAGTCTTGGACAGCCACAGCTACACAGAGAAACCCTGTCTTGGAAAAAAAAAAAGTAGTTAAATTTCTTGTTGCTATAAAGAGGAAGAGAAGGAAAGATGAGGCGCTTCTTTACCTGCATGCAAGTTTTGGCAGCTTTCACAGCATCAAAGAGGTCATTGGTTGGTAACACTGATTCATTTATGCCATTCCTACTAGGCACTACTTGGGACTGCTTCTTCCGATGTTTTGCCACCTATTTAGTGTAAAAACATGAAGAATACAAAAGCTTTAAAAACGATGCTAACATTTGATTTCACTGTTATCACTGTAAGTAGCCTTCAGCTCCTGATTCCGCAGCATTGCTCCCATTATTGTTTCAGATTTTAAGTAATTGATTTTTTTTTATTGTTGTGAAATTTGTCATTACTAATCTTTTCTCTTTTTAAAGAATTCTGGTACCTCTCCATTCTAATGTTCTCTCTTCTTCCATCCCATCACCTGAGTCCGGTCCTTCCAGGTTTTTCTTTGCTAACTCCCAGACTAGATTCTGAGTTAAATAAAATGGACTCACTGGGGCAGCTCTGGGTGGTCCTTTCGCTGCTCTCTTCTTCACTTTGCATCTTGAGCTTTCTTCAAAGTCACTGTCTTCAGTAGTTGACACAGAGGGACTATGCCTGTTGAGAGAGTGCGATTTCCCTTAAGTATCACCCATTCCCTCCATATTAAGAGTTAATTATAATTTCCATTTATCTCTAACTGTGCCACATCTACATGAAAAAAATTTTAGAAATACAGGACAAGAAAAAACACTTCAAAGCAGTAGAGATGAAAAATGAGGAACTAAAATCAGGAGGAATGGCTTAGCAAGTAAGAGCACTTGCTACCACAGACTGATGAACAGAATTCAACTCCCAGGGCCACACGGCGGAATGAGAGAACTGACTCCTGAAAGTTGTCCTTAACCTCCATGTATGTTGTGGCATTGCACATATGAGGTACTTAATTTTTTTTTAAGAATGAGGAACTGAAATAGGCGAATAAAACAACTGATACTCACAGATGATATTCAGACTTCTACTCGGTGTGCAGAAAAATCAACATGGCTCAAGAAATATTTCATCACTCACACATAAGTAGACTAGTGTTTACCTGGAGTTATAGTTAACCCTTGATACATCACCTTGCACCTTAGTGATTCAAGTTTATAGTGCTGATATAATCTAGTTCTCAATAGCACTGGCAGAAACAGAAATGATTCAGAAAAGGCCAATTAAAATAAAGGAATAAAGATAAAGGAATAAAGGGAAAAAGGATACCTTTTTTCCCTGGAAAGATTACAAGAACATGACATACTATTATAACCTTCACAGAATTAATCTCATAAAGCTGTAACAGATAAGGATCATGGATCTGTTTTATAAATCTAAAACAGAACTACAGGACACCAACTTTAAAATACCCACAAAATTTCAAGCAAACGACAAAGCACTCTTTATTCATACAGTCTCTCCTAGTCCCTACTTCCGCCAGCAACTCTATATGCTAGGGGCAGTTACATGTTCAAGATAGGGTGAGGTAACAAGATGAACTCAAAACTAGACATGTACTCTGTTCTTCTTTCAGGGTCTTGCTGTGTAGCCCAGGCTGACCCTTTGAATTTACAGTTAAGATGTGTGACTCGATGTTTATAAGATGGAGGGCAGCCAAGAAATAGCGGTCTGGGAGGAGCCTCCAATCTGAACCATTATAGACTTTCTTCCCTTCCTTTCTTCTCCCTTCCCCTTCCCTCCCTTCCATTTTTTTGGTTGGTTTATTTTGTTTAGTTTTAAAGCAGACGACTCTCATGCAGTCCAGGCTAACTTGAATTCACTATGTAACCGTCATTAACCTAACTTTTGATCCTCCTGCCTCCATGTGGGACTCCAGGTGCGTTACCACCACACCCAGCTTTCAGCACGGCGTTTCTGGTGCTGGCATACAGCCCCACACATACTATAACCAAGACAGGAAAGCTACCGAGAACACAGAAGGGGCCCAACATGCACTCACCACTCTGCAGTATCCGGCGAGTCCCTGTCATCACAGGGCAGGCTGATGGAGGAGCAAGGTGACAAGGCCATCTGTGTACTTCCCACAGAATTTTGAACTGGGGAGGCCACAGTGCCTTCGGAGGAGCCATGGAGCTGGGAGGAGGGTGACCACAGAGTAGGCATGTTAATCCAGCTCTAGGAAAAAAAAGAAAGGGACGAGCTCTTATTACTACTCTATCCCTGTCATGACCATCACTAGTACTATGGGATGGATCACCAACATCAAGAGTCAACCTAGCCATATTGAGGTATTATGGTCCCTACAGCCTTAAGGGCTGAAAAACAGAAACCTGAAACTAGGGGATGGTGCAGGCCTGTAATCCCAGCTACATGGGAGGCTGAGGCAGGAAGTTCACCACAGTGAAAACAAGCCTGGAATTCCAAACTAGCTTAGGCAATTTAGTGAGACCTCATCTGAAAAAAGGAAGCCTGGGGATTATACTTTAGTGGTACAAGGTTTGTTTAAGGTTTGTCCAAGACTAGGTCCAATCTTCAGTATAGGTAGGTAAATAAACGAGCGAATTTAAAGATAGATGATTGATAGATAAAGCCAAGCTGGGCAGTTGTGGCCCACGCCTTTAATCCCAGCATTACGGGAGGCAGAGGCAGGTGGATCGCTGTGAGTTCGAGGCCAGCCTGGTCTACAAAGCGAGTCCAGGACAGCGAAGGCTATACCAGCGAAGAGAAACCCTGTCTCGAAAAATAGAGAAATCCTGTCTCGATAAATAAATAAATAAATAAATAAATAAATAAATGCCAGAGGATTTACACACAAGAGCAGCGTCTGGAGCAACTCCCCCTTAGAGAAGTCGGGGGCGGGGAGGTTACACTGTTAGAGAACGCGGCTTGGCTGCTAAAAACAAAGCAGCAGCAAAGCACCTCAGATTTTCATTTCTGGAAATCATTCCCTGACGATACAGGAAGTGGGAGGTTCTGAAAGGTTTGGAGGTAGAGGTGTGTTGTTATTGTTGTTGTTTGAATTAGGCTGGAAAATTCCAGAGAGTAAAGGAAAGTTCGCTTTCTCTGTTTCCAGAAAGCACTGTCCAAGGCTGACCCCCCCCCCACCCCCACCCCCGGCCGCTTGCTTGAGCTGAGGGGAGTTTTCCCTTCGGGAGAGACTATTTATCTCTCAGGGCCAGATGGAATTTCCCCGGGGCCTCCATGGCGGACACCACAGAGCTACAGACGTCCGAGGGGCAAGAGGGAGCAGGAGGGTCGGCGTGCGGCCTATTTGTGGGCCCAAAGGGATAACCTCACTGTTTGAGCTTGGAAGAGTGACCTCTAGATGACCACGGCTGAAGAAAGGTCACCACCTCAGGGGTCCTTTCAGGTCTCAGTGGACATCCCACCTCTCACAGGGACGCCGGCCGCAGCGGCTTTCCTTCCTCGGATGGCGGGCGGGTAAGTCTGGGGAGGGGGCGCGTGAAAAAAAAAAAAGCGGGAAGGCACGAGATATGTCGCGCGCACCCGCGCGCCGAGATTAACTGGTCTTCGCGCGGCCGAGAAGTCTCGCGAGACTTCGCGGAGAGCGAGCTCGTGCCAAGCACGTTCCAGCCACACAGCCCGCTCGGCTTCGAGCGGCCACCAGGCATGAGGCATGCATTCCCGTCACGTGGGCTCCAGTGCGTGCGGGCCGCTCCGCCCTCGCCACACCTCCTTTGCCCCTGTGCTCCCTTCCATTGGCCGAGCGTTCTGCCAAGCCTTCAGTCCGGCTTGTCAATTGCAATAGGCTCAGTTTCACACAAGCCCCGCCTTTTGGACGAGAAAGCCACGCCTTTTCTTAAGACCACATTATCCTCCCCCCCCACACACACATACCCCCCACCTCACCAAGCTCCCCAATACCGGCCGCATTCCCCCCCCCCCCCCCGCCGACTTCCCCTTCTACATTGGCTCCATATCTACCCTGACCCCGCCCCCGAGGCCGGATTCTCCTTATGATTGGCGGGTCCCCGCTTCGGGCCCCGCCCCCTGTCCCGCTCCCTGGCTCCCATTGTCTCCGCAGATGCCGCCTGGTCCAGCTACGGTGCTGGGGTTGCTCAGTTTTGGGGAGCACGCTCTCATTCTTTTCTTCCAGACGTCCCGCGGCCGAGAGCGGAATTCTAGAGTTCCGTGAGCTCTTCTTCCCCGCTTAGGACCCACTTTGCCCCGTCTCAGGGAGGAGAACAGCTATGTCTGCCCTGCGACCTCTCCTTCTATTGCTGCTCCCTCTGTGTCCCGGTCCAGGACCGGGGCGTGGGAGTGAGGCAAAGGTCGTCCGGAGTTGTGCAGAGACTCGGCAGGTGCTGGGAGCCCGGGGATATAGTTTAAACCTAATCCCTCCCTCCCTCATCTCAGGTGAGAAGAAAGAGAAAAGAGTCAGGAGTGGGAGGGGGCGGGGACGGGTCCTCCCCATCTCACAATAACTCTTCCCTTTCAGTGACCATTGTGATAATTGTTTCATCTCTTAGGCGTCTTCCTCCTCTTCCTCCATCTCCTCTTCCAACTTCTTTACCAGGATCACAATAACCCTGCTGCTCACATAATAGCCCTCATCCAATTCCCCACCCAAGGAATTCCCTTCTCTGTAATTTGCACACCCTGTTAGTATCTTTAACAGCTAGAAATTCCCTTGCAATTTCTGTGAGCTTTTATGATGATACTTTCTTGCTCGCCAGGTAGCCCCACCCCTACAAACCCCATTCTTCAGCCCATAGATGTCCCTGGAGGCATGGAGTGTGCGGTGTCGGGGAAGGTCCCCAGAAGACACCGGTCACTAATTTGGCCCGCAAGGCGACTGTCAAATTAGATGATCCCATGACAAATAGGGGGGAACTTGGGATGGGCGAGGGACAATGAAGGAGGGTTAAGGTAGGGCTGAAGGGCCAAACAAAGGAAAAAGCGGCCACACAGGTGGAAAAGAATCATCAGCCCCCGGTGATAGGTGTGGGGGTAGGGGGACCGTTGGGGGTTGAAAAGAAATTCATTAATATCCATTTTTGTCATTTGCTGTTCCTCCCTGTCTCCTCTGCCCAGGTGAGCACCTTCAGATCTGCCCTCAGGAGTACACCTGCTGTTCCAGTGAGACGGAGCAGAAGTTGATCAGGGATGCAGAGGTCACGTTCCGTGGCCTGGTGGAGGACAGTGGCTCCTTCTTGATTCACACATTGGCCGCCCGGCACAGAAAGTTTAATGGTGAGGAGCTTTGGGGTTCCCCAAATGTGCTTCACGCCTCTTTAGTTGTATGGTTTCTCTGCAGTGTCCTATCCCCCACCCCCTGCAGCCATAAGCCAGCCCACCTCTTACCCCGGAGCTCCCCGGCAACTGCCCCAGCCCTACTTACCTCTAATACCCACCCCGCCTTCTCTCCAGGACCCTGCCCTTCCTCACCCCTAGTCTGCCTGATGTCTGACTCGCTCACTTTCTAATCCATTCGCCTCCTCTTTTGCTCGTCCCTCCTGCCTCTGCCCTTCCTCCCCTCTCTCCCTGTCTCCACTTCCTCTTCCCATCCCTTTGTCAGAGTTCTTTCGGGAGATGCTGTCTATATCCCAGCACTCTTTGGCCCAGCTCTTCTCGCACTCCTATGGCCGCCTGTATTCCCAGCACGCCATCATCTTCAATAGTCTGTTCTCTGGCCTGCGTGACTACTATGAGAAGTCTGGCGAGGGGCTGGATGACACCTTGGCGGATTTCTGGGCGCAGCTCCTGGAGAGAGCTTTCCCTTTGCTGCACCCACAGTACAGCTTTCCTCCTGACTTCCTGCTCTGCCTTACTCGCCTCACTTCAACCGCCGATGGTTCCCTGCAGCCCTTCGGGGACTCACCCCGCCGCCTCCGCCTACAGGTGAGGGGAGCCCCACGACGTGAGCTGCAGCAACCTCTGACCTCTGACCTCGTGTCCTGCATCTCTCACTTGGTGATCCCCATCTCAGGTCACCGATGCCCCACCAGTCCGCCGCCCCCCACCCCCCACCCCCCGAGGTCCCCTCTAACTACACGCCCGCTGTCCTTCTTTGTCATAGTTGTACATACGCTCTTGGCCCTCCACCCCCAGCTGCTGTCCGCCAGCACCTCTCCAATCCTAACCCAGGGACCTCCTGGGCTTCAGCCAAGCAAGAAGCGGACATTCCATAGGTTGGGAATCTTTTTCGCTCACGGCAACACATTGAATTGTCACCGTGATTGTTAGAGTGAAATGAGAGAGTTTTATATAGGAGGAAAATGGGTCTCCCAAGCAAGTCCCATAGCCAATAAGTAGTGATGCTGGGCCGCACCCCTCAGTCTTTTAAGTTCAGGGTTCTGTCACACAGCCTGTCTCTAAACCTTACACAACACAGTCCTGCCAGCTCTTTGTAAACACCCAACCCTTCTAGACTGTAATTCCTCCTTCTCCGTATCACCCAACAGGGTACCCGCCCAGAGTAACCCCACAAGCCCAACCTCAGTCTTGACGAACGCATAATCTTTTTTGTGGGTTTTTTTTTTCCTTTCTCACCTTCTTTCCCCCAGATAACCCGGGCACTTGTGGCAGCCCGGGCCTTGGTCCAGGGTCTGGAGACTGGAAGAAATGTGGTCAGTGACGCGCTTAAGGTTAGAGGGGACCTGAGTGTGGACAGAGCCCGGGGGTGGGGTGGGGGGGTGAAGAAGACAGGCACCGGCTGGCATCAGAGGCCTGGAGCTGCCCCTTCTCTGCCCCTGAGCTCTGGTGCTCCAGAGGACATCAGGAAGGCAGGCCAGAGTCAGGCCTCCACTGGGTGTCTGACATGATCTTCTGTGGCTTCTGGTCTCTCTTCCCACCCCTGCCTGGTGACTCACGTGCCTTCTGCCAGTCTTGGAGGGCCTGCTCATTTCCATAGCAGTTCTAGATTGCAGTGAGCCCCTCAGTGACCCTCCCTCCTCCCTGCTGCTGAAGGCCTCTCTTCATCACAGGTCCTGTCCCCACCCTCACCTCCCGCCTTCTTCCTCTCTCCTCAGCCATCTTGGGCTCACTCTTGACCCTGAATCTTTCCTTACCACCTCCTCCCCAGCAACACCCTAGTCAGTCCCCTCTCGAGAAGCAGGGTCGGCAGCGTTGCCTCCAGGTACCCGCTTCTCAGTCCCGTAGCAGTCCTGTGGTATCACCGGGTGCCACATGGGGGTCACCAGCCACAGTTGCTCACATCCAGCTTCCAACAAATAGCCTGGGGAGGTGGGTCAGGATCTTTGACCTTTCTATGCCCAGCACCGGGCTTGCTAAGAGCAGCCTAGGTGTTCATGGATGCCCACAGCCATTCTCTGCCCCCAGGTTCCCGTGCTGGAAGGCTGCAGGCAGGCCCTGATGCGTCTGATCGGCTGCCCACTTTGTCGGGGAGTCCCCTCGCTCATGCCCTGCAGGGGCTTCTGCCTCAATGTGGCCCATGGCTGCCTCAGCAGCAGGGGACTGGAGCCTGAATGGGGCGGATATCTGGGTGAGGGGGCTCAAGAAAGCCCGAAGGGAGTTCAAGAAAGCCCCAGATAGAGGAGGGCCCTGAGTAAGGTTGGGGGCCATTTGTCTAAGGAGAGGGTGGCATAAAACCAAACTGTGGGTCGGGGTGGGGTAAACTGAGGGGGAGGGGGCTTTTCTCATTCGATCATACTCCACAGAAAATAGCAAATTGCTCTTTCCTTTTAAAGGCCCCAGTCAGATTTGTGGGAACATCTTAGCTCAGTGCTGTCCCCCTACTGTCTTCGTTTCTCATTCTCCCTTTCCCTTAAGATGGTCTCCTGCTGCTGGCTGAGAAGCTCCAGGGACCCTTTTCCTTTGAACTGGCTGCTGAGTCCATTGGGGTGAAGATCTCAGAGGGCTTGATGCATCTGCAGGAAAACAGCGTTAAGGTGTCAGCCAAGGTATAGAGAGGAGAGGCTTACAAGAACAGCGTGGGTGTCAGAAACAGTAAGGGGAGACTGTGGAGTCAGAGATGGGACACAGTGTGGTTTGCTTCACAGCGAAGGTTGAGGTCTTTTCCTGCGCGCAGGTGTTTCAGGAATGCGGGACGCCCCATCCGGTGCAGTCCCGTAACCGGCGGGCACCAGCATCCAGAGAGGAGGCAAGCCGGTCGTGGAGGGCATCCGCTGAGGAAGAACGACCCACGACTGCTGCGGGCACTAATTTGCACCGTCTGGTGCGTTGGGGAGCTCAGCTGCTGCGGGTGCCTGGGGTATGGCAGAGTAACGCCCGGGTCCTCGGCAGCTTTGTTTGCTCTCGCGCAGGTGTGGGAGCTCCGCGAGAGACTTAGCCGAGTGCGGGGCTTCTGGGCTGGACTGCCGGTGACCGTGTGTGGGGACTCCCGCATGGCAGCGGACCTCTCGCAGGAGGCGGCACCCTGCTGGACTGGAGTTGGGAGAGGCCGGTAAGTTGTAGGGCTCTGGCGGGCGGGCACTAGGAGTCAGGCAGCTAGAAGGAGGGAAGGCGGTTGCGGGAGCTTCCGAGGTCTTGCTGTGTTTTCAGGTATCTGTCGCCTGTGGTTGTGGGCTCCTTGAACGAGCAGCTCCGCAACCCTGAGTTGGATACCTCGGATCCTGACGTCCCGACGCGGCGGCGGAGGCTACATCTCCGAGCGGCTACTGCTCGAATGAAGGCAGCCGCGCTGGGTCAGGACCTTGACATGCGCGATGCTGGTGAGGCCCAGAGACCCACTCTGCAGGGCCCCTTGACCTGGCCCTGACCTGTTGCTTCTCAAGTCCCGCCCACTGCCCTCTTTCTTCTATGGCTTCTAGCCTGGCTCACTGCTCTGGAGCCCAGCCCAATGCCTCTGGGCTCTGCCTACTGCCCTGTCGAGTCCCGCCCCTGCTCCTGGAACTCCGCTTTGCCTATTGACACCCACACACACACACACACACACACACACACACACACACTCTGTGGCTCCACTCCTGCCCACCTCCTTTTGAGTGCCACTCACTGCTCCTCGGGCTCCCCTTCCACCCCTCACCCCAGCCCCGCATTAATTAGCTTCATTCATTTGTATTCGCTTAAGCCTTAAGTGCCTGTCTCAAAGGTCTCCATCCTTGATTGCAGCGGGAGGCACAAGCATTCCTAACGAGAACACTTAGGAAAGTTATTGTATAGAGCAGTACTGGGGACAGGGGAGCTAGCTGTGGTGCCACTGGGCTGCCCCACGCCCACCCCACCCCCGCCGCCACCGCATGAAATTAGCCAAAAAGAGAAAACAAGCCCGCCTTGTCTTGTCTCCACTCTTCCTCCCTCCCCCGCTCCTGCTTCTCTACTTGTGTTTTCTATGGCTTCTCTCCCCATCTACTCATTTCTTTCCTTTTTCTGTCTCTGTCTTTGGCCATCTCTCATTTCCTTGTCCCACTTCCGTGTCCGCAGTCTGATTATGCATTCCTGTCAATCACTCTCACTTGTGTACCCTTCCCTTGCCTCTCTTTATCTGTGTGTCTGTATTAATGACGTAAAATAACGGGTCTCACTTTGGCATTTCACGTGTGCCTACATAGAAAAGCATGCGCTGATGCTCTATCTCAGTGTTCCTTCCACTTGCATCTTTGCTACATCTCTCTCTTGCTTCCTTTCTACCATTCACCTCTGTTCTTCTCTCACCTGCACAGACGAAGACGCCAGTGGCTCCGGAGGAGGGCAGCAGTACGCGGATGACTGGAAAGCTGGGGCAGCACCAGTGGTTCCCCCAGCCAGGCCGCCAAGGCCACCTCGTCCTCCTCGAAGGGACGGTCTTGGGGTCAAAGGAGGAAGTGGCAGTGCCAGATACAACCAGGGCAGAAGCAGGAATCTGGGATCATCTGTCGCTCTCCATAGCCCAGGCAGTGTCGTTCTTTTCCCTGCAGTTCTGACCCTGCTTGGACTTCGATAACCAGGGAGGGGTGCCCTAGCATCAGAAGGGTTAATGGCCCTTTGCCTCCACCTCCCTCCCTCTGCTGAGCGAGAGGAAGAGTGGAAGGGGGCTACAGAGAGGGTAGAGAGGGACTTTGTGGGTGAATGGCTGGGGCCCCAAATCCAGGAGTTTCCCATTGCTGGGTTGGGAGGTAGATAGGTGCTCATAATATTTATTTTTTCATTTGGGAACTGGGGATATTTATTTAGGAAGGGAGTATGGTTCAGCTCTTAAGGCTTGGGGCTCATTGATGCAACAGACAGGGGGTGGGGTATTGGGAAATGGGTTGAAGGGTCTTGGAAGTGGGGAGGGGTGGGACTGTTGGCATGGGGGCACCTGGTATTGGAAATGGACAAATAAAACTAGCTGGGAGTGGTGTCGCATGCCTGTAAACTGTTATTATTTGGGAGGCGGAGGCAGGAGGAGTGAGAGTTGGAAACCAACAAAGCTAAGTGCTGACGCTGGGAGAGAGGCTGGGGCTGGGGGGAAGATGGGCCTGGGTTCTGTTGGCTCTTTTAAAGTCATCTTTAAATATTGGGGGCAGCTTGTGACCTTTGCCATCCTTCACAAGCTTCCATGTCATATTTCAGTGTTCAAGTCAGTGTTTATTGGTAAATAAATGATAATTTATTGGAGCCTGTGTGTGGCTTTCTATACTGTGTGTGTGTGTGTGTGTGTGGTGCAGTGCATACCCAGAGGTCAGAAGTGAACATCTGTCCTGCTATGTCACTCGTGCCTTATTCCCTTGAGACAGGCATTCTCCCTGAACCCGGAGCGAGGCTGGCAGCCAGCAAGCCCCAATCATCCTCTTATCCTCCTGTCCCACTGGAGTTACAGGCAGATGCACTTGTGGCCAAGCCCAGCTTCTTCACATGGGTGCAGGGGATTTGAACTTGGGGACTCACCCATGTGCAGCCAGCACTTCCTCCCTCCGTGAGCCCTGGGCGACTGTAACTGGCTCAGCTCCACCTGCTTCTTGTTTGTTGGAACAGGTAGCCCCTAAGGAGCAACTCTAGATTTCCCAAAACTGAGGTGTGAGTATCTTAGTCTTAAAAAAGACTTGTTGGAGATCAAACAGAAATCACATAAGGAAATACCTGTAAATTGTGCAGGACACCAGGCCTACCACTGCCCTTGCCACCTTCAGGGTGAGGGCTGCTGTTCTTGGAAGTCTCGGTCTGCCCGTCCCCCTCTCCCCCTCTCCTTCCACTTCACCTGAATAAATCTTTTGTTTTCTGGAAAGCAAAAAGAAAAAGATGCAATTGATTCCTACTTGAAAGAGGGCCTAAAGGCAGGCTAGGGCATCTCCCCCCCCTCCTCCTCCCCGCCCGCCCCCTCCCCCCCCCACACCCCCAACCACTGCTAAAGGGCAGGGAGGGACCGAGAAAGACTCAGGACAGATCAAGGCCCAAGCAAGCAAGCAAGCCTAAGCAGCTTCTTGGACTGTCGGGACAAAGGGAGGGGAGGGGGAGGAGTCTGGGTACTGAGAAAAGTTTGTGGGGAAAGTTGATCTGAGGAGCCGGGCGGTGGCTGAGACAGGCCGGCCTGATTTTTCCACTGCTCTCATGGCCTGGTGAGTGGCTAGGGAAGCTGAGGCTGGAACGGGTGGAGGGGCCTTTGAATTTATAAAAGGAGACTTGGGAGGGTTCACAGAAGACCCTTAACAAAAGGCTGGCGACGGATGAAGCGGTCACCAAAGCTGCAGAAAGGACCGTGAGCCCGGGATGAGGGAAAAAAAGGAGCTCGAGACAGATGGGGAGGAAATCAAGTTTAGCAAATATAGCTCGGCATAGAGGAGTGAGTTCCCGGCTGAACCCTGGGGGCTGTGCTGGGGGAGGGAATTGGGGATAGTGCCAGAAGGAGGCAGACCTCTGGATAGCAAGCTTGGATTCTTTTCTCTTGGGGTCACCCTGGCTAGTTCGGGGAAGGGGGCTCTGTTGGAAGGACCTTGATCTTTGATTGTAGGGTGTGCTCTGAAAAGATAAAGCTACAGCCCAAGTTAAGGATGGGAGAAAAGAATCTCTCTGTGTCTGTCTCTGTCTGTCTGTCTGTCTGTGTGTCTGTCTGTCTGTCTGTCTCTGTGTCTCTCTCTCTCCGCCCTGTGCACTGATAGATAGGATTAGGGCGTGAGATGGGGTGCATCCAGGGACTCTGTAGACCCACATCTCCATCAACAGTGGCTCATGCCACTCCTCCAGGTCCACCCACCGCCTTGCCTCCTCCTATCTGATCTCCCATTCCCCACTAAGGTTTCCCCATGTACTAGCTACATACGGAAGGAGGGTCTTCATTCCTGCTTGAGACTGACAGGGGCACCTAGAAGGCAGCCAGGACCTGGCTTGACAACGCCTTGATGCGAAGGTCATCATCCTGAGCTGAAAGGTTCAATCTCATTTGATGTCTGTTTCACTTAAGATCTGGGTCCTGGCTTTATCTCCTTCTCTTTTAAATATCCAAAGCTTAAAGGAGGTGAGTACAGTTGGAGAGCCACGGGGTGGGGGGGTGGAGGGGGGGCTATAGACAAACGAGCTTGGCAGCACAAGGAATAGATGCCAGGTCATCTACAAGGGTCTGGAGTAAAGAGCATGTACATACATACACACACACACACACACACACACACACACACACACACACACCCACACACACCACACACACACACACACACCCCTGGCCACTCCCCATCCCTGCCTCAGGGCTCAATGGCAGAAGAACAAAAAGAAAAGGTTCTCCCTCCTCCTTAGACTCCTCTCCTTCCCCCTCATTTCCCTTCTAGACGCTGACAGAGGCAAAAATGTGCTAACTCAGGGGCAGACTCAACCAGGGCAGCGAGCAAGCCTAGGGAAACGATCACCTGATCTCCAAAAGGTGCCTTCCCCGGTGGACGCCCACTGCCACCCACGGCCCTTGGCCCCGGCTCTGTCCCCTGTCTAATGTCACTTCCCTTGTGACACATAGGCCCTCTGTCTCCTGCCAGGATCATGAAGCTCCGGAGGCCTCGGAGCCTGGGGGTGGCTCTGGGAGTCTTTATGACCATCGGATTTGGCCTCCAGCTCTTGGGGGGACCATTCCAGAGGAGGTGAGTCCCTAGCCTGTCCTACCTCTCTGACTATACCCACCCCAACCTAATCTTCCTTGATTCCATCTGGGATGTGACTCTAAGGGGAGAACACGTGGGGTGGGAGGATCCCTACTGCCCAGTTACAAAAAACAAAAACAAAAACAAAAAAACCCCCATCTGCTCCAAATAATGCCAAGGGACAGGACATTTCCTATCTCTTTCCAGGATACCTGGGCTACAGCTCCCACAGTCCTGGATCCCTTCTCTCAGACCAACTATCAAGCCTTGCCTAGCCCGCCAGCAACTTGTGTTCTTGAAGACACACAAATCTGGGAGCAGCTCTGTGCTCAACCTCCTTCATCGCTACGGGGACAAGCAGGGACTACGTTTTGCCCTCCCCACCCACTACCAGTTTGGCTACCCAAAGCTTTTCCAGGCCTCTAAGGTCAAAGGCTACCATCCTCAGAGTTCAGAGACCCAGAAGCCTTTCCAGATCCTCTGCCATCACATGAGGTTCAACCTGAAAGAGGTGAGGATACCTCTCTCTGTAAGAGAGGAGACCTGTGCCTTGGTATGGGGATTTGCTGACAAGTTGGACCCTAGGGCATAAAGGCAAGGTTTCCTGTTGCTCTTTCTACGTATGTGATTTCTCTGGGTCAGGTATAGTGTTGGGAGCCAAAAGGCTTCCCTTCGCTCATATGGGACCTGTGTGTGCAGGGTGCATGGGCGTGTGGAGGCCAGCGGTCAGTCCCAGGTGTGTTTCTCGGGCCCTCTCCACCTAAGTTTTTGAGACAGGCTCTTTCACGGAACCTGGAACTTGTTCTTCTAGCTAGGCCAGCTGGCCAGTGATCCCCTAGGATCCTTCTGTCTCCATCTGCCTAGTGCTGGGGTTGTATGTAAGCACTACACATTAAGACTTCATGTCAACTCTGTGTTAAGCCTTCAAGAGAGCACAGAGGAGCTGGACACTTTGAAAGTGTGATGGAACACACTTGTAATCTCAGAACTTTGGAAGTTGAGACAGGAGGCTCAGACTAGGGATGTAACACTGTCGCTAGAGTACTTGTCTAACGTGCAGAAAGCCCTGGGTTTGATTCTGAGCACCACACAGACCAAGTGTGGTGGTGCACGCCTGTAATTCCATCACTCAGGACCTGGGGCAAGAGGCTACATAGTCAGTTCAAGCCAGCCTGGAATACTTGACACCTTGTCTCAAAAAAACAAAACAAAACAAAACCAAGGTTGAAGGGCAGACTGAGCAGAAGTACCAGGTCTCTGTCTCAAAAACCACAGTGAAAAGAGATCCCAGTTCTGATCCCAAAGGGGACTACTTATGGAAGATATGGGCACATTTTCTCACATGCTTAAGGCAGTGATCACTTGTAGGAAGAAAAAACAAGCAGGCTGGCACTGGGTGTGATGGCTCACACTGTAATCCTTGCCCCATGAGGGATAAAGAGCACCTGCAAAGAGAACAGAGATTGGTGTGGTGGGCAAGGAAGTTAAAAAAAAAAAAAAAGATCAGATGGGAGTTTCTAGTAAAGACTTACGCATTCTGCGTGTGTGTGTGTGTGTGTGTGTGTGTGTGTGTGTGCGCGCGTGTCTGTCTTTCTGTGTCTGTATTTGTTACTGATCTCACGTAGTTCCAACTAGCGCCCAGCCTTCTAAACAGCTGAGGCTAATCTTGAACTTCCTATGCTCCTGCCTCCATCTTACGAGCGCCGGGGACCGGTGTGCACCACTACTCCATCAGTTTATGCAGCGGGGATGGGACCCAGCTCTTAATGCATGCTAGGCAAGCATGCTACAGTTCACTCTGTAGTTCCAGCTCAGACATTCTTTGGGGGGAACTTTTGTTGTTTTTTTTTTTTTGAGACAGCCACCATCATGACGCTCACCATTACCCCAGAATGTCCTAGAACTCACAGCAATACTTCTATATCCGTCTCTCAGAGTACTAGAATCATAGATGTGAACAATGCCCTACAAACATCAGACATTCTCAGTGATTTTCTTCTGTTTGCTTTTTACAGAAGTACTGGGGAGTAAACCCAGGGCTTCCCCGTACATGGTAGGCAAGCACCTTACCACTGAGCTATGTTCCCAGCACAGAATGGGCTTTTTTTCCCCCCGAGACAGGGTTTCTCTGTGTAGCCTTAGCTGTCCTGGATCACTCTGTAGACCAGGCTGGCCTCGAACTCACAGAGTTCCACCTACCTCTGCCTCCCGAGTGCTGGGATTACAGGCGTGCGCCACCATGCCTGGCAGATTGGGCATTCTTAAAGAAAGTAAACCCTTAGGAAGGCATGGTGGTGCACGTAGACACGTGTGTATCAGGAGATATGTGCAGTGAATAGGAGAGACTGCCCAAACCCTTTATTTTGAAACAGGCTCTTGCTAGTGTACCCTGGGCTTTCCTTGAATTCTCAGCTATTCTCTTTCCTCAGCCTTCCAAGTGCTAGGACTACAGCTGCGAACCGGCATATGCAGTGCACCCTTGTTGAAGGCAGAGCAGGAGACAGCTGAGGATTGTGAGGCTGATGTTAGGGGCAGCAAGGGGCCACTGCTGAACACTGCGGGGCAAGTGTCAAGAGTGGGACCCTGACAAGGGTCAGTGAAGTAAGTCCCTGTAATGGCCGAGGGATGACTTTCATTGTCACTACCATCCATTGACTACCTACTATGTTCCAGGCACTTCCGCATTCCTCCAGACATACCAATCCTGATTTACACTCCAAGAAACAAAGGCTCTATTAACATCACTGAAAGGCCAAAGTCACACGAGTACCAAATGGTCGAACTGGGAAGTTAGTTTCGATGCCAAAGACAATTAACTACTTACTTCTGCTGAAAAAACAAAAACAAAAGACAGAGTTCAAATAGGTATGCCCTTATTAATGAAGAAAAAAAAATTTAATTCAGTTAAGGAAAGAAACTTAAAAAAAAAAATCTTGCGTAGGATGTTTGTGTCCATAACCGATCCAGGCATGTGTGTGCCATGGTGTGTGTGTGTGTGTGTGTGTGTGTGTGTGTGTGTGTGTGTGTGTGTGTGTGTACGTGTGGAGGTCAGATGACAACCTTGATGTTGGCTCTCATCTTCCCCTTCATTTGAGACAGGGTCTCTTTTGCATCTGTGGCTGGTCTGCGGGTTTCGGGGCTGAGTGCCCGTCTCTACCTCCCATGTCCCCACTGGTGACCACAGAGGCATGCTACCACATCTGCTTCATGTACGTGGTTCTCAGGGATCCGCACTCAGGTCTTCACCCCTGCACAGCACTTCATACACTGAGCTATCTCTCTGGCCTATTATAGCTCCTTTAAGAAAAAAAATCAATTTGCTTGGTTTTTTTTCCCCCTCAATGATTGTTTAGTCTGTTGGTATATATCCCCACTCTTTTTTTAAAAATATCTATTTATTTATTATTATATATACAGTGCTCTGCCTTCATGTATACCTGCAGGTCAGAAGAGGGCATAAGATCTCATTATAGATGGTTGTGAGCCACCATGTGGCTGCTGGGAATTGAACTCAGGACCTCTAGAAGAGCAGCCAGTGCACTTAACCTCTGAGCCATCTCTCCAGCCCTATATCCCCACTCTTAAATCATCACCCTGATTGACTCCTGGAGAGTTGGGGTGATAGAGGTAGTCTGGCAAATGAAATGTCTTGACAGTGTGAGAAATGTAACCATTTGCTGGGGATGGTTAAAGGCTGATGATGCCTTGTGGGTGATTTTGGGGCGGGCTCATACAGTTTCCAGACACACAGCATTACACCTTAAGTCCCAAACAGGTTCCTATTATCACTTTGGAGATTGAGCCAAGCTTTGTCCTATTCATCTAAAGATTTATTGTGTATTTGTGAGTGGTGCCTGCGACTGTGCGAGGAGGCTTGGAGGAGACAGCAGGGTTCTCATTACCGCGCTCTGCCTGGGTCCCTCTCTCAACAGGGAGCTAGGTTCGCAGCTAGCCTAGAAGCCCCGGTGAGCTTCCTGCGGCTGCTTTGATTGCAGGCAGGCTTACAGGCACCTGCAGAGACACCCAGCTCATTATCTGGGTGCTGGGAGCTGAACACCAGTTCTTATAACTGCAGCTTAACAGCTCTTAACCACTGAGCCATCTGTCCATCCCGATGGTAAAGTTTAAAACCTCCTTAAGGACAGACTTATTATCAAGCACCACTGTGATGGAGGAAGGTTAGAGTCCACGATAAACGTCATTATAAGAGCAGAAACCTTCAGGGAGTGTTGAACGATTATTAATATTTAATATTGAATTGTTATTTTAGTAAGAACAGTGGCTACTCCTTATTCCAGCTTTATATCAAAATCACCACACCGAGAGACTAGGATCTATTTTATTAGCCGGTAGCACATGAGTAAAAAGCAAGTATAAAGTGGGAAATCAGAATGAGAGGAAACTATGCTAGCTTGGAGGTTTAGGATGGAGTAATCATTGCTCAGCATTGTGCTATAGGCTAATAAAGCAGATCCTACTTTCTCTGTGTGGTTATTTGGGTAGAAAGCTAGAATAAGGAGTAGCCACTGATGTTACTAAAATAACAATTCAATATTAAATATTAATAATCATTCAACAAGGGAATCTAGGAACTATTAATATGTGGTTCAGTCTGCAGGACCCTGTTATGGTCATCTCAGCCTCATTCTCAAGATGCCCACTGAGAAATAAAGCCGCCCGCCCTAGACTTTAGCTTTTCCAGCACCCCCTTTCCCAATACCCTACTGCAGAAGTGTCTTTTGTTCTCCAAGTCCCCCCCCCCCCCAGCTCCAGAAGTACCTTTCGCTGAAGCCATCTTGGACTGTCCAGGGAGCACAGCTGCTTCCACCCGGAGGAGCCTCAAGGCCAGTTGCTTTCTGAAGCTGTGACCAAGAGTCCCAGAAAAGGCATTTAACAGGTTTTTGTGCTGGCCGTGTTGGCACCCGTCTGTAATT
Organism: Acomys minous; assembly: GCF_964271855.1. Lineage (NCBI taxonomy): Eukaryota > Metazoa > Chordata > Mammalia > Rodentia > Muridae > Acomys > Acomys minous. The sequence goes on along the minus strand of NC_140498.1, from coordinate 71,376,589 downwards.
GCAATGCTCGGGTGGCTGAGGCAGGAGTTCCAGGCCACCCTGGGCCACATAAGCATGACCCTATCTCAGAAAGGGGCAGGGCTGGGAAGATAAGAGTAAAAATGCCTACCATGCCAGCAATAGAATCTGAATTTGATCCCCAGAACCCATGTTTAAAAAAAAAAGTTGGGCATGGCAGAAGGCTCTTGTGTTGCCAGCACTGAGGAGGCAGAGTCAGGAGAGTCCCTGAGGGTCTCTGACTAGCCAGCCTTTCCTAGTTGATAAGTTCCAGGCCAGTGAGAGCTTCTGTCTTGAAAACAAAGGTAGAGGGTGCCTCAGGAGTGATGTCTCCCCCAGAGTCCACATGCACAAGTGCGTACACACTCACACTCACACATACGGCACACAAACTGAAGACAAACATTTTTGTTGCAGAAGTGAATGCAGAGTTTCTTAGAGGTTTTGAGTTGTGTGCCAACCAGCTCCCAGGGTTCCAGCTGTCTCTGCCTTCTCAGCTTCTGGGTGAGCGCCACCATGCCTGGCTTTTCTGTGGGTACCAGGAGTATGAACCTGGATCCTCATGCTTGTGTGTAGCAAGCACTTTACTGAGAGCCATCTCCCCAGGCCCAGGTTTCAGGTTTTTTGTTTTTGTTTTTGTTTTTTTTTTGGTTTTGTTGTTGTTGTTTTTGCTGTGGTTGTTTTGAGACAGGGTTTCTCTGTGTAGCCTTGGCTGTCCTGGACTCACTCTGTAGACCAGGCTAGCCTCGAACTCACAGAGATCCACCTGCCTCTACCTCCCAAGTGCTGGCATTAAAGGAGCGTCCCACCACCGCCCGGCCCAGGTTTCAGTTTCTACCAACCAAGGAAGATACAAAGACCCAAGTAAACGAGTGATCTCGCTGAGCTTTGTGTGTCCCAGGGTTTTGACTGTCATCTCCTGTGCTCTTCTCATCCACCTAGGGCCCTCGGACGACTCTCCTTTTGCAGACAAGCAAATTGAATCTCAGAGGCATCACATAATTTCCCCACAATCACCCACCCAGCTGGTAGGGGGAAGCCGAGGGTCGACAGCGGAGTTCTGACGGCTCCTCAGAGCCTTAACTTGTCTTTATTCCTTCCTCAGTCAGGCCTTTCCTCACTGGCCTGCTCTTTCTCTCCTCTGCAGGTACTCCGGGTCATGCCTTCTGATAGCTTCTTCTTTTCCATTGTCCGAGATCCGGCGGCTCTAGCCCGCTCTGCCTTCTCCTATTACAAATCCACCTCATCGGCTTTCCGGAAGGCACCATCTTTGGCTGCTTTCCTAGCCAATCCTCGAGCCTTCTACAGACCCGGGGCCCGTGGGAACCACTATGCCCGAAACTTACTATGGTTTGACTTCGGTTTGCCCTTCCCCCCAGAGACGAAGACCATGAGAATGATTCCCCATCTCCCCAGAGACCCCAACCCCTTCCGGCTACATACCGTACCTTCCGGCGCTGGCCTGAGAACTCTCTTCCAACCTATTACCACGGCTGCAGCTAATTACGAGCAGCCGTCCAGCCTCGCCTTTTCAGCTTTCGAGCCCTCATCTTTTATCCAGTGGGGTCTGGCCTGGTTGGACTCTGTCTTTGACCTGGTCATGGTGGCGGAGTACTTTGATGAGTCCCTGGTTCTGTTGGCAGATGCTCTGTGCTGGAGCCTGGACGATGTGGTGGGCTTCATGCACAACGCCCAGGCCGGCAGTGAGCAGAGGCTCAGCGCTGCCAATAAGACTGCGGAGACTGGTGAAGATCGGCAGCTGAGCGCAAGGGCCCGAGCTTGGAATAATCTAGACTGGGCTCTTTATATTCACTTCAACCGTAGTCTGTGGGCACGGATAGAACAATACGGCCGGAGTCGGCTGCAACGTGCTGTGGCTGAGCTCCAGGCCCGAAGAGAAGCTCTGGCAAAACGTTGTCTGATGGGGGGTGAGGCTTTAGACCCCAAATACATCACCGATGTAAGGCTCCGTCCCTTCCAATTTGGTTCGGCTAAGGTATTGGGCTATGTACTTCAGAGCGGACTGAACCAGAAAGACCAGGAGGAATGTGAACGCTTGGCTACGCCTGAACTACAGTATAAGGACAAACTTGATGCCAAGCAGTTTCCCCCTACAGTCTCCCGGCCTCTCAGGACCTAAAGGCCACTGACCCTATAGGTATCAGACTACAAAGTAGGACGCACGTGACGGGTGAAGGACCTCCAGCTGCATCTCCGCTTCCCGTGGAAGGAACAGGAATTTTGCTCTAAGGCGAGACTGGAGCTATCTGGGTTTTCTGTAGGAATCCCAGCCGCATCCAGCCCCCTCCCCAAGACCCTCACTTTGCCTCTTCAAGCCTCAAGACAAGAGTCATCATGCAGCAGTTCCACAAAGCCCCCTGGAGGGGCAAAAGATGAGAGTTGAGACAGAGAAAGTGTGGGGCGTGAGACATCCATTTCTCTACGAGATATTTGTTATGAAGCTGTGTTGATTTTACTGTGAAAATATTTGTTGGATGAATAAATGCTATGAGACATATACTTAATTTTTTTTAATTATTAGGTTGATTTTATGCATATGACTGTTTTGCCTGCATGTCTAAATGTGCACGACGTGCATGCCTGGTGCCCACAGATCTCCTGGAATTACTGTGAGCCACTATGTGGCTGTTGAGACCCAAACTCTGGTCCTCTGTAAGAACAGCAAGTGCTTGTAACCTCAGAGCCCAGTTATTTGTTTTCTGTAGGGCTCTCAAAGGGGAAGTGATGGAGAATCTTTTGTTGGATAAAAATTAGGCTGAAAAGGGTTCTTTCTTTTCTTTCAATATTCCCTCAAGGCTGGGGATACAGAGATTGGTAAAACGACTGGCTAGCATTTGGCTGAGGCTCAAGTATGTCAGACACACACACATACACACACACACACCCCACAAGCTGCTGCCGCTGCCACCGCCGCCGCCGCCGCCACCACCACCACCAAAAATGCAGGAAAAAGACAGGGATGTAAGCTAGAATGTTTGCCTAGCGTGTTTGAAGTCCTGGTCTCAATCCCTAGGCTTGCATAAGTCAGACCTGATGGCACATACCTGTAATGCCAGGACTCTGGAGAACGGAGGCAAGAGGGTCAAAAGTCTGAGTTCATCCTCAGTCACATAGGGAGTTTAAGGCCAGCTTGGGCTACAGGAAACCCTGTCATAAAAAGTTACGGAAGAAAGCAAGGGAGAGTGGGGAGGAAAAGAAAGGAATGATGCGGGGGAGAGGGAGGCAGGAACAAATAAAAATAACTACTACCCAAAGAAGCCTGTCTAGTATCCTATAGGTGCCTCAACAGCCTGCTATTTATCCTTCGCCCCTTCCGTGAAACCTCGGCGGCCACGCCCCTTTGCTTCCGCTTCCGGTTTCTCTCCAGTCATTCAGACCCGCACCCCAGTTCCGGCGCCGCGGGGTCTGGGTTCCGGGTTCGTTTCCCTGGTTTCCGGGCCCGGCTGGAGTCTCCCGCTGCCGGGCGGAGCTGCGGTCCTCTGGTGTCGGGACTCGCCGGCCGAGCTCCCGCCGGTCCCGTGGCTCCCCCGCCGGCCCGGGCTCGGATCCCGGCGCCCTCCCTCCCCGCCCAATGGAATCCCAATGCGACTACTCGATGTACTTCCCGGCCGTGCCGCTGCCGCCACGCGCCGAGCTGGCTGGGGATCCGGGCCGGTACCGGGCGCTGCCCCGGCGCAACCATCTGTACCTGGGAGAGACGGTCCGCTTCTTGCTGGTGCTGCGCTGCCGGGGCGGCACGGGGCCCGGCGCGGGCTTGGCATCCCGAGGGGCATGGACCGAACTGGCCACCGCCCTGGCCGCCCTGGCCTCGGTCAGCGCCGGAGGGGGCCTGCCAGGATGCGGCGGCACCGGCGACCAGGATGCCGAGCCCCCGGGGGGAGGGGATCCGGGGGGCGGAGGTTTGTTTCGAGGCTGCAGCCCCCTTCTCACTCACGGCCCGGGCCCTGCTACCTCAGGGGGAGCGACCACGGTGAGGATCTTTGGGTGACAAAGGCTGAGGCGGGGGGTGGGGTGGGGGAAGGTTTGCTGGAAGCAAGAGAGGCAGTTTTGGGGCATGGACTCCCTAGGGACCTGATGGAGGAGGCAGATGACAGCATTGTCCTGCCTTGCAGAGTGACCTAAGACAGGAGCAGGTGACGGGAGGGCATACAGACTACTTGGCCTGTCTTGCAGAGAGGTTCAAGCCTCCTGCGTCTTTGACACCTTCCTGACTTCTTCATCCATTTGACAACCCCTAGCTGCCTGTGGAAGAGCCGATCGTGTCCACTGATGAGGTCATCTTCCCACTCACTGTTTCGCTGGATAGACTGCCCCCAGGGACACCCAAGGCCAAGGTAGGGTGACAAAGCTGGAGCCGATGCCCTATAAATTCGGATGACATTTCGAGACCCATCTATCACTCCTCGTGAGCATGGGCCGATGGCTCCCTGTACCTGCCTAGATTGTAGTGACCGTGTGGAAGCGAGAGGTCGAGGCCCCAGAAGTCAGAGACCAAGGCTACCTGCGCTTGCTGCAGACTCGATCTCCTGGGGACACTTTCCGTGGAGAACAGAGCGCCTTCAAGGCTCAAGGTGGGGGAGAGGTGGGGGAAGGGGGGCGGGAAGAGCTGGAGCTCGGAGAGGAGTAGATAGATTAGAGGAGGCACCCACATTGGAAGGGAAGAACTGTGAGGTGGTCTCACTTCTTGCCTCATCCTCTTTCCGCAGTGAGCACCCTGCTGACGCTGCTGCCCCCTCCGGTTCTGAAATACCGGCAGTTCACTGTGGCTGGAAAACACTTGACTGTGCTCAAGGGTGAGCAGATAACGCCGCCTCAAGGCTTGATTTGGCAGCAAGGGAATGGAGAGCAGGGATGGGTCCTGTATGCTATAGGCTAAGGGTGGGGCTGGGGATGAGGAGGTCTCACTACGCTCAGCTGGGCTTCTTTCCCTCCCTGCATCCCCCCCCCCCCCCCCACACACACACACACACAGTGCTCAATAGCTCTTCCCAGGAAGAAATCTCCATCTGGGATATCCGAATCCTCCCGAACTTCAATGCCAGTTACCTACCTGTCATGCCCGACGGCTCCGTCCTGCTGGTGGACAATGTCTGGTGAGGTCCTGTGGAGAGACGTGCGGCTGTTGAATGGGGTGGGGGTGGGGGGACAGGGGACAGAGATGGGACATGGCCAGCTCCTTCCTACCCTGCTTCCCTTTCTTCTGTATTAGTCACCAGTCTGGGGAAGTCTCCATGGGTTCCTTCTGCCGGCTTCCTGGTACCTCTGGCTACTTCCCCTGTCCGCTTAGTGCCCTGGAGGAACACAACTTCCTGTTTCAGCTGAGAGGGGGTGAGCAGCCCCCTCCCGGGGCCAAGGAGGTGAGCTGGTGTGTTCACAGAAATGATCGACAGTGGGAACCGTTCAGTTGGTAGAGTGCGCGCGGAGGGAGCACAGAACCTTGGGTTCTGCCCTCAGCATTGCATAAATCAGGCACAGTGGCGTGCGCCTGGGATCCTAGCACTTGGGAGGTAACAGGAGGATCAGACGGTCTAGGCTATGAGACCTGCCGGGTGTTAGTGGCACACGCCTTTAATCCCAGCACTGGGGAGGCAGAGGCAGGCGGATCGCTGTGAGTTTGAGGCCAACCTGGTCTACAAAGTGAGTCCAGGAGAGCCAAGGCTACACAGAGAAACCCTGTCTCGAAAAACAAAAAAACAAAACAAGAGAGTGGAAGGGAAAGGCCATAGGTCTCTCTGAACATGGGACGTCTCGCTTTGTTCCGTCTGCAGGGTCTTGAAGTCCCCTTGATTGCCGTGGTTCAGTGGTCCACCCCAAAGCTGCCCTTCACCCAGAGCATCTACACCCATTACCGGTGAGTGTGAGGGAGAGCCACCAGACACTTTCCTGCTCACCTCTGCCTAACACACATACCCAGCTTCGTCTCTCACTGCTCTCAGCCTGCCCAGTGTCCGCCTAGACCGCCCCTGCTTTGTGATGACCGCTTCTTGTGAGTCCCCTGTTCGGACCTACGAGCGTTTCACTGTCACCTACACGCTGCTCAACAACCTCCAAGACTTCCTTGCTGTGAGGCTTGTGTGGACCCCGGAACACGCACAGGCTGGTGGGTCACCTGCCAGGCTGAGACCTTGTCCCCTGGGAGGGACGGGAAAAGGAAGAAGAGGCAGGATGAGGAAGACCAGCTCAAAGTGGTGGCCAGCCCCGCCTCAGTGGGTGATTTGTAGTGCCCGGATGGCTCTGCTGGGGACTTGTGTAGCCATCTGGGGTCACAGATGGGGAACTGAGATAGGCAGGGGGTAGAAACACTGGGCCTATGCTTTCTGGCACCCCCCCCCCCACGCACCTGTTTACTAGCTGTGTGACCTCGGGTAAGTTAATTCATCTCTCTGAGTTTCTATCCTCTCTAAAACTGAGCAAATAACATCTCATGGCTCATATACATATTAACAGTTAGTGCATGATACGGGTTAGAGCAGACCTCAGCGCACAGCATTAACCCATTGTCTGCAACTCTCAGCAAAAGATAACATTTACTCAGTTTACTACACAGAGCATTTTGCAGATTAACCACTTCCTCCAACCCTTCCTGTGCCGGTAAAGACCTGTGGGAGCTGAGGAAAGGAGTCCAGTGCTCAGGGATATCTGTGTGTTTCTGTCCTCAGGAAAGCAGCTGTGTGAGGAGGAACGCCGTGCTATGCAGGCAGCCCTAGACTCCATCGTCTGCCATACACCCCTCAACAACCTTGGCTTCTCCCGGAAGGGCAGCGCGCTTACCTTCAGTGTGGCCTTCCAGGCCCTGAGGACGGGACTCTTTGAGGTGGGCTCAGTGTTGGGTGTAACAGTGAGGGCTTCTAGCTCCTAGAGGGGAAATGGCTGAGGTAGCACGAGAAGACTGGGCACAGGGAAGGTGGAAGGAAGCCCAGCCCGACCTGGGTCTGTGTGAAGGTCTGCATCTTCCCACCCAGCTGAGCCAGCACATGAAACTGAAGCTCCAGTTCACCGCCAGTGTGTCCCACCCTCCGCCCGAGGCCCGGCCCCTGTCCCGCAAGAGCAGCCCCAGCAGCCCTGCCGTCAGAGACCTGGTGGAGAGGCACCAGGCTAGCCTAGGCCGTTCTCAGTCCTTCTCCCACCAACAGCCTTCCCGTAGCCACCTCATGAGGTAAGGGAACCCCCCACCCCCAACTGATGGCTGACCAAAAACCAAGTTGGGGTCAGGAGCAGGGCGAGGAGTGGGATGCTATGGCCTCCCAGAGCCCACAGCCTCTTCTGTCTTCTTCCAGGTCAGGCAGCGTGATGGAACGCAGGGCCATCACCCCCCCTGTGGCCTCCCCCGTCGGTCGTCCCCTCTACCTGCCCCCGGACAAGGCTGTGCTTTCCCTAGACAAGATTGCCAAGCGCGAGTGTAAAGTCCTGGTGGTGGAGCCTGTCAAGTAGCAGCAGCCTGCTCACTGCACTCCGGACACTCCAGAACCCCTAAGGCCCCGGAGGGCTCCTCGTCCCTAGGCTGCGCCTCCCACTGTGGGCAGAGAGGCCCCACGGGGCTGCCTGTCTGTGTCTGCTGGTGAGGGATGAGGGCAGAAGCTGTGAAATGGGCAGTACGGCTGCAGCTCAGCCAACAGTATTCCCCCAAGTTCTTGTAAGGGGGGGAGGGGCTGGCCCCACCCCAGCAGGGCAAGGGTTGCAGGAGCTCCCTTACCCCAGGCCTCCGCTTCGTCCCGAGTTTACATTGTATTCTCAGTCCGGTTCCGTCTCCTCTGCCTCTGAAATTCCTTTCCACACACCCGCAGGGCTGAGATTAGAGGGTGGTAGTGGCAAAGGGACCCACGACAATGACAAACGGCTCTCGTGTCTCAGGGGTTGGGGGACATAGCTAGGTGGCCTCTTTCTGCCCCTCATGTTTACGTTGGCAGCCTGAAGCACTTTAAGTTCTGTTTTCTTGGTTTTTGTTTTTGTCTGTTGCTGTAACTTATTCTGTCTCCATCTTCCAACTGAAGTAAAACTATTTAAAGCTGTTGGGAGGGAGGACGGGTTTGTCTGCGTGTCGACCACCCGGGAGACGGCACCGCTGCCTTCCTATGCACGCTTCTCCAGTTCTAGTCTTACTTAATTCGGTTTTTTGAAACACCTTAGCCTGGCTTTGAAACCACTAGGCAGCCAGCCCAGGCCATCTGAAAACTTGATGTTCACGTGCTGGGATTACAGATGTGCACGACCACATCTGTCTCCAATTCTCAGTCTTCTGCCTGGCAGTGATCTTGACCCACCGACTGATGAAGCAAGGTACAGTTGTCTCCTTAGAGGGCTGAGGACAGGCACAGGGTGTAGCCTTACCCCCACCCCCACCCCCCACTCCCGCAAACGAACCATTCTGCACACGTCCTGAGCCCCAGGAGGGTTGCACTGGTGTTTATTATGCGGAAGGGAAGAAAGGAGGGGATTCCCCCGTCATAGTTTTCCTTTGTGCCTGGGGCTGGGCTGAGGAGGCGGTGAGCGTGCGCCCAGCTCCAGGTTCCAGCAGCAAGAGCGGTGGGGACGGTGTCCTCCATCTCAGGCCCAGGGGCAGGCAGTCCACTTCTCCAGCCAGCGCCTCATGCAACTCAGACATCAATAGGCTCCCGGCCTCGGTTCTGCCTCTTCACCACAAACACCCGCTGTCCTGACACAGTCACCAGCAGCGTGTGTTCACCAAAGACCACTGGAGAGGGAAGGGAGCTGTTAGTGGGTGTAATAGCGGCCACCGTGGGGGGGGGGGGGTCACAACAAAATCGGCTGCGATGGGACAGGACGAAGCAATTCTGTAATTTACGGAGGAGAGGCAGCTGTGAACCCCTTCTCCTCTTTATTACTCTGTTCTCATGCCAGAGGGGTCTCAAACTGAAGGCCCAGGTTGAACCAGGGACCCTGGAGGAATTGGGGGGTGACCAAAGACAGGAGCTCACCAGACAGGCGTTTGAAAGGGACATTGGTGCCATGGTGCAGCCGGAAGCCACAGGCTGTGCTGACTAGCTCTGAGATGGCGCTGGCTGCCTGCTCATCGTTCTCAAGGTCTCCAGATGACTGCATGCAGATGGAAGCCGGTAGGAACAAAGAGAGCCCAGAGTTAGCAGATTCAAGGCACAGGACCTCCGGCTGGTTCCCATACTTGTATGGTCTCCCTTTATACCTTCCCACAGTCCCAAGTGGCCCAGCTTTGGGGAAATCCCATCTAAACCTCTCTATGATGGTGTTGCCTTCCCTTGTGCCACCGTTGCTCACCCTGAAATACCAGGCTTCACTGCCGAGAGCAACTCTCCCGCTAGCCATGCTGGGGACCAAAACCTTGGCTGTGTTCACCAAGTGATCTGTCACGCCCCCAGCGCCTCACCTAGGATTCTAGGCAGATGTTCCACGCCCTGTCCCCCAAGCCAACTGCCCAGTCTTTAAAGGTTCCACCTGCTCCCCATCTTCCCACTTGTCCTGTGTGTAGGCTTTGAAGCTGAAACACCCACGGCATCTTTGAAGCTTTCCCTCTGGCTATTCCTCTGGACAGCAGTGCAGACTGTCTCAACTCCCGGTTCCCACCACTTCTAAATGGGGCCTTTACTAGATTTGGTCCCTTTTGCTCTCAGTTTCTCCATCTGTGTATTGGAATCAGCAAGACCTGTTTTATGGGCTTGTGAAAGTTTCATGAGAAAGCGAGAGCACGTTAAAACCCTGCCTGCATAGTGAATGTGCCATATAACTGCTATCAGTGTCCACGGGCCACCAACATTTCCCTTAGCTGCCGCCTTGGTCAACTCCTTTCTGGATTTCTTACTTGTTCAGGCACCCTGGCGTCTTTCTGGTTTTCCCAGTTCAAAGTCCTACTGGATGAGTATTCAGAAAGGTAATGGACGTGCAGAAGTACTTTTACCTAGTTACTGCCAACACATATGAACACCTCTGTGATGTGATCTCTGTCTGGGCTGTGGAGATGGCTTAGTGGATAAGAGCACTTGCTGCACAAGCAAGAGGACCTGAGTTCAAATCCCCAGCCAGGCACGGCCACACTCGAACTCATAATTAACCCCAGGACTGTGTGTGACGGTCCAGATAGGTTGGTTGCTGAGGCTTGTTGAGGTCTGCCAGCTTAGCTCCAGGCTAAGTGAGAGACCCTGCCTCAAAGAATAAGGAAGAGAGTGGTAAGAGCAGGCCTCTATAATGCTCTACACTGGCCTCAGCACATGTATGGACACACATACCTGTGTGCAGACCCTAGAAAATAAATCCAATGTCTTCTGCCCTTGCTCCTCGTTGCTACCAGCCTATTTCCTACCTAAACTATCCTGGACCAGTCTTGCTACACCATTTCTGTGTACACCATTTTGGGGGTTTGGTTTTGGTTTTTCAAGACAGGGTTTCTCTGTGTAGCCTTGGCTGTCCTGGACCTGCTTTGTAGACCAGGCTGGCCTCAAACTCACAGCGATCCGCCTGCCTCTGACGCCCGAGCGCTGGGATTAAAACTGTGCGCCACCACGCCCAGCTCCATTTTGTTTTAAAACCCTTTAAGTGACCCTCAAGATTGGTGCAAAGACGTTGAAGCAAGCCATGGGAAGTTCTCCATTATCACTTTAACCACACCATCCTTCCTGTGCAAACCGTTTCAACACACACCCACAACCAACCCAGCCAGGCATCGGGCACCAGCTCCCAGCCCCGGGTGGCCTTTTCCTTCCCCCTTCGCAACCCTGCCCTTACAACTCAGCTCAGCTCAACTCCCGCCTCTAAAGACGTCTTACAACAAAAAAGGTTCTAGGGGCAGGTCAAATGGCTCAGAGCAAGAGCACTTGCTTCAATGCCTGGTGCCCTGAGATCAATCCTCAGGACCCACGTGGTAGAAGGAGACCTCACTCCGGGAGGATGACCTCTGACCTTCACCCACTAGACACCCTTATGCACCACACACACAGACACTGAGTTTTAAAGATCTACAAAATAATAACATACTACAAGTAATCCGTTATCAACACACTGGTAACTAATTGTATGACATTGATTTTTTTTAAGTTTTTTTTTTTTTTTTGGTTTTTCGAGACAGGGTTTCTCTGTGTAGCCTTGACTGTCCTGGACTCACTTTGTAGACCAGGCTGGCCTCGAACTCACAGCGATCCGCCTGCCTCTGCCTCCCGAGTGCTGGGATTAAAGGCATGCGCCACCACGCCCGGCTTTTAAAGTTGTTTTTTGAGGCAGGGTTTACATGTAGTCCAGGCTAGAACTGGAACTGAACTTGATATGTCTAGCCAAGGATGATGTTGAACTTTTTTTTATTTTTTTCTTAGACAGGGTCTCTCTGTGTAGCCTTGGCTGTCCTGGACTCGCTTTTAGACCAGGCTGACCTCAAACTCAGTGATCTGCCTGCCTCTGCCTCCCAAGTGCTGGAATTAAAGGCGTGCGTCACCATGCCCGGCTATCTGCCTGTCTCCACCTTCCAAGAGCTGGGATTACAGGTTACGTTCATCGTGTTTGGTTTTATGCAGTACTGGGGAACCAGACAGAGATCAAGAAAACAGAAAACTGGGAGAAACTAGACAGTATTTGATGGGACTTCTAGGCCATGTGTCCCAAAAGGACCCCGCGCCCGTCCCACGCCTCGCTTTCCCACAACGCACCGCCAGGACTGCACCTTCGCTTAGCACCAGGTAGCCAAGCTGGTCAGGGATTCGCTCCAGCCCCTGAGTCAGTGCAGAAGTCTAGCGGGTAAAGAGGCAAGGGGTGAGAAACATGATACCCTTGTAAGCCCATTGCCCTCCTAGACGTGATCCTTCCAGACCCGCTAAATGTCTTGTGACACTATGTCTCCATCTGTGGTCACTATTCCGGCGCACCCCCTCCCCCACCCACCCCCGGGTCTTATACTCGTCACGCAGACGACCCAGGAGGACTTCCTAGCCCCACAGCCCCTCCCCATGGCCCCTTCCACTCCAATCCCCTTGGGCCCCGCCCCTGTGCCATCTAGATTACTCCCCAGCCTCCGAACACCCGGTAGCAGAGCCTTCTCCAGCCCTCCCAGTCGCCTCCCTCCCATCTCCGTTCCCTCTCGGGCTCAGAGTGGACTGGAGGTGACAGCGGAGTGCACGCCATAAGGGGGCAACCGAAGCTTGGTGTGTGTGTGGGGGGGGGATCGGGGACGCGGAACCCCAGGTTTGCACGCCCGCGCATGCGTCCTCACTCACCATCGCAGCCGTAGGTGCCGGGGGAGCTGTCTACGGGGTAGGTAGCTTCCGGCGCCAGGCTCGGGTCATGTGGTTTCAGCAGCTGACTCCAGCCCAGCCCTTCGCGTGAGGATTGGAGGGCGGGGACGTCATCAGACTTCATCAACCACTGCGGAGCGCCGCTTTCCGGACACACTCGTGGATTGGTTGCATTTCCCCGCCCCTCAGGATTTGCCGGCCTTACGAACGTGCGCAAGTGCGACCGCGGCTTCAAAAGGGAAATTAGCGCAGTCCGGTGATGTAAGGGGAGACCCCCTAGTATGTCACTCTTTAACCTGAAAAGAGAAACTAACGTGAAAGTCGCATATGGAAAGCTGTTCGCATGTTAACTCTTCTGCCTTGAGGAGGCATAAAAGTGAAGCAACCCAAATAAAACTGAATGGGCAAGTCAAATTTGGTGTGTTCACACACTAGCATATAATCAATACAAGGGAATAAAGTCCCCACACACAGTGCAACATGACACTTTCATAAACATGATACAAGACGGAGAAAGCAGGCTGGAAAGATGGCTCCAGAGACCACTCGGCTGTTAAAGGTCCAGGCTCACAACCAAAAAGATGGGTTGTGAAGAGGCAGGCACATAGGATCCCATATTTTGTGGTTCCATCTATGGATGATACTCAGCTGTGAGTGATGCCACCTGCTTGTAAACCTGGTGCTTGGGAAGCCAACGCAGAGAGTTGCAAGTTCAAGGCCAGACCGGGCTGAATAACGAGTTCAAAGCCAGTCCAAGGCCTGAGCTACCTGCCAAGACCCTGAACCAACACACACACACACACACACACACACACACACACACACTTGTGGCAAATGCAGAAAAACTGAAAGAGGGTGGTGGTGGGGCAAGAGAAAATAGGAAGTGGCTGTTAGTGAGGGTTTGGGGTGGTGTAGTTTCAGCTTTTGGGGATTCGTATTAAAGATTGCATATCTTCCTGAATGTGTAAAGTCAGCGCATCACACACGCTGAAAAAAAAAAATTAAGACGTGTGAATTCTCCCTCCTCCCCTTTCAGTACTGAGAATCAGAGTCAGGGCCCTGTGTTTGCTGGGCAGGTACTCTGCAGCTGAGCTCCGTCCCCAGAACAAACCAGAGCTCAACAGAGAAAGTTCTCCACCCCAATCCTCTTGTTTTAGGAGAAGCAGCTAATTAGAGAAAATGCACGTCTTAAAAAACAAACAAACAAACAAACAAACAAATAAAACACGAGATGGACGGGCACCACCAAATTCAGTCTTCACGACAAAAATATCGAAGTCGGGCTAGCAAGATGACTCAGCAGGCAAAGGTGCTTGCCACCAAGCCTAAGAACCTGAGTTCCATCACTGGGTCCCTACACTGTGAAAGGAAATAAGCAGCTCCCACAAATTGTCCTCTGACCTCGCAGGAGAGCCATGGCACTCGTGGCCACACACACACACACACACACACACACACACACACACACACACACACACGATAAAGTAATAAAAACAGAAGCATATTCACAACATAAAATTTAAGTTTAACTGGGTGCAATAATGCATATCTATGCTCCCGAACTCAGGAGCACTTTGGGAGGATCTTGAGTTTGAGGCTGTTTTTAACCTAAACAGTAAGATTGTCTCGAAAGAATTTTGTATTAGTGAAGGCTGACAAGAGAAAGTTGTTCAGGGCCTGGAGAGATGGCTCAGAGGGTAAGAGCACTGACTGCTCTTCCAAAGGTCATGAGTTCAACTCCCAGCAACCACATGTTGGCTCCCAACCATCTATAACAAAATCTGTATACATAATAAATAAATAAATAAATCTTAAAAAGAGAGAGAGAGAGAGAGAGCGAGAGAGAGAGAGAGAGAAAGTTGTTCCAAGATGCCAGGCCTTCCCTGGCCTTAGATACTTGTGACGCTTAGGGACAGAGTGTCCTGCTGTAGCTTAGGCTGGCCTTGAGCTCAGGTGCAGAGGCTGCGGCTATGTGCTCCCACTGCTGGCTTGCAGCAGCACGCTCTTCATATTCATTACACAGAGCATCCTCATCTCAAACTCCCATTCACAACCCCACAATAACATCCCCCTTAGCTTCCCTGTAGCATCTGCATGGTGCAGATCAGGGAAGCGCAGAGCTCAAGCTTTGCTCTCAGGCATACAACTGGCCAGTGGCAGAGTCAGTTCCTATGCCAAGAAGAATGCTTTTTTCCTTTGCTCTATGGACCAATTCTACAGTTCTCTCTCTCTCTCTCTCTCTCTCTCTCTCTCTCTCTCTCTCTCTCTCTCTCTCTCTCTCTCTCTCTCTCTTTCTCTCGGGAACAAAACAAAACCTGAAAGTGAAGGTTCTGGAAAAACTGTTTGCTCTTTCCTGTCTTGTATTGTTCTTCAAACTTGGGCTGGCTGGTTCTCCTCAGCTGTTCTGGCTCAAACTCTTCTCCCAGCTGACTTATTCAATCTGGCTTCTCTCTCTTGGGCCCTGAATTGCTTTGTTTGGCCTCAAACTAGCTCAGCGATCTGCTCTACTCTTCTGGTTCCTTCTCATTCTCTGGCTCATTCTGTCTTCACAAGCTCATGTCTCGCTTGCTCTTTCATGCAGCCCTCTCTCTGTAAAGCTCTCCTGGTTAAAACTGCCTCCTCTCCTCATTCTCTGTGTTGCTCCCTTAAGTGTCTTCCCTTCCCTCTCTTTTCTCGTGATAGTTGTGCATATTCTATTTGGTCAAATCTTCTCTGATCTGTCACTTTTTCTGCCACTCAATTAGACATCACTTTCAAACACGGGGGCTTCCTTCTACAAACTGATTTCACCATCATTGTTTGCGAGTAACGGCGTGTACCATCATGCCTGGGTCTAAGCTTTTCTTTACCTGAAACTTGCTTTATACCAGGCTGGCCTTGAACTTAGACATCTGCTTGACTCAGTTTCCTGGATTAAAGGCGTGTTTGTATTCCAGCCAGATCACACAGACCTAGAAGATCTTTGGATGTGATCTCTTACCAGAGCAGCCGCATTGTAAATTAAATTTCCTCTACACAATTATGCAGTTCTTTAAAAACTACATTTAACCTTCGGATTGCAAGTGACCAAGGCATTGAAGAATTCTTGGGATTCAGGGGTCAAGAAGGAGATGGGGTCTAGAGAGATTGCTTGGTGGTTCAGATCACGCGCTGCTCTGCTCCTCCAGGGGACCTGACTTTGGTTCCCAGCACGAGCTCCGTCTCTAGGGAATCTGATGTCCTCTCTCTTCTGGCTTCTGTGGACACCCACATGCATATGTGAGTGCTTGCACACACACACACACACACACACACACACATACACACACACACACATACACACACACACACACACATACACACACACTTAAAAATAAAAAATAATTTTTAAAAAGAATGTGAAGTCATAAAGCAAAGTTTTCATTTCCTTTCAGACGTAGTGCCAGACATGATATCACAGCAACTATTAACAGCACATAGAACACTGGTTTTCAACAACAGACAGCCCATATGATAAAGTAAATTACATTTAATTTTACCTCTACACTTCCTCCTGACATTTTTATTAACAGGGAAGAGCTCTTTGCAAGGCCCTGTTCATCAGTCAGTACTGTTACCTTTTGTAATAACTTGATCCACACTACTCATGTAGATAACAATATTTTTTGTTCTATCAACAAACGTGTATTGAGCATTCACTGTGTTCCAAAACACTGACCTTAAAATCGAAGGGTTCAGCAATGACTTTTCTCTGAGTCAGGATCTCATGCAGACTTGAAGCAAACGTTGATACTGGCCGTGGTAAGTGAGTGTTTAACGTAGCAACAAAAGCAACTCATAGCTCCCAAGCAAAAGCAAGTGGGATGTGATAGTTAACGGTTGTTGTTAATGGGACGGAATTTAGAATCACCAAGGAGACACGCCAGAGGCCTCTCTACGAGTAAGAGGTAAGACCCACTTTCAATGATTGCAGCGCCATCTAGTGGACTGGACTGGGACCTCAGACTTAGCGCCAGGGTTCATCTCTGCTTCTGGACTGAGAATGCCTTGTGACCCTAGCTGCCTGGCACTCCCACCGCCGAACCTTCCCGCTGCCAAGATACATCCCCCCCAAAATCATGAGCTGAAATAAACCCCTCTTCCTCAACTGCAGGATTTTTGTCACACCCACGAGGAAACTAAAGAATACACAGGACTACATCGTGATGAATAAGTTCTACGTAGCTAAGGAAGTGAAAGAGGGACAGTGTGAAGAATGAGAGGAAAAACACGTCACTCAAGACAACTCAATGGCTTGAAGTGGAAATGCAAATATCACCAACTGTTGTGAAGATGATCTCAACCGCCAACAGACAGCATCCTGAGCAGGAGCCTCTTCAGGGGAGGCTTCTAATTAAAACAACAACAGCAACAACAACAACAAAAATTATCAAATTGGCAGTTTACAGACATCCAGCAGAGGCTGAGACAGTTAGCTGTGGTTCCTTGTTAAGTTTTCACCCCACAGATGAGCTTCCTCTCTCTCTCTCTCTCTCTCTCTCTCTCTCTCTCTCTCTCTCTCTCTCTCTCTCTCATTGCAGGCACTTTTTAAAAAATTAATTAATTATCATCCCAAACTCAGTTTCCTCTCCCTCCGCTCCCCTCAGTCCTTCCCCTCCCCCTTCTCCCATCCACTCCTCCTCCCTTTCTCTTCAGAAAAGGGCAGGCCTCCCATGGACATCAATCAGCCAGCCTTGGTATGTCAGGTTACAGTAAGACTGGGAGCAGCTTCTCCTGCTGAGGTTAGTCTAGGCAGCCCAGTAGGGAGAAAGGGATCCGAAGGCGGGCAACAGAGTCAGAGACAGCCTCTGCTCTTGCTAGTAGGAGTCCCACAACACGAGGACCAAGCTGCACAGCTGGTACATATGCGCAGAGAGCCTAGGTCAGTCTCACGCAGGCTCCCTGGTTGGGGGTTTCCGTTTCTGTGAGCCCCCACGGGCCCAGCTTAGTTGCTTCTGTAGGTTTTTCTTGTGGTGCACTTGACCCTTCTGGTTCCTATAATCCTTCCTCCCCTCCTTCCCCTGACTCCCCCAAACTCTGCCTCATGTTTGGCCGTGGGTCTCTGCATCTGTCTCCATCAGTTGCTGGGTGAAGCCTCTCTGATAATGGGTATGCTAGGTTCCTGCCCGCCAGCAGAGCAGAATATCACTAATAGTGTCAGGGGTGGGCTTTCTCTCACAGCATGGGTCTCAAGCTGGGCCAGTCATTGATTGGCCATTCCCTCAATTTCTGCTCCTCCTTTGCCCCTGAACGTCTTGTACACCAGACAAATTGTAGGCGTAAGGTTTTGTGGCCTGGGTCTCTGGGTCCCAATATCTTCATTGGAAGTCTTGCCTGGTTACAGGACATAAACAGTTCAGGCTCCCTATCCTTATTGCTAGGAGGCTTAGCTAGGGTCACCTTCATAGATTCCGGGGAGTTTCTACTGCCCTAGCTCATCCCATCAGCACGGCCCCCCATTTCAGTTCTCTCTCAGTCTTCTCCCCCTTTGTCCTCCTGCCACCTGATCATTCCTGCCCTCGTTCCCACCCCCACCCTTGCCCACTAGTGTCCCCACACCCACCCACTGTATCTGTCCTATTCCCTTTTCTCAGTGAGATTCACATGTCTCCCCTTGAGCCCTCCTTGTCACTTAGCTTCTTCAGGTCTGCGGATTGTCGTATGGTTATCCTGTACTTTATGGCTAATAATCTGCTTATAAGTGAGTGTATACTAAGCGTGTCTTCCTGGGGCTGGGTTACCTCACTTGGGATGATCTTTTCTAGCTCCATCCATTTGCCTGCAAATTGCATGATGTCCTCGTTTTTGACAGCTGGGTAGTATTCCATTGTGTAAATGGACCTCGTTTTCTTTATCCATCCTTTGGTTGAGGGACATCTAGGTTGTTTCCAGTTTCTGGCTATTACAAATAAAGCTTCTATGAACACAGCTGAGCGAGTGTCCTCGTGGTATGGTGGAGCATCTTTTAGGTATATGCCCAGGAGTGGTGTAGTTGGGTCTTGAGGTAGATCTAGTCGCAGTTTTCTGAGAAAGTGCCAAGTTGATTTCCAAAATGACTGTACAAGTTTGGACTCCCATCAGCAATGGCGGAGTGTCCCCCTTGCTCCACACCCTTGCCAGGATGACACTATCTATCCATTGCAGGCAGTGGTGACCTCCGTTGGGAATGGTTCACCTGGCAGCTGTCCTCAAGGCACTTTGCTTGGTTGGTTTTGAGACAGGATCTCACTGTGTTGATTAGGCTGGCCTAAAACTCAGAGAGATCCACCTGCCTCTGCCTCTCAAGTGCTGGGATTAAAGGCGTGCGCCACCACCACCCTGGCTTGAGGTTGGTTTTGAGACAGGCTCTTACCATGTTGATTAGGCCGGCTGGAACTCACTCCTATCTTTGCCCCTCAGAGTTCTGTGATTAAAGGCGTGCCGTTCACTGACAGGCACGACGTTTTCATGCCTGGGCTCTTTTGGTGTTCGGTTTGAAAAGATTGTAGTCTGCACAAGACATACCAAGACCAAGTTCGCAGCACAAAGGAGACTTATTTGCTCCAGTGGGACAAAGGCATGGGATAGAAGACGAGCGAGCGAGAGGAGGAAGCGGGGCAGGGAAGAAGGAGAGGGGATGTTTGCTCCAAAGGGACAAAGCACTGCCTTTGGATAAGGCAGACTTGGCCCACAGGCAAGTGACAGTTTATAAAAGAAAAGGAAGAAACCCTCATTAAGATGAGTGAGTTAGTTTTGATTGGGCATGTTAATTAGGGTAGCCAAAGGGCGAGCTTTAAAAAAAAAATTAATTAATTGGGCTGGAGAGATGGCTCAGAGGTTAAGAGCACTGCCTGCTCTTCCAAAGGTCCTGAGTTCAATTCCCAGCAACCACATGGTGGCTCACAACCATCTATTGTGAGATCTGGTGTCCTCTTCTGGCCTGCAGGTTTATGTGCATTCAAAATGCTGTGTATTTAATAAATAAATAAATAAATAAATAAATAAATAAATAATCATTTTTTTTAAAAAAAGAAAGAAAGAAAGAAATTTATTATTTATTCACTTTACATCCCAATGGTCGTCCCTTTCCTCCTCTCCTCTCAGTCTCACCCTCCCTCCCTCCCTCCCTCCCTCCCTCCCTCCGTCTTCTCCGTCTTCCCCGCATCCCTCTCCCATCAGAAAGGGGAGCTCCCCTCTCCACCTACCCATCCCAGTATATCAGGTCCCATCAAGACTGAGCCTATTCTCTACCATGGTGGCCTGGCAAGGCAGCCCCTCCAGGGGGAAGCTAGAGTCTTTCAGGAATAGGGACTGAGAAAATCCCTCCCTAAAATTGGCCTGTAGGCAAGTCCCCAGTGTGTTTTCTTGATTAGCCATTGGTGTGGACGGACGGACCCAGACTGCGGAGGCGGGGGGGGGGGGGGGGGGGGGTGGAGGGGGGCCGCGGGGGGGGGCGGGGGGGGCGGGGGGCGGGGCCGGGGCCGGGGCGGGCGGGGCCAGCCTAGGCAGGTGGTCCTCGGTAGATGAGTAAGCCACAGAGAGAAGCCAGGAAGCAGTGTTTCCCGACAGCCTCTGCTTCAGGTCCTGCCTCCAGGTACCCGGCTCGAACTCCTGCTTTGACTTCCCTCAGTGATGGACTGTGACCTGAGAGCTGTAAGCAGAACGAAACCCTTTGCTCTTCAGGCTGCTTTTGGTCACCGTGTTTTATCACCAAGGAATAGAATCCCTAAAACAGGGTGGGAAATAGGTCGACGTGAATGGGCACGTTGCAAAGGCCTTCTGGGCCACCACACCCAGCGCGGCCTTGAACTCCCGATTCTTCTCCTTTTGTCTCTTCTCCTGAAGGCTGCAGTAACCGTGCTGTAAGACCAGTTTATGTGGCCCTGGGGGTCGCACATAAGGCATTTTTGCACACTAGGCAAACAATCTACAAATAGAACTACATCCTTCACCTTGCGGGAGGGGAAAGAAGTGTGTGTGTGTATTATACCATTTGGAGCCACAAGGCTTTAAGCTAGACAAATATTCTGTTGTGCTGTTGTGGCATGTTATTATAGCCAGGCTAGCCTGGAATTTACACTCCTCCTGCCAAATTTTTTTTAAACATATCTTGATATATTCTTGATTCGTATCTTTCTTTCCTACCCTGTTTGGGTTTTGGTTGGTTGGTTTTGAGGACCACCCTGAACTCCTGACCATCCCTATCTCAGCGTCCCATGTGCTGGGATTACAGTGCTGTGTAGTTCAGGGTGGTGTACTTAGCAGGGCTGTGCTAGGAGAAGCGTCTGTGCGCTGGGCCTTGGCTATGTAATAGGCTGAGGACTGAAACAGAGCTGGGCTTTTCCTGTGCCAGCACGTTAGGGCTGTAATGACATTTTACAAAGAGCATGCTGTTTGCTAAACTACTACACACATAGAGGTTCTGTTAGGTGGGTTTTTTTACTGATAAGAACTATTTGGTCCACTGAGTCCTCCATATTGAAGAAACCTAGGGTTTGGTATAAAATCCTGGGGTTCCAGCTTCTTGTTAACCCCAACACTAGGTGGGGAGAGGGGCTAAAACAAACAGACTGCTTAGCGTAGTGAGAGGCCACACCTCAAACCATAAGGTAGGAAGATACCCAAAAGTTGACCTCTGGCCTCCACGTGCACATACATATGTGCACACGACTGCTCTAAGAGGTACATACAGCACACACACACACACACACACACACCACATCTCACAGACTCACCACACGTCATACACACACACACACACACACACACACACACACACACACACACACCATACCATGCCACACATCTCTCTCACACACACAGACTCACCACACATCACACACATACACACACTATACTACACACACCCACCCCACCACACATTTCTCACACACATACAGACTAACCATACATCACACACACACACACACACCCCACTACACATATCACACCACACATCTCTCACACACACAGACTCACCACACACATCATACACACACACACACCACACTATACTAGACACACACACATACTACGCATACACACACCACACCATACATCTCACACGCACACACACTACACTAGATACACACACAGACACACACACACACATACTACACATACACACACCACACCATATGTCTCACATGCACACACACACTACACTATACACACACAGACACACACACACACATACTACACATACACACACCACACCATATGTCTCACATGCACACACACACTACACTATACACACACAGACACACACACACACTGCACATACACACACAACACCATACGTCCCCACATACATCATACATACACACACCACACACTATACTAGACACACACACATACTACACACACCACACCATATGTCTCACATGCACACACACACTACACTATACACACACACACACAGACACACACACACACTGCACACACACACACCACACCATACGTCTCCACGTACATCATACAGACTCACCACACATCACACACACATTGGCCGGGGGTCGGGGGAGTCAAATAAGTAATTTAAATGAAGTTAAGTGTCTGCTGGGTATGGTGGTGCCCACCTTTAATCTCAGCACTCAGCAAACAGAGGCAAGTAGGTCTTAGCGAGCTCCAGGCTGCCCAGGGCCGTATAGTGAAACCTTGTCTCAAAAAATTAAAATAAATAAATAAATAAAATAGGTGTGCAAAAGGTGAAGGGAGAGAGAGGAGGCAGGTAAGGGGTGAATGGCAGATGCTGCCCTTAAGTTAACCCTTAATAAGCTAATTCCCTCATCAAGCTAATATTGCCCTAGTTGTTTTTTTATTTTTAGGGTAGCCCAGGTTGGCCTCATCATATTCATATAGATTAGTGTAAGACGGAGTCTGGAGGCTGAAGAGGTAGCTCAGCAGTTAAGATTCCTTGTTGCTTTTGCCAAGGACCCGGGTTCAATTCTCAGCATCCACACAGTGGTTTGTAGACATCTGTAACTTCCAGAAGACGCCACCAATGCCCTCTTTTGGTCCCTGAAGACACCAATGTGGTGCACGTACACCCATTCAAGTAAAACGCTCCTACAGAGAAAATAAAATAAATAAATTTTTACAAATCATTATTTTAAAAGCTGGGCACACTGGCATGCTCCTGTAGTCCCAGCACTCTGGAGGCAGAGGCAGGAGGATCTCTGTGAGTTCGAGGACAGTCTGGTCTACAAAGTGAGTTCAGGACAGCCAGTGCTACACAGAGCAACCCTGTCTCGAAAAGCCAAAATAAAAATAAATAAATAAATAAAAACAATTTTTAGAAGATGCAGTATTAGCTATTTCTACAGCAAAGATTCAGAAACAGCTGAAATGCTATAAGCAGAGAGAGAGAGAGAGGGGAAGGGGTTGGGTTTCTGGAATACTCATATAATAGAAAACAATTCTCATGTTAAATGACTTAAATCAGAGCTATATCTACCAACCAAGAATAAAATTTAAAACAAGAGGGGTAAAAGCAAGTTTCACGGCAGGTAAAAGTACTTGCTAGCCAGTCCTGGAAAACTGAATTGAATAACCAGAACCCATGTAAAAAAAAGCTGGATACAGCGTTCCACAGGAGGCAGAGGGGAGACTTGCCTAGAAGCTCTCAGGCCGCCCAGCTTGCAGCCGACTGCAGAGAAGTGAGAGAGACTTGGCCTCCTCAAGAAAGTGAAAAGAAGCCGGGCGTGGTGGTGCACGCCTTTAATCCCAGCACTCGGGAGGCAGAGGCAGGTGGATCGCTGTGAGTTCGAGGCCAGCCTGGTCTACAAAGTGAGTCTAGGACAGCCAAGGCTACACAGAGAGACCCTGTCTCGAAAAACCAAAAAAAAAAAAAAAAAAAAAAAAAAAAAAGAAAGTGAAAAGATAAACTGACTCTCAAAATTTGTCCTCTGACTCCTACATCATGCTATGGAAGATGCACACACACACACACACACACACAGAATAATTAATGATGATGATGATGATGATAAATATTAAAGGAAGTTGTAGAAGGAGAGATACATGGTCTGATGTCACCTAATTATCAGTTAAAACCAGGAAAAGACAGAAGTGTGTGTGTGTGCATTATAGCTGTACTTCATATAATATATTTACATATTATGTATTGTATATTAGTAGATACTATATCTTATATACGTTTAATAACACAATACATTATGTTGTATATAATGTGAACAATAAAACATAGACACATATACTTATACATTATATTATGTGTTTATACAATATCTAATTTATAGGAAAATTACAGACATCATAAGTCATCTGACGGATGGCAGAGCTATCAGGGAAGTAATTTAGTTTTTACACCAGTTTGAGGCATATGTAGAAAACTTCTGTCATTTGAATGCAGCTAGGCGGTGGTGACACTAAAATTTAGCTATTTTCTACTGTTGTTTTGCTTTTGCTTTTTGAGGTAGTATCTCTTTTTTGAAATGCGTTCATTTATTTCCACACATGCATATATAGATAATATTTTTTTATTAATTATTGGTAATTCCATACTTGCCTATAATGTAATTTTGATGCCCTCACTCCTCTGTTCCTCTCCCGAACTCCCCCAGGTCCCATCTCCACCTTCTCAGCTCTTTTCAACTTTGTGTCCTTTTATCTATATCTGTATCTGTTTCTGTTTCTGTATCTGTATCTATCTCTATCTGTATCTCCTACTGAGTACAGTTTATACTGCTAATACACTCTAGCGTTTATGGGCATCCACTGGAGAAAGCACAGACAATCTACCAGAGGCTGCACCCTTGAGGACTCCAGCCCTTCCTCCTCCAGCCGGGGACTCTCTGCGGCTCCTTAGCTGGCCATGGGAGGTGGTGAGCCATCCCCCTGCTGGGATATCGGCTGCCTTGATCTTATGCGGGACTTGTAGGAAACCAAAGCTGCTGCGTTCTGCACACGCAATCCGGTCATGGGCAGAAGACACTGTTTCCATCCGGGTCCTCCCTAAATACAAGCTTGGGACCACAGGTCTTCCATGATGGTAGGCAGGGTTACTTGTAGCCCAGCCTGGCATCAAACTCGCTCTGTAGTTGAGGATAACCTTAGTGTCTGGTCCTCCTGCCTCCGTCCCAGTGCCAGCGTTACAGGTACACGAAACAGGCTATGGTGGTTTGAATGAGATCGGCCCCCATAGGCTCATGTATTTGAGTGCTTTGTTGTCACCAGGAAGTGAAACTGAGAAGGATTAAAATGGCCATCAGGCAGCTAACTGTCTCTATCTTTTTTTTTTTTCAATTTGGAAGCTGATAATCCACACTTCCTGTTTACTCAGGTAATCAATTTCATTTCTTCTCAAGTCTCTGATGGGGTGGAAGAGCAGATAGTTCAGTTTTACAATTAAGCTTAGTTGTTTAGGGGTTACGGTGTTTTTAGGTCTAGATAGTTGTTTTACGTTGATAGAGATGAGATAATGATAGATGTTGGTTTACGTTCAGAATTTGAGACTCACCAAGATAGGAAAGATGTTTTCTTCAAGGTTGCCAAATACAAACAGCCAAAACACTATGAATGTAGCATTAATATAATTCCTGATTGTTTCATGGTTCTTCCTGCAATGTGTAGTTCATTTTATGTATGTGTAACAATATAAATGTATATGTAAAAAGATTTAAAATATTTTTAAAATGGCCTTTGGGGCTGGAGAGATGACTCAGAAGTTACAAGAGCTTGCTGCTTTGGTTCTCAGCACCCATGTCATAAGGCTCACAACTGCCTGTTACTGCAGCTCCCGTTGATCTGATGCCCTCTTCTGGCCTCTACAGGCACTGCACTCATGTGGCATACACTTACACAGAGACCTTCATACACACGTCCAAACAAACAAAGGAAACTTGTAATGCCTGCTCGTTCCAAAACCTCCTCGTCTTATTATCTGGACACATACAGAAATTTTCTATTCCGTCAAAACACATCAAACCCTAATCCAAATATGTAATTCCAAGCTCTAACCAGAGCAACCTTGGCGCCCCCTTACCCGCCGACCCCCGACTCTCTGGGAGCCCCACTCTGACAGGGCTTCCCCATCGCTGTCACCTTTTCTCCTTCCTCCTCAACACCTGTTTTTCAGAGTAGAATGTACCCTTTCTCTGTGCCTCTTCAGCCCACCTGCGCCTCCCGACTCACTGCTCTTCAGTTTGCATGCTAGGACAGTAAACTCCAAATATGTCTGCTGCTCCCAACAAATAGAGCTTTTTTTTTTTTTAAAGGCTGTTGACTAGATATACGCACAGAAACAGACTCCCTGTCCCTCGTCCCTCCCCACTCCCACTCTTACACCTAGACTAGGTATTACACTCCAGCCCTCAGGGAACAATGTGAGAGTTAGGTTTTTCTTTTATTATTATTATTATTATTATTATTATTATTATTATTATTATTATTATTATTACTAATTTCTTCTTGTTACATCTCAATGGTTATCCCATCCCTTGTATCCTCCCATTCTTCCCTCCCTCCCATTTTCCCCTTACTCCCCTCCCCTATGACTGTTCCTGAGGGGGACCTCCTCCCCCTGTATATGCTCATAGGGTATCAAGTCTCTTCTTGGTAACCTGCTGTCCTTCCTCTGAGTGCCACCAGGTCTCCCCCTCCAGGGGACATGGTCAAATATGGGGTACCATACCTGTGAAACTCATACCCATACCCCACTCTCCACTCAACTCACTTAATCTGCATACTAGCCCAAGGGGCATGTCCCATGAAAGCCTTCACTTACCAGGAAACTGGGACAGAGGGGAGGGCATCCTATTGGGACTATAGATGAGAGAAGCATGGGAGAATAACAAAGTAGAAGGATCCAGAGGGTCCTAGAAACCTACAGGAAGAATATTATGATAGGCAGATTTGGGCCCAGGGGTCCCGCTCAAACTATGGCACCAGCCAAGGACAATACAGGCCATAAACTTTAAACCCCTACCCAGATCTAGCCAATGGACAGGACATTCTCCACAGTTGAGTGGAGAGTTAGGTTTTTCATTTACTCCCTGTGGGTGTCTTGTCGGGAGAGGACACTCTCCTGGGCACACCTTCCTGCTGGCTCCCTGGGAGCCAGGAGTCTTCCTACAAGAGAAGTGCACCTGTGAGCGAAGGTCCTGTTTTTCCACTTGAATTTGGCCTCAGCACCTAGGTAATTAAGGCCTTCCCGCCCAGCACGGACACTGCAGCTAGTAGTGTCTTATTCCTGACAGAACCTTTGGCAGGGGACAGTGTGCATGGAAATTGAGAGTCAACACAGTGAATCGGCTCCTTTATGCTGGAAGAGTCTGTTAAACTCAGGATGCTGTATGAGCTTTCTGGATTCATATTTTATAATTCACCAAGAGTCTAGGCTGCCTGGATCCACTCATGAGGCAATTCAAGGGCTACAAGATTCTGACTGTGGGGTTGGTCTCTCTGGTTTTGGTGAGTGTGTTTCTTGTCTCTTGTTGTTTTCGTTACTGCTTCTGCCTGTGTTTGGATTGGTTAAATGCTTTACCCAATGCTCAGGGAGTGGACTGAGGGAAGCTCTCCTTCGTCCTACTCCTCCTACTCCTGAGAGATGTTTGGGAACACAACTGCAGAGTGCCATGAGCCAGCTTTAGTCCAGACAGAGATAAACAGAAGCACTTACATACTTCTAGGATCTAGTCTCTCAACAAAATCAGTGTTTAGAGTAAAAGAAGTAAAATATTGGGGCTGGACATGAAAACCAAATTAGAAACAATCAAAAGAACAGAAATGTAGAAAACTCTCCAAATGGAACAATTAAAGAAGAAATCAGGAATCAAACAAATAAGTATAACCAACAGAATTCAACAGATGGAGGAGCCGGAGCATGGTGGCGCACGCCTTTAATCCCAGCGCTCAGGAAGCAGAGGCAGGCAGATCGATCAGAGTCGAGGCCAGCCTGGTCTACAATGCAAATCCAGGACAGCCAAGGCTACACAGAGAAACCCTGTCTTAAAAACAAATGAACAAACAAACAAACAAAAAGCAGATGGAGGAGAGAATCTCAGGGGATGAATATACAATAGAAGAACCTGATACAACTCTCAAAGAAAATACTAAAACAGAAAAATGTGTGATGCAAAGCATCCAAGAAATCAAGGACAACATGACAAGGTGCAATCTCAGGATTATAAGGGTAGATGCAAAGGAAGATGCCAGGTTCCAAGGACCAGAAAATGTTTTCAAGAAAATCATAGAAGAAAATTTCCCTGGCCTAAAGAAAGAGATACCCTTGAACATACAAGAGGCCTACAGAACACCAAGTAGGCTAGACTAGACCAGAAAAGAAATTCCTCCTGCCAAATAATAATCAAAACACAAAATCTACAGAGCAAAGAAAAGATATTAAAAGCAGCAAGGGAAAAAGGCCAAGTAACATAAAGACAGGCCCATCATAATTACTCCTGACTTCTCAACAGAGACCATGAAAGCCACAAGGGCTTGGACTGAGGTCACCCAGACACTAAGAGACCACAGATGCTAACCCAGACTACCTTATCCAGTAAAACTTTCAATCACCATAGATGTAGAATACAAGATATTTCATGACAGACCCATATTTAAACAATAGCTAAACACCAACCCAGCTCTACAGAAGAGAGGAGAAGGAAAACTCCAACACAATGAAGTCAACTACACCCAAGAAAACACAGTATCTAGATGCTCTCACAACAGCAAAACCATAAGATGCACAGCCTCACACAATCACCACCAACTCCACAATAAAAGGATCCAATAATCATTGGTCACTAATATCTCTTAACGTCAATGGCCTAAACAGGCTTATTAGACAGAAGTACTAAGGTGTTGCCCATGATATTTTTGTCATCTGGTCAGTTAATATACAGTCAGAGCTTGGCAAATAGAAGAAGAAGAAGAAGAAGAAGAAGGAGGAGGAGGAGGAGGAGGAGGAGGAGGAGGAGGAGAAGGAGAAGGAGAAGGAGAAACGATATAAGAAATTGATACATTGGTCAAAGAAAATGTCAAATCTAAAAAGTTTCTAACACAAAACATCCAGTTTTGAAACACTGTTATAAGAATAATAGGAATAGAAGAAGAAGATTCACAACTCAAATGCCCAGAAAATATTATCAATGAATTTGCAGAGAAAAAAAAAAAGCCCAACAACAACAACAACACGGGTCTTGGGATTTTCTCTCTAGGCAAGGAAACCCAGCTGCAGGAAGGAGTGCACAAAACCTCTCTTTCATTTCTGGGTCTTTCTTGCGTTTCTATCTCAAGCTACTCATTCCCCATCTACTACAACTTTCTGTCCTAGACTCTGACTCAAAGACCAAATTCCAAATGTTTCCTAGTCTTCATCTATACTCTCTGCATTCCCACGTCTTCTGCAACATTCCTTGTCTCTCAAGTCAGGCCAGGTTCCACTCTCAGTGTATCTGAATCCTTCCTGTGCTAATTTATATATGAGGTGAGTTAAAATATTCAATGGTTGAGAAACATCTAATAAAAATTGATTGATTGTGTTGAGTTTAGACCATTCAGCTGTACAAATAGGGGTGGGAACTCCTTTCTTGTGAGCGTGTGGAATTTCATATAAAACATATGATCCTTGTCCTTTTAAAAGGCATCTGTGAAATCATAGTAAACAATTTCTTTGTTACATTTAGATACATCCAAGTTATCATAAAAATCTTAAAAGAAAATCGTTTTGGATAATGATTTTCCATGCATCTTGAGGAACATGCTAATGCACCTGCCAATTAGTATCGTGTGGAATATATAGTCCATATGCATTTTATTTAGTGGCACAATTATTTCTATAGGCTCTTTACCAATAAGTTGTTTAAAATTTGTACTTTCCATCATTTTCAAGTCTATGCTTTCCTTTTTGTAAATAAGAAGTTACAGATCATTGCAGAGAATTATAACACGCATAAACTTCAATGCCTTGTTGGCACGTAATTCTAGTGGGTGAAGAGGCAATAGGCAAAATAATTGCAAAGAAAGTAAGAAATTAATTCTGTGAGCCAGCTGCAGTTCGGCAACAAGGGTGGGCAGTACATCTATTCCTCTATTGGACGTTCTGTAGCTGTATCATGTGACCATGTTCATGGAAATTGGAAGGCAACAGAGTGCGTCAACCCTCTTATCTGGGAGAGCCTGTTAAACTTAAGATTCCATGTGATCTGCCTGTACCTTCATTCATAATTCAACAAGAGTCTAGGCTGCCTGGATCCATTCATGGGGCAATTCAAGGGCTACAAGATTCTGACTGTGGGGTTGGTCTTTCTGGTTTTGGTGAGTGTGTTTCTTGCCCCTTGTTGTTCTCGTTACTGCTTCTGCCTGTGTTTGGATTGGTTAAATGCTTTGCCCAATGCTCAGGGAGTGGACTGAGGGAAGCTCTCCTTCGGCCTACTCCTACTCCTGAGAGGTATTTGGGGACACAACTGCAGAGGAGAACATCATTCTAGAAGGAGTGTGAGCAGGTGGCAGGTTGGGGTCCACCAGGGAAGCCAAGCTCAGAAGAAGCTGTTCAGGAGTCCCAAGGAGAACAGTTTTAAGTGAGTATATGAGCCATTGCTGGGCAGGCCTGAAAAAATGTCTGCTGGCCTACATAGGGCACCAGCAGCAAACAAGTAGGTAATTGAACCCATGTCTAGGTTGAGGAATAAATGGACTTATTTGGACTACTTTCAAGAGCCTAATTACTGGTTGTCCCCAAGCAACCACATCAGCAAATGGGCTGTGCTCACTACTTCCTCATAGCTGCATAGTCTCCCTGTTACTAGCTTTCACCTTCTAGATGCCCCAGCCCCTCAGGCACCACATGAGGCTGGAGCAGAATTGCAGACAGCTGGAAAGGGTTAGAGGTGGGGGCAGCTGGATTCCAGGTGAGGCTCTGATGACCTCCCCAACCTCTCCTTCAGCAAGGGGAAGTCTACAGACTGGGCCTCTGTGAGGCTCCCTTGCCTGTCCTCACAGCTGCTCTGTGAAGGTGGTGATGGCTGTGTTCCACACCAGCAGCTCAAGGTCTCGGCTCTCTCGCCTTTAGAAGATGTTGTCCTCTCTGTCCCAGACTAAGAAAGAAAAGTCTGTGGGTGTCTGTTTCTGTTTTTAGCCTGGAGGGAAAAAGTCAGAGAATAGAAAAGTACACAGAGAGAGGGGGGGGGAGAAGAGAGGAGAGAGGAAGAGTGGAGAGAGAGAGAGAGAGAGGGAGAGAGAGAGAGAGAGAGAGAGAGAGAGAGAGAGAGAGAGAGAGAGAGAGAACTGGGGTGGGTAAGTGGGCCAATGAGAGTGGGAAGATGACAGACCATTATGTGGGGGAATATGATCAAAATGCCTTGTATACATGTAAGAAACTGACACAGTCAATAATTTTAATTTAGGCCGGGTGCTGGTGGTGCATGCCTATAACCCCAGCACTTGGCGGGCAGGGTAGGCAAATCTCTGAGTTCAAAGCCAGCCTGATCCACACAGAGTGAGTTCCAGGACAGACAGGGCTGCCCAGAGAAGCTCTGCCTCAAAAAAAAAAAAAAATTACTCTTAAGAGCTCTGCGCATCTTTTAGATTTATTCATGTGTTTGTTTGTTTGTTTATCTGATGCACTGCATGAGTGCAGGTGCCAGTGTAGGACAGAAGAGGGCATCAGTCCCCCCGGAACTGGAGTTAAAGCTAGCTGTGAGCAGCCTGATGTGGGTGCTGGATACTGAACACAGGTCTTCTGCAAGCCTAGCGCTCTTAACCACTGCACCGTCTCTCCAGCCTTTCCACTCATTTTTGATTGGCTTAAATTGCCTGCATTTCCCTTACCATTTGTTGTTGTTGTTGTTGTTTGAGACAGGGTTTCTCTGTGTAGCCTTGACTATCCTGGACTCGCTTTGTAGACCAGGCTGGCCTCGAAATCACAGTGATCCACCTGCCTCTGCCTCCCGAGTGCTGGGCTTAAAGGCGTGCACCACCACCGCCCTGCTCCCTTGTCAATTTATAAATGTTATTTATAAATGCGTATCTGTCTGTGTATAGGTATTTGCAACAGGACTGAGGTGTCCATAGAGTTCAGAAGAGAGCATCAGACATCCTGGAGCTGCAGTTGAAAGGAATTGTGGGTGTTGTAGGTTATTCACCAGAGAACACTGCTCAGACATGGGCTTAAGTCAATAGAAAGCTGTTCTTAGCTGTCCAGTGACTACACTGGGTATTCAAGATCCCACTGTAGCCCTGAGCCTTTCTCAGGGTGAGCTTTTAAACACAAAAACCATGTTCTAAGTTGACATACTTCAGTAACAGAACAGTTAGCCAGAAGCAGAACCACAGACGCTGAGAAGCAAGGTTAATAATACACATTGAGACTTTCCCAGAACTATAAGGACTTTGATGGATGAAGCCTTTGCTTTAGTTTTGGCAGGCGATGCTATCGTGTGCTGAGTTTTACAGCCAGAATAGCACTTCCACCATGGAGTCAGCTGTGCTAAGGTCTTTGGGGCCTACTACTGTTTTCCTCCCCATTGCTCTTAGTAAATGGATCAAATCATGGACTCATCCTGTTTTAGTTTAAGGTGCAGAGCCTCACTGTTAATCTCCTCAGAGTGCTGCTAGCAGAGTAGTTAGCCAGGGGGACCAAGAAAACAGAGACTGGGACCAGTTCTTTCCCCAACCATGGCAATTACTCCCCATCAATTAGCATAGAAGCAACAGACTTTCTCCCAAAGTCATACATAGTTTTCTTTAGCTCCTGAGAAGTCTAAGACACTCTGATTTTCAAGGACTAATTCTGCAGAAGCATCTAAAAATGTTGCTTTCATTCAGAAATGGAAACTTTTAGTACCTCTGGGTCATCATCGCCCTATGTACTTAGCTTGGAAGGCATCAGAAAAGGTGTATTTAGTCAAACCACTACGTGCCCACCAAACAGTCTCAGAGGCCCAGTCATGTTGTTGCTGTTCCCATGAATTAGCCCCTAACGCACAATAGCAGGCACCAGAATAAGCAGAAGTGCCTAGGTTGTAAGTCCTCTAATGTTAAAGTGGGCTTTCTCCAGTCACAGTGAGTCTGGGCCATCAGTGGGCTGACAGTCTGGTTAGTTCCTATCCACACAGAGTCCAGAGACTGGATGTCTAAGCATGACCAGCAGTCCTGGGTGATTTTTTTTTTTTTTTGCTGTGTTTTGGTAAATGATTAACTCTATCCCCAGGGTCCCTTCCTGAGGCATAGAGTCTGTTTCCCCAGGTTTTACCTGTTTCCCAAAGACCAGAAATTTTTAAAGAATTCCTTCTCCCCTGGAAGCTTCAGTTTTACCACCATTATTTTTGCAATGGGAACTCCGTTGTATCTGGCAACCAAGGAGCCCAGCCACAGGGCAAGAGACGAATTGTAAACTCTGTTTTTCTTTCTTCCTTCCTTCCTTCCTTCCTTTCTTTCTTTCTTTCTTTCTTTCTTTCTTTCTTTCTCCTCCTCCTCCTCCTCCTCCTCCTTCTTCTTTTGTTGTTATTGTTTTTAGACAGGGTTTCTCTGTGTAGCCTTGGCTGTACTGGACTCACTTTGTAGACCAGGCTGGTCTCAAACTCACAGTGATCCGCCTGCCTCTGCCTCCCGAAAGCTGGGATTAAAGGTGTGCGCCACCACCCCTGGCTTGTATTTCTGTCTCAGAAGATAAATTTTTATATATTTCCTTTTCTCCATACAACTGGATATTAAAGTGGGCATCAGCAAGTAAAGGTCAAGATGAATATGGGTTTCTGGGTTTCTGTTCTGTAGTTACACTAGCCAATAGCTTCCCTGGCTTATTCCTCTTGCTTTACCCACAGGTGTTCTATCTCATGATGTGCTGGCCTAAGCCCATGATCCGTTGGCTCCCACAACCTCATCCTGCCTCTGAGCATGTCTCCATCAACTGGGACTCTTTCCTTCAAAACCTCACCAACCTAACCAGCCTTCTATACTGGCCTCCAACTGGTGGAGATAAGGATGACTTTTTGGCCTCTACCAGCCCCCAAACCTCCACCTACCACTTGAAGGGTCCTGCCCAGGCCACCTATGCTCTGGGAAGACACCTGGAGGCCATCCTTGTGGCTAGAGATCACCGGGGTAGGCCCAAGGCGCATGGCGGAGATCTGTTTCGGGCACAGCTGCTGGGCCCCAGCGTGAGAGCAGGAGTCCCAGGGGAGGTGAAGGACCTGGAGAATGGCACCTACCTCTTGTCCTTCCCCCTGCTCTGGGCTGGGTGGGCCCAGGCACAAGTGCGACTGATCCACTCCAGCGAGGCAATTGGGGCCCTGCAGAGAGTCTGGAGAGAAAAACGGGTCACTGTTGATTTTAGAGGGTATTTCCAAGGAAAGAATGGCTCTCAAGAGGTGGTTATCTGCAACGTGGATCCCCAGTCAACAGGAACCAAAGGGCCTACCTGCCAGTACAGGGATGTGGTTTCTGGGGAGACCTGGTTCTGTGCTCAACCCTCCACTATGCCCTGCAATGCTTTAGTGGGTCACTCGAGTGGCCGTTACCTGAATGTGACCACAGCACATGAGGAAGACCTGCTGGCTGGGTAAGAAATCTAGAATCTTGGGTGTGGAGGTCAGAAAACAACTTGAGGAAGTCAGTTCTCTCCTTCCACCACATGGGGCTTAGCTATCAAACTTAGTCTGTCAGGCTTGCAGCAAGCACATCAGCACCACCACCACCACCACCATCACCACCACCACCATCACCACCACCACCACCACCAACATCACCACCAACAACAACATCACCAACAACAACAACAACAACATCACCACGAACACCACCACCACCACCACCACCACCATCACCACCACCACCATCACCATCACCACCACCACCATCATCACCACCATCACCACCATCATCACCACCACCACCACCATCACCATCACCACCACCACCATCATCACCACCATCACCACCACCATCACCACCATCACCACCACCATCACCATCATCACCATCACCACCACCACCACCACCACCACCATCACCACCACCACCACCACCACCACCACCATCATTACTGTGGTAATCATCATCAGAGCCTCCTGTAGTCCATAATGAACTTGAACTTCTTGTGTGGTTGAGGGTGACCTTTGAATTCTCCAGCAGAGAAGCCAGAATTTAGGAACATCCTTGGCCTAGGATGCATGAACATAAGGCCCGATGTAGAAAAGTGGAGTGAGGTGGGGGGGTGGGGGATTATTTTCCCTAGCGACTGAGTGTTTGTGTAACAAGTACAAAATTAGTAGTTCTTTCTAGACTGTAGTGCCAGGAAAATTGTATTTTCTCACATACTGTGGAGCACCATTTATTAGAAAAGAGAACTTTGTGGCCCTTTTGTTAACTACTACTGAAGTGACAGGACTTTTTCTCTTCCTTCTCTGTTCCTTTCACCACACTACTCGCCCCGGCAGTGAGCTCGCTTTATTGTAGTGACCTGGAGTTAGGCACAGGATAAATAATCTAACTCGATCGATCATGGGATGCTCCTTGCAAATCACATTTCTGCTGGTCATCCTCCCTCCAAAGCTCATACTCGGTGTTTCTTCAGGAAAGTGACTGACCAGAAGCTCGCTTCAGGCATACCTCCAATCCTGGTCACACCAACAGCCCCTGGGAACACAAATGATGTGGGTGAGTGAGGCTGGGGCCTGGTGGGGTTGGGGATGGTCATCAGCTTAGATGGGTTCTGAGTGTGTGTGTGTGTGTGTGTGTGTGTGTGTGTGTGTGTGTGTGTGTCTATGTCTGTGTCTATCTGCTTGCTTGTGTGTGTCTGTGTCAGTGTGTAAATACATGCAGGGTGATGTGTGTCTGTGTGTGTGTGTGTGTGTGTGTGTGTGCATGCAGAATGATGTGTGCGCATGTGTATGCAGGTCTGTGTAGTGTGTGTTTCTGTGTGCATTTATGTATATACATGTGTGTGAGGTATGTGTGTGTGTCTGTGTATATGGTGTGGGGGATATGGGTGTGTTTATGTTTCTGTGTGTGTGTGTGTCTGTGTGGGGTGTGTGTGTTTGTGTTTACATGTGTGTGTATGTGTGTGTGTGTATGTGTGTTTGTATGTGTGTGTGTGTGTGTGTGTGTAGGGGTTGGGCTCACTTTCCTGTGCAGAAGTATATGGAGACCACACTGATGTCAGAATGTTCTCCATAGTTGCCTGTCTACCTTATTTTATTTTATATTAAGTTGTGCTATGTTTTTGCAGGAAAGGCAGTTTCAATTGGCAGTGATTTGTTAACTGAGAGTGCTCAAAGCAGGAAAATTTAGGGTTCTGCCATCCCAAGGGTGTCTGAGTAGGTGTGGGCAAAACTCAAGCATGAAGGAAGAGAAATATCTGACCTTCCCAGCCATTCCAAGCAAGCAGGGGATGGCCAGTGTCCATATTATTGCTCATAGAGGTTCTAACTGTAGTGTTTGCATAGTGACCAACTGAGGAGCCCTGACTAGCCAAACCCTCCAGTATTCAGAGGGACCCAGCCTCTTTCTTGGTGTTCCTTCAAAAAAGGAAAAAGGGAGGCATTGATGCCTCCCTCAGAGAAGTAAGGGACCGCTGTCTTCATCATGTTCCCAATGCAAAGGTGACACTGAAGTCAGGGCAAGGCAGATCCTCCCTAATAGCAGACAGAGAGAGAGAGAGAGAGAGAGAGAGAGACAGACAGACAGACAGAGACAGAGAGACAGAGACAGAGACAGAGACAGAGAGACAGAGAGAGACAGAGACAAAGAGTCAGAGAATAATGTCTTTGTAGAAAATCTTCTCACCCACTAAAGAGCACTGGGCACAGGGTGGAATGTACCAGTTACTTGATGCACTGTCCCTGAGTATGCCAGATACAGGCAAGGATGGGTCTAGAGCCTCAGGTGCAAGGATCAAGTGTCCGTCCATATGACCTTAGGATGCTGTTTGCAGTCACTTGGAAGGTCTGGGCCAGAGTTACATTACCCTTCATACGCACCAATCACCTCAGCATCCTCTAAGCCTCAAATGGATGGTCACTGAGAGAAGTACTTAAGTTGTTTCCATGTGTGGGCCACCATTCCTGCCAGGGAAGGATCGGACCACCCGTCATGAGCCCCAGGCTGGAGGGAGACTGCAGGTGTATGGAGGAAGGATCCAGCCGGCAGGTCAATGTTCTGGGACAGTAAACACGGGGACACATAAATAAAGGTCCTCTTTGTTTCTCGAGACAAGGTCTCTCACTGAGCCTGAAGCTTGCTATCTCAGCTAGGCTGGCTGGTCAGTGAGATCCTGGAGTCTCCACCTCCCCAAGTGCTGGGGTTCCAGGCATGCTACACCCACATTTCACACATGTTCTAGGGTTCACTCTTAGGCTCTCACCCTTGAACATGCTTGCAATCGCCCAATGAGCCACCACCCCAGCCCTTCAATGGGCTTTATTCCAGGAGTTTAACCTCTTTCCCTCCAGGGAAATTTAGTCCTGAGGTTAGTACTGGGGCTGTAACAGCGTACTTCCTGGGTTCAAATGCTATCAATGTCTTGCACTGTTCTTTTTAAAAACCCACTTTATGGGCTGGAGATATGACTTAATGGTAGAGTACTTGCCTAGCATGGATAAGCCACAGGATATTACCCCTGGCACTGATAAGAAAGAAATGAATATTTTATTGAGGTATAATAGACTTACAAACAACAGCTGTACATATATGATATATACAACATCTTGAATTTATAGTAAGTATAAACCTTTGAAGTCACCTCCACAATTCGTGCTAGACACACACCAATCACCTCGTTGAGCCAAACTTCTAAGCTTAAGGACGTGAGAACTGAGGAATATACTATCAAGGGGCTGGGGAGGTGCTCTGAATTTAAGAACCCTTGCTGTTCTTCCAAAAGACCTCAACTGAGTTCCCAGCATCCATGTTGGATGACTAACAGCTGCCTGTGACTTCAGCATAAGGGAATTAATTCAACAGCCATGTCTGCCTCCACACATGCACATATATTAAAAAGATAAAAATCACCAAGGGTAAATCCATCTTCTGATGGGCAGTGTGGTGCACACCTACCATCTTGGCACTCTGGAAACAAGAGGAGGATCAGAAGTTCAAATCTAGCCTCAATTAATATGGAATTTAAACTTAGGATAAACCCAGGGCTTCCTGGATGCTAGACCAGCATTCTCCCAGCAGAGTTGCATTCCTAAGTCCTGGCCACCTCTATAGCGTCCCATCCTTGACAGCACCAGCTTTCCCCTTCTCCCTTTGGGTACCCTCTCTCTACTTTGAAGGGTCCTCAAAGGACAAGGACAAGGTTGAACAAACATTTGAGTTGACCATCTCAGTGGCTTGTCCTGTCCATTGGTTCTGTGTCCTGGGCTCCCCCGCAGCCTTTCTTAGTGTGTAGTGCGTGTTCCAGGGCCTAACCACTGGATTCAGGACACAGCCTCGGTCTGTACAGGGCTCTCCCCCATCTCTTCTTCTCATGCTTCCAATCGCTGGTTCTGAGAGGACTTTTGTTGTTGTTGTTGTTGTTGTTGTTCAACTGAGGTTTTTGTTGCTTTGTTGGTTTAGATAGGGTCTCACTATGAAGCTGGCCTGCAACATGCTGTGTGCAGCAGGCTGGCCTTGAACTCATAGAAAATCACCTCCTTCTACGTTATGTGTGTGTATGTGTGTGTGTATGTGTGTGTGTGTGTGTGTGTGTGTGTGTGTGTGTGTGTGTGTATGAGCGCTGGTATTAAAGGCATTTGCCACCACACCTGCTGCTTTTCTATTTTTGAAACAGAGTCTTGGGTAACACAGGGTGACCCGAACCTGCTATATAGCCAAGGATGAACATGAAATTTAACTGAATTCTTATAAACATTTATTTATTATTTATGTAGTACTCTGCCCACAGGCCAGAAGAGGGTGCCAGCCTCCATGGAGTTGCTGGGAATTGAACTGATGATCTTTGGAAGAACAGACAGTGCTCCTAATCCTTGAGCCGTCTCTACAGCCATTAACTGAGTTTTTTAAAAGTGTGTGTATGAGTTTGTGTGTGTCTATGTGTGTGTGTCTGTGTGTGTGTATGTATGTGTGCGTGTGTGTGCGCTCGTGTGCATGTGTATGTGTGTGTGTGTATGTCTGTGTGTTTGTGTGTGTCTATGTGTGTGTGTGTCTGTGTGTGTGTATGTATGTGTGCGTGTGTGTGTGTGTGTGTGTGTGTGTGTGTGTGTGTAGCAATGCATAGCACAGCAAAGGTGTGGAGGGCAGGGGGAACTTGCTGAGATAGGTTCTTTCCTTCCACCCTGTAGATCCCAGGATTCACCCCAGGCCATCAAGCTTGGAGATGAAGCCATCTTAATGACTTTTACAAATCACTTACTGGATTATGATTATGTATGTGTATGTGTGAGTGAGGTCGAGAATGTGCCATGGTGAGTGTATATGAGGTCAGAGGTCAACTCTGTGGAGTTGGTTCTCATCATCGCCTTTGTGTGCATCCTGGAGAACTAAATTCCAGTCACCACCAGGCTGGCACTGCAAGGGCCTTTACCCACTGAGCCATCTCGTGGGCACAACCTCAAATTCCTGATCCCTTTGCCTCTGTCTCCTGAACTACAGGCCAGAGGCTGACACGGCTGCTCTATTCAGTGCTGAGATTTGAAGCCAGGGCATCAAATATACTAGGTAAGCATTCTACAAGCTCCGCTGCATCTCCAGCCATTTATGGTCTTTTTCTTCATTTGTTTCTTTGTTTTGAGACAGGGTCTCGGTATGTAGACTTGTTTGGTTTGGAGTTGCTACGCAGACCAAACTGGCCTTAAATTCATAGACATCTGGCTGCCTCTGCGTCCCAAAGGCTCAGGCTGCTGTGCCTGGAGCATCATCACTGTTCTTGATGATGGTAAATTACATCACACTCTAGGACCTCAGTGTCTCCATCTATAAGTAGAGACACGAACAGTGCTGCATCCTGGGTGTGGAGGTGCTCAACATGGAGTTCCGTGAACTCATAGTCTTAAACCTATTTTATTAGGGTTTTTAATATCTCTACCTCCATTTTTTCACCCACCCCAATCCCTTCCAAAAGCCCAACACCAGGTAGGAGAGAAAGAAGGTTAGTGGGAAGTCTGAGTGTAATTCACATTAGCTACTTCCTTCTGGTTGGGGTCCTTGGGTTCCTTGGGGCAAATCCATCCTTTGTTTTAGAATATTTCTCAACTTCTTCTCATCAAACTGCATCAACAGCAACCAGAAGCAGCAGCCTTCTTTCTTTGAGCCCAGTCTCTCTCCTGGCTCTAGCATTAATTCCTTCTGAGAGTCCCCAGAATTAAACTCTCTGCTGCTAGAAAAGTTCATGCCTTTTTTGGAGCAAGCGGTAGGTAAACCGTCTACTGCTGTGGACAGTCTGGAGCAGCCCCATATCCCACACTTGGGATTAAAACAAAACCGTGCTTACATAAGATAAATGAGTTTTTAAAGGAAGCAAAACTTCCACTACAGGGTTCCAGCACTGAAGAGGTGAAGATAGAAAGTTAAAGGAATTCTCGACCACATAGGGGTTTAAGACTACTATGACTTATATAAGACTATTTCGCACATTCATGTACACACACACACACACACACAAACACACCATAAATAGAACTTCACAATGCTCTGTGAGAATGCAGACTGGACCATTGAAATGGCTCAATGGGAAGACACGAGCTGAGTTCAAACCCTGGGACACACATGGTGAAAGATAAAACCAGACTCCCAAAGGCTACCCTCTCAGTACCACACATATGCTGTGGCATGCACACACAAATAAACAAATGTAACATAAAAAAAAAACCGTGGAAACAATCCATAACATTTTATAAGGTGTTCCTATTTTTTTTTTTGTTCCTAAGTTTTATTTATGAATTAATACAAAATACTCCAGACCAATGTGTCTCAATCCTCGTCCTCCTCCTCCTCCTCCTCATCCTGGTTGATCTGGAAGTAGCGCAATTCATAACTCTCTTTGCTGTTGGCGACAACGCGCAGCCAGTCTCGAAGATTGTTCTTCTTCAAATATTTTTTGGTGAGATATTTCAAATACCTTTTGGAGAAAGGCACCTCAGAAGTGACAGTGATCTTGCTCTTGCTCCGCTCGATGGTCACAACCCCTCCGCCTAGGTTCCCCGCTTTGCCGTTGACCTTGATTCTCTCCTGGAGGAACTGCTCAAAGTTGGCAGCATCCATGATCCCATCTTCTACAGGATGGGTGCAGTCGAGGGTGAACTTCAAAACTTGCTTCTTTTTTTTTTGCCCCCCTTCGCCACAAGCTTTTTCACGGGCGCCATGACGGCAGAGGAGGCAGAAAGGGCGGTGTTCCTATTTTTTAAAAATCTGCTCTGCCTTTCTCCCCTCTATAGCCTTGCCCTCACGGCCCCCATGCCGCCCTGGCCACCAATCTCCTAAACCCTCTGGCTTCTACTACCAGGACAGATGGCACTCAACGTTCTGTTCCAGCCGCTCTTTCCCCACTGTGGACAGCATCTTGACCTGCCTGGCTGGCCGCATTGTCCACATGATGGGGGACTCCACCCTTCGGCAGTGGTGGGAGTATCTGCGAGACACAGTGCCCTGTGAGTGAGCTGCGGGGGGTGGGGGGAGGGCATGAGTGGAGTCACGATAGGCAAAGCCGGAGGGCAATTGCGCGGGTAGAGAGTCCCTTGCTTACTAGAAAGGTGAGGCAAGGTGCTGGGGCTTTTTGACAGGCAAGTGAGGGAAGGAGTGATGGGTTTTTACTTGTTTTATGAGACAGGTTCTCCATATGTGTCTGTCCCTGGTTGGCCTGGAACTCAGTATGTTGATCAAGATGGCCTCAATGTCACCAAATGCACCTGCCTTGTGCATACTGCATGCTGGCCTTAAAGGCATACATCACCAAGGCCAGCTGGAATGAGCTTTAAGAACTCTGTGTGTGTGTGTGTGTGTGTGTGTGTGTGTGTGTGTGTGTGTGTGTGAGAGAGAGAGAGAGAGAGAGAGAGAGAGAGAGAGAGAGAGAGAGAGAGAGAGAGAGAGAGAGAGATATCTCAGATAGCCCAGGCTGGCCTGGAACTTCATTTTTAGCCAAGGATGATCTGGAAGCTCCACTGGCATCTGATGAAATTTCAGGCATATGCTACTACTCCCAGTTTGAGTAATGCTTGGGATATTTTGGATATAATTCTGAGTTGCAGCCTAGGCAAGCTCTCTAGTAACCTAGCCATACCCCTAGCCTGCAAGAATGGAGCTATT
Organism: Acomys minous; assembly: GCF_964271855.1. Taxonomy (NCBI): domain Eukaryota; kingdom Metazoa; phylum Chordata; class Mammalia; order Rodentia; family Muridae; genus Acomys; species Acomys minous. The sequence goes on along the minus strand of NC_140498.1, from coordinate 71,335,163 downwards.
ACCAGCGACTTAACTGTTGAGTTAACCAGAGGCCATGAAAATCGCTGAAGGACAGTGCAACAAACTTTCAAACAATGCAATGTGTGACGATAACAAAAGAGTCATCACTGAGTTTCTAAACAAAATCTTCAGCCAGCTTCTTGTGTATGTGTGTGCATGTGAACATGTGTGTATGTGCACATATGTGTGTATGTGCATATGTGTTTTGGGGGACAGAAAACAATTTTTGCTTTCCCTTTTAGATATAGACCTCTATGGGTTTTTTTTTGTTTTTACTCTGTGTGTGTGTGTGTGTGTGTGTGTGTTATTGTGTGTGTGCACATAGGCACACACTCAGGGTTGTGCACATGTCACGGCACATGTGTGGAGGTCATGGGACAACTTTCAGAAGTCAGCTCACTTCTTCCAGGGATGGAGCTCAGGTCATCAGGCTTGCACAGAAAATGAGTCCTCTCACCTGCCCTCCCACATTAGGTAAGCGTTCTACACGCTGAGCTCCATATTCTGCCATCACTGTTTAGGATCATGGTAAAATACTTAGCACTCGAGGATCTCAGCATCCCCATCTCTAAGTGGAGATGCAAACACTCCTGCAGCCTGAGTGTGGTAGTGCTGTCCTTCACTTCCAGCGCTCTGGATATGATGGTCGGAATGTTAGTAATTCAAGGGCATTCTCAGCTCTAAAGACAGTTAAAGCCTATCATTAGCTACATGAGACTCTGACACACATGTTTTTGTGTGTACATGGTGGCACACATGCTAGCCCTCAATCCTTAAGAATTTTTTTTCTGTACCTCAGCAGCTATAGAACGAATGGCAACCACAAGTCACCATGTCTGACTTTGTAAACTCTGGATTCTGGGGTTGAAACTCTTTATACTTGCAGGCAAGTCTTCACCACTGAGCGACCCCAGCATATCACTGGGGGCTTATAGTCAAGGACTCTACCACTGAGGCATCCCTGCCCCAGTTCCCTCATTGAGAGATCCTAGGCAGGAGCTGCACCACTGGGCCATGCATCGGCCACACCCACAGTGATGATGCACTTGCCTGGGATGCGCAGGTGGTCCAGCGAGGGCCTAGGGAGTGTGTCTCAGCAGTGGGCAGGAGCTGTACCACTGGGCCATGCACTGGCCACACCCACAGTGATGATGCACTTGCCTGGGATGCACAAGGGGTCCAGTGAGGGCCTAGGGAGTGTGTCTCAGCAGAGGACAGGAGCTGTACCACTGGGCCATGCACTGGCCACACCCACAGTGATGATGCACTTGCCTGGGATGCACAGGGGGTCCAGCGAGGGACTAGGGAGTGTGTCTCAGCAGTGGACAGGAGCTGTACCACTGGGCCATGCACTGGCCACACCCACAGTGATGATGCACTTGCCTGGGATGCACAAGGGGTCCAGCGAGGGACTAGGGAGTGTGTCTCAGCAGTGGACAGGAGCTGCACCACTGGGCCATGCATCGGCCACACCCACAGTGATGATGCACTTGCCTGGGATGCGCAGGTGGTCCAGCGAGGGCCTAGGGAGTGTGTCTCAGCAGTGGAGAACTTGTCTAGCACCTGAGAGGCCCCGGATTCCTCCTCCAGCCCTGCAGAAGACAGGAAGGAAGTAGTGGCATCACGGGGAGAACAAGCAGGATTAAACATGGTTCTGTCCCATGGCTCACAACTGCCCGTAACTCAAGCTCCAGGGAATCCGATGCCCTTTCTGACCTCCTCAGGCACCTGCCCTCACTTGCACACACACATGTACGTGCACACACTTGTACACATATAATTAAAAGACAAAAACTTCTTCTGAGTGTAATGGCTCACATCTCCCAGGATCTGAGATACTTAAGCAGGGATGTCTCTGTGAATTTGAGGGTAGCCTAGGTGAGTTTGTTGCAGGTCAGCCAGGGATACACAGAAAGATTCTGGGTCAACAAAATAAGATGGAAACTGGGTAAGGTGCTATGTACCTGCCATTCCAGCAAGGGGAAGCAGAGTCTGAAGGATCAGAAACTCAAGATAATTGTTGGTTTACGTGAACTGTAAGGCCAGCCTGGGCTACCACATTGGTTCCCTATGTTAAAACCTTCTTTCTTCTCCTCCAAACAGCCCTAAAGCCAGTTGATCTACATGTCACTTATCAAGTAGGTCCCCTGATGGCGGTGGAGACTACTCGGGGCATAGTGTTGCACTGGAGGGCACACAGCTGGCCCCTGCGTTCTCTACGGACACCAGTGGCCTCCCTGCACTCTGTGGCCAGAGAACTCCATGGCCTGGCTGGAGGACCCCACACAGTGGTGGTGCTGGGCATAGGAGCCCACTTTACCACTTTTCCTCCTTCCATCTTTGCTCAAAGACTGGCGGGGATTCAGGCATCTGTGAAAGCCTTGCTGGACCGGGAACCCAGTACTCTGGTGATTATCAAACTGGCCAATACTGGCTACAAATCTGTGTATAGCAGTGACTGGTTCACGCTCCAGGTGAACCGCATCCTCCGAGCTGCCTTTGCTGGTCTTCCAGTGGCCTTTGTGGACGCCTGGGAAATGACCTCCAGCTTGGCTCTGCCAGACAACATCCACCCGGGGAAGCTTATTGTCCGCAATGAAGTGGAGTTATTTCTTTCCTTCGTCTGTCCCACCTGAGTGCTAGGAGGCTGAATGGATGGAGAGCCTGGGTGTGGCCATCAGAAAAAGGAACAGCAAATGATAGAAAATGGAAGCGTCTCCTGGCTTACCCACTATAAAACTTTGGTTCCATATTTTATACAGCTCTCTATGTACCACACAGATAAACCTAGTTTTATACAAATGAGGCCATGTTTTATATATTTTCTTCATTTTGAATGTAGGAATATAAGGCGTTGCATGTGGTGTATGTACACACACACACACACACACACACACACACACACACTCACACGCACACACACACAGATATATTTTCCCATGGGTACACAGAAGCCAGAGGCTATCTTAGGTTGTCCTCCGTTGTCACTGTCTTCTTATTCCCCTGTGAAAGGGACTGTCACTGAACCTGGAGCTTGGCTGGCAGACAGGCAGACTCATCATTCTTCTTGTCTCTTTCACCAACTGCCCTGTGGTTACAGGCACAAAATTTATATCAGATTTTACGTGGATTCTGAGCTTGAGAACCACAAGGTCCAAGCACTCTGCACTCTTCTGAGGACTGGAGCAGGGCAGGTCCCCTGCAGAACAAAGGATCAACACAGTGGAAACAACACAGCATTTTAGCCTCCAAGTCACTGTTCTACTCTGTGACTGATTCCTCTGAGGAGGACAAGTAGTTAGAGGAACCCTACTAAAGCCTGGATACTAGTTGGCAGAGCTCAGATGAATCCAGCTCCAAGAGGACAGTGTCTGCTAATCCAGTATATGAAGCAGCTCCCTTCCACAGGTACTCACCCCCAGCACTGCCATCTTAGAAATCCCAAGGCCCCTCAGCCAAGCCTAAAGGAAAGAGTAAAAAACAAACAACAAAAACCAGGACAAGATGGTGCCACCAGAAAGCCCAGACAGCAACAGATACTCTAATGCAGCTGAATTTCAGGAAAAATGACCTTAAAGCCATGCTAATACACTTATTAGAGAATTAGAATGAGGAAATGAATAGATCCTTCCAAGAATTACAGGAAAATACAAACAGAGGACATGGAGGAGAAAAAAACACAGTCAAACAGGCAAAGGAAATGAGTAAAGATGTTCAAGACATGAAAACGATGTTAGAAACAAGAGGACACAAATGGAGAAAACCTTCCAAATGGAACAATTAAAGAAGAAATCAGGAATCAAACAAATAAGTATAACCAACAGAATTCAACAGATGGAGGAGAGAATCTCAGGGGATGAATATACAATAGAAGAAACTGATACAACTCTCAAGGAAAATACTAAAACAAAAATTAGTCATGCAAAGCATCCAAGAAATCAAGGACAACATGAGAAGGTGCAATCTCAGGATTATAAGAGTAGATGAAAAGGAAGATACCAGGTTCCAAGGACCAGAAAATGTTTTCAAGAAAATCATAGAAGAAAATTTCCCTGGCCTAAAGAAAGAGATACCCTTGAACATACAAGAGGCCTACAGAACACCAAGTAGACTAGACTAGACCAGAAAAGAAATTCCTCCCGCCAAATAATAATCAAAACACAAAATCTACAGAGCAAAGAAAAGATATTAAAAGCAGCAAGGGAAAAAGGCCAAGTAACATAAAGACAGACCCATCATAATTACTCCTGACTTCTCAACAGAGACCATGAGAGCCACAAGGGCTTGGACTGAGGTCACCCAGACACTAAGAGACCACAGATGCTAACCCAGACTACCTTATCCAGTAAAACTTTCAATCACCATAGATGTAGAATACAAGATATTTCATGACAAACCCATATTTAAACAATAGCTAAACACCAACCCAGCTCTACAGAAGAGAGAAGGAAAACTCCAACACAATGAAATCAACTACACCCAAGAAAACACAGTATCTAGATGCTCTCACAATAGCAAAACCATAAGATGCACAATCACCACCAACTCCACAATAAAAGGATCCAACAATCATTGGTCACTAATATCTCTTAACGTCAATGGCCTAAACAGGCTTATTAGACAGAAGTACTAAGGTATTGCCCATGATATTTTTGTCATCTGGTCAGTTAATATACAGCCAGAGCTTGGCAAATAGAAGAAGAAGAAGGAGGAGGAGGAGGAGAAGAAGAAGAAAAAGAAGGAGGAGGAGGAGAAGAAGGAGAAAAAGAAATGATATAAGAAATTGATACATTGGTCAAAGAAAATGTCAAATCTAAAAAGTTTCTAACACAAAACATCCAGGATATTTGGAACACTGTTAAAAGACCAAACATAAGAATAATAGGAATAGAAGAAGGAGAAAATTCACAACTCAAATGCCCAGAATATATTTTCAACAAAATCATAGAAAAACCTGGATCTTGGGATTTTCTCTCTAGACAAGGAAACCCAGCTGCAGGAAGGAGTGCACAAAACCTCTCTTTCATTTCTGGGTCTTTCTTGTGTTTCTATCTCAAGCTACTCATTCCCCATCTACTACAACTTTCTGTCCTAGACTCTGACTCAAAGACCAAATTCCAAATGTTTCCTAGTCTTCATCTATACTCTCTGCATTCCCACGTCTTCTGCAACATTCCTTGTCTCTCAAGTCAGGCCAGGTTCCACTCTCAGTGCATCTGAATCCTTCCTGTGCTAATTTATATATGAGGTGAGTTAAAATATTCAATGGTTGAGAAACATTTAATAAAAATTGATTGATTGTGTTGGGTTTAGACCAATCAACTGTACAACTAGGAGTGGGTACTCTTTTCTTGTGAGCATGTGGAATTTCATATAAAACATATGTTCCTTGTCCTTTTAAAAGGCATCTGTGAAATCATAGTAAACAAATTCTAGGTTATATTTAGATGTAATTGTGGGCAATATGTATGAGTTATCATAAAAAAACTTAAAAGAAAATATTTTGGATAATGATTCTCTATGTATCTTGAGGAACATGCTAATGCACCTGCCAATTAGTATCGTGTGGAACATATAGTCCATATAGTTTTATTTAGTGACACAATTATTTCTATAGGCTCTTTACCAGTAAGTTGTTTAAAATTTGTACTTTCCATCATTTTCAAGTCTATGCTTTCCTTTTTGTAAATAAGAAGTTACAGATAATTGCAGAGAATTATAACATGCATAAACTTCAATACCTTTTTGGCACATAATTCTAGTGGGTGTAGAGGCAATAAGAAAAATAATTGTAAAGAAAGTAAGAAATTAATCCTGTGAGCCAGCTTCAGTTCGGCAACAAGGGTGGGCAGTACATCTATTCCTCTATTCCTCTATTGGATGTTGTGTAGCTGTATCATGTGACTGTGTTCGTGGAAATTGGAAGGCAACAGAGTGCATCAACCCTCTTATCTGGGAGAGCCTGTTAAACTTAAGATTCCATGTGATCTGCCTGTACATGCATTCATAATTCAACAAGAGTCTAGGCTGCCTGGATCCGTTCATGGGGCAATTCAAGGGCTACAAGATTCTGACTGTGGGGTTGGTCTTTCTGGTTTTGGTGAGTGTGTTTCTTGCCCCTTGTTGTTTTCGTTACTGCTTCTGCCTGTGTTTGGATTGGGTAAATGCTTTGCCCAATGCTCAGGGAGTGGACTGAGGGAAGCTCTCCTTCGGCCTACTCCTACTCCTGAGAGGTATTTGGGGACACAACTGCAGAGGAGAACATCATTCTAGAAGGAGTGTGAGCAGGTGGCAGGTTGGGGTCCACCAGGGAAGCCAAGCTCAGAAGCTGTTCAGAGACTCCCAAGGAGACTGTTTTTTGAGTGAGTATATGAGCCATTTCTGGAAAGGCCTAAAGAAATGTCTGATGGCCTACACTGGGCACCAGCAGCAAAGTGAGCAATTCTACCTTTGTCTAGGTTGAGGAAGCTAGCTGCTCTGTGAAGGTGGTAATGGTTGTGTTCCACACCAGCAGCTCAAGGTCTCGGCTCTCTCGCCTTTAGAAGCTGTTGTCCTTTCTGTCCAGATTAAGAGAAAGAACACTTGACATGGTTTCCACTTTAGCAGGTCAGCCATTTCTTGAGCCCCTGAAGATTTCTTTTAATGTGATTGTGACCAGTTTCCCTCAGTGCAAGTGTTTAGGGTATTGATCTCTCATGGGAAAAAAAAAAGGATCATTTCAACCCTATAAAATATTTTAAGACTCTGAAAATTCCTCCATTTCTCTGCTCCTTTTAGCAGCTTGTCATTTAACTCCTTACATTCTTGTGGTGTTCCCTGATGTGACAAAGATTCACGTATGCATGGATTACCAGTGTTAATGTAAAGTCTTTTTTTTCCCCCAGAACAGGGTCTCTCTGTGTTAGCCTTGGCTGTCCTGGACTCACTTTGTAGACCAGGCTGGCCTTGAACTCACAGCGATCTGCCCGTCTCTGCCTCCAGAGTGCTGGGATTAAAGGCATGCACTACCATGCCTGGCTTCCTGCCTCAATCTTATGAGTAATAATAGATTACAGAATGTTGCTTCCCCACCCCACCCCCTATCTTCCAACCCCTGCCCCAAGGCAGGGTTTCTCTATGTAGCCCTGGCTATCCTAGACTTGCTTTGTAGACCAGGTTGGCTTCAAACTCACAGAGATCTCCCTGCCTCTGCCTCCCTGAGGGCTGGGATTGCAGGCGTGCGCCACAGAGCCCGGTGTTGCATAATTTGAAAATCATGTGCCGGGGCTAGAGAGATGCCTCGGTGGCTAAGAGTCTGTAGAGCTCCTCTAGATTCCCAGCAGCCATGTCAGGTGGCTCACAGCAGCCTGTAAGCACAGCTCCAGGGAATCTGACATCCCCCGCTTCTTTGGCCACCCCCACATATATCACAGCACACACACACACACACACACACACACACACACACACACACACACACCTTAAAAATAACTATTTAAAAAAAAAATTGTGGAAGGGCAGTGGTGGCACATGTTTTTAATCCCAGCACTCGGGAGGCAGAGGTAGGTGGATCTCTGTGAGTTCGAGGCCAGCCTGGTCTACAGAGTCCCGACCACGCAAGGCTATGTAGAGAGACCCTGTCTTGAAAAACCAAAAAAAGGAAAAGTGTCTAAACCAGGCAAGATGTTATATATTTGCTCGGCTTTGCCCATTATTTACTATTACCTGGGTGGTATTGTGTTGGTTGACTCTGATGCAGATAATTTAGAGAAAATGTTTGGTGAAACAAAAAGAATTTTCTCTTGTTGGGGTTTCGAGATTGCATCTGAAAAAAATACAGAAAGGAGATTCTACCCACTATCTAGGTTATAAAATAAGTCAACAAAAAATTCAGGCATAGAAGGTAGAGATCAGAAGAGATCAATTGCAAACTCTTAGTGTCTTTCAAAAATTAATGGGAGATATTAATTGCCTACGGCCCCTTACTGGATGAACTAATCAAGGGTTAAGTAATTTGTTTTAAATGTTAAAAGGAAATTCAGACTTCACAGCCCAAAACCTCTAACAAAGGAAGTAGAGAAAGAGTTAACTTTAGTAAAAAGAGTTAACTTTAGTAGAAAAAAAAAAAAAGGACTACAAGATGCATATTTGCATAGCATAGATCCCAAGGTGGGTTATATTTTAGTTATTTTTGCCTCCAACTCATTCTCCAACTGGGCTCATTATGCAAAGGTGAGAGGCTGTTTCTGTGGAAGAAGAACATGAGAGAGACTGACCTCACCTCATTTTTAGCAACGTAAGACGACAACTCTCGAGGTGTCTAGTTTGTCCACAGTAATGGCTGGGCCTAGCCATGTGCAATGCACTGGGGCAGTCTTGCCCAGTGCTCAGAACACCACAAACCATCGCTGAAGTCATCTGCCATGGCCAAATCTTCTTGGAGACCTTGGGGGGAGTTACTGGTACGGATTTGGGAAGTCTCTGTCATAATAAGCTTAAATATATTTAATGCCATATTCAGCAGATCTCTAACAAGCTTGAGGGCCAACATATCCGAGCTTAGTCTTTGTCCTTAGCTATTTATCTTGTAAACGTAAAACAGAATGACTGATTAATGCTCACTGCCTCTTGGACTTCTGGGAACAGGAGAGGATACGAAAAGCCAGCAGAGGCTGAGAGAGAGAGAGAGAGAGAGGAGGAGGATCTTGGGTGGCAGAAAAGTAGGGTCAGAGAGTAGAGAAAACACTCGGGAGGCAGAGGCACGTGGATCCCTGTGAGTTCAAGGCCAGCCTGGTCTACAAAGCGAATCCAGGCCAACCAAGGTTACACAGAGAAACCCTGTCTCAAAAACAAAACAAAACAAAACAAAAAAAACAAATGATCAAGGGGTCATCTCTGTGTATGGCATCTTCTCACCAGTGTGCACCCTAGACTCCTATTGGCCAGTGTTCCTCTGGTTAGAATTCCAATGATTTACTGCTACCACCACGTTGCACTTGCATCAGGATAGTATGACAGTGCCCCCCCTCCCCCAGAATATTTTCAATTTTGAAGATCTGTACAAGACTATTCGTCAAGATAGTTCAGTGGGCAAAAGTGCCTGCTGCCAAGCCTGTAGATCTGAATTTAACACACACACACACACACACACACACACACACACACACACACCCCAAATAAATATTTTAAATTTTTTCTGCATTTTACTGAGGCTCACAGAAGATCCAGAGCTGAGCCAGTTCTTGGTCCTAATAAAGGTGCGTGATGCCAGTCACTCTGTCCGCTTTGGAAGCCGCCACCTGGGAATACTGCTCAAGACAAAGCTTGACTGACTCCAGTTCCTTGCCGGAAAGGCTTTCCTGACTGGAGTCCGGTCAAGCGGCCTCCCTGTCTTCGAGTATCAAATCCTCGGAACTCTTGACTGCTTCCCTGACCACCCGAAAGGGGGCTCCGTGGCCAGGAACCACCACATCAGCCACGCCGAGGATCCTCTCCCGGCTCCGCTGCTGAGCTACTGGGTCTTCGCTCAGGGCCTGCCAGGAGTCCTCGTCACCAAGGCGCTCGAACACATCGCCAGCCACCACCACGGTGCCCAGGCTGGTGCCCTCCACTACCACGCTCACGTCCCTCTGTCCTCCGTGGCCCGGCGTGGCCCACACCTGCAATCCCGAGCCCAGTGTCAAGGGCTGCGTTTCACACAGCCCGTGGGGCAGATAGAGGCCCCCGGGAAGGCAGAAGTCATGAGAGACGAACAGAGCAGCCCTGGGAAACAGCCCTAGGTTCCCGATATGATCCGAGTGGCCGTGGGTCCCCACCACCAGAGTCACGTCCCCGGGGGCCACGCTCTGCCTAGCCAGGGCTTCCAGCAGCGCATCCCGAGCCCAGGGGCCTCCGGTGTCCACGAGGATGGGGCCACGCACCGCCTCCTCCAGGGCAGTCTTCGCGTCGCAGTCTGCGGACAGGGCCACTCGGGGGATGGAGTCGGAGGTCCAGGCCCGGGGCAGGACGAGGGTCACCGTGCCATCAGCGCGCACCGCATCGCCTGCCCCCTGCGGCTCCGCGTAGCCGCGCAGCAGAACCGCCACCGAGTAGGAGTCGCTGCGGGCCAGCAGAGGGGTCTCACCGAGCAGCGGCTCAGTGCGCACGGGGCCGCTCATGACAGGGGAAGGGAGATGTGCCCGACCGCCACCGACGTCTGCTCAGTCCCTCCGAATTCCTACGGCAAGCCCGCCACTCGTTTTAAGTCGCAACTCATGGCGGCCACTCCCAGCTCTTAAGGTGGTACCGCCCTCCATCACCACCCCTGCGAAAGATGGTATCGCCCAACCCGCCTTTCCACCCGACCACGCCTTCCTAGGACTTTTTGGTCCCCTTAGGTCTTCACCTACGCACGTTTTAAGAGTATCTTTTCTTTCTTCATTTTAGCTTTAGCTGTTGTCTATTTTGAAACGCAACTATCGCGGTCCTTAAGTCTTTCTTTTTTTTTTTTTCTTTTTTAAACTCTGGGAAATTTCCAAAGTCGAGAAAACCGAGTTATTTTGCCCTTTACGGGCTCCCTTACAAACTATGGAGACCAACACACGTTGTAAAACCCTAATCCCTGTGCAGTTCCCACAGCATGAGGGCTTTTTTGTTTATTTTTGGGTTTTGGTTTTGAGACAAGATTTCTCTGTGTGTCCTCGGATGTCCTGGACTCGTGTTTTAGAACCATGCTGGCAGCAATCCACTCACGTGTGCATGTTTGAAATGGGACTCAAACTGGTTCATAAAAAGTTTAATAGCGATATAGAAAATATGGCACCTGTGAAATATGAAATACGCCACATGTCTAGCCCATCAGCCCTGATTCACCGTCTTCCCGTGTCCCGTTCTTGTTTCCAGCCTGACGGTGCGCAGCCTCATGTTTGCAGTGTGTACTGGTTGCTGAGCGCCTCTTTTTGGCCTCTTACTTCGAGGCAGGGTTTTGTGTAGCTCCGTTTGGTCATCTGCCAAGTGGCTGGATCTTCCTGCCTCCGTCTCTCAGGTGCTGAGATTTGGGAGGTTTTGCCGCCACATCAGGTTTTGTGTGGTCCAGCTCACAACGCTGTCCATGCTAGGCAGGCGCTCTACCAACGGAGTTCCATCCCTGGCCCTTCTCCGGCCTCTTGAGACGGTATAAAATCGACTTCTTTAGGAAGCAAAATGACTTCCCCGCAGCTCGTACCATCACTGACAGCATCACAATCGGTGCTGGTGAGGTGAGCCGTAGAGAAACGTTTCAACACCGTCACCCGTACACACCCGGTCAGTTAAGTGGCTGCATGTGGCTCATCTCTGAAGGCGAAACTTGTCCCTGCTCCTCCCCGCTTCCCCTCCTCTCATGATGCCATTCTGGGGTCCCCCCACCCCCACCCCAGGATCATGCCTGAGATCATACGAAAGGGACAGTGACAAGCCTTTAGGGTGGGGAAGGGAGAGCTCAGAGTCTAGAAAGCTCTCTATGGCCCCTCCTTGGGGTTCAAAAGTCAGGGTCAAAGATCTTCTGGGTCATGCCTGGGATTGCCTGAAGTCTTGGTTATTTCCTCCTCCTCCTCCTCCTCCTCCTCTTCCTCCTCCTCCTCTTCCTCCTCTTCTTCCTCCTGCCCATCACCGATCTTCTCCTTTCCAGTCCAAGTTTCCTGTAGACAAGCTAGGTAGAATGAGAGAAAACACTTTCAGGCTCGATGCTGGGCAGAGGGGAAGCTGGGAGAAGAGCAGGAGCCCCGGTCCCCACACGTACCCGTTTCGGAGGCCGGAAGCACATGACCTTCGCAGAGAAAATGCTGTAGGGGCTGCTCCTGGTGGTGGAAGTACCAGTCTCCCACAACCTCTTCGAATTCCTCCAGCATCGTCTCACACTGGGGGAAGAAGAGCAGGAAGAAGACCTGTCCTGATGGGCTTTGGGAGGCCTCTGCGCGGTCACTCCCTGTCTTCCTGCTCTCCTCGCTGCCTTTTGACAGAGGCGGGAGGCCAGACGGTTACACTTGGCTTACTGGATGTGGAATTCTCTTTTCTTTTTTTTCTTTTTTCCAACCTTCACCAGTATCTTTTACTATGGACTAGTGTATCGACCCTGCTGAGTGGCAAATGCCTGTAATCCCAGTTCGGAGGGCTGGAGAGATGGCTCAGTGGTTAAGAGCCCTGTCTGCTCTTCCAAAGGTCCTGAGTTCAATTCCCAGCAACCACATGGTGTCTCACAACCATCTGTAATGTGATCTGATGTCCTCTTCTGGCTTGCAAGCTAACACGCAGGCAGAGCACTGTATACATAATAAATAAATAAATCTTTTTTGAAAATATCACTTCTTGATATGCTTTTGGGCCTGCTTTAAGAAATGGCACAGTCAGAGCCAGGAGTGGTGGCACATGCCTTTAATTCCAGCACTCGGGAGGCTGAGGCAGGCAGATCGCTGTGAGTTTGAGGCCAGCCTGGTCTACAAAGCGAGTCCAGGACAGCCAAGGCTACAAAGTGAAACCCTGTCTCGAAAAACCAAAAAAAAAAAAAAAAGAAAGAAAGAAAGAAAGAAAGAAATGGCACAATTACCATATTTGACAACGTCCCCTTGATAGGGAGACCTGGTGGCCCTCAGAGGAAGCATAGCAGGCTACCAAGAAGAGACTTGATACCCTGTGAGCATACACAGGGGGAGGAGGTCCCCACTAGTCACAGTCATAGGGGAGGAGAGTAGGGGGTAAGTGGGAGGGAGGGAGGGATGGGATAACAATTGAGATGTAATATGAATGAATTAATAAAAAATGATATTTAAAAAAATGGCACAATCAGGCCAGGTGTGGTGGCGCATGCCTTTAATCCCAGTACTCTGGAGGCAGAGGCAGGCGGATCACTATGAGTTTGAGGCCAGCCTGGTCTACAAAGCGAGTCTAGGACAGCCAAGGCTACACAGAGAGACCCTGTCTCAAAAAAAAAAAAAAAAAAAAAAGAAAGAAAAGAAAAAGAAAAGAAAGAAAAACAAATGGCACCGTCCTCACTCTCTGCCTTCTCCCTACTCAGAGATAGGCATCCCCTACATCGAGTCCTAGGATTTAGATCTCACCTCCCTGGGCAAAGTGGTCATTCCGCCCTACCTGCTTCTTGAGCAATGTGACCTCCACGCTGGGCTCGTCCCACAGCTCCAAAGGGATTCCCAGATCCACTGTCACTCCCTTCTGTACTAGGCCTTTCAGTGTCGCCATGGTCTGGCTCTGGCCCTGAGGGATGAAAAAAAACCTTTAATATCAGTCCAGTCCACCACCCCGTCTCTTCCTTCATCACCACATCGGCTTTATCAACTACCGGAAACTGCAGTGTGTTCTCTGAAAGAGTCTTGCCATAATAAGGGGTACCCCAGACTCAGAGGGAGACTGGCAGACAGCCTGTGAGGATCTTGGATGATGATAGGTCTCCCGTTTCTTCTGAGAAACAGGGTCCCGGGCTGGGGAGATAGCTCAGGTGATAAAATGCTTGGGGACCTTAGTTCAGTCCCCAGATCCACATTATAACCAAAACAAGGGGGCTGGAGAAATGGCTCAGAGGTTAAGAGCATCACTTGCTCCTTCCAGAGGTCCTGAGTTCAATTCCCAGCAACCACATGGTGGCTCTCAGCCATCTAATGCCCTCTTCTGTCATGGCGGCGTAGATGTAGGCAGAGCACTGTATACATAATAAATAAATCTTTAAAAAAAAAAAAAAAACCAAAGAGGGCTGGAGAGATGGCTCAGAGGGTTAAGAGCACTGGCTGCTCTTCCAGAGGTCCTGAGTTCAATTTCTAGCCAACCACGTGGTAGCTCCATCTATAATGAGATCTGGTGCCCTCTTCTGGCAGGCACACACATGCAAGCCAGGATGTTTGAGACCAGCCTGGTTTACAGAGTGAGTTCCATGACAGCCAGGGCCACACGAAGACACCTTTTCTTGAAAAATCAAAACCAAACTAAAAAGCCAAGGTGGATGGCTCCAGGGAACGACACCCAAAGTTGTTCTCCGGTCCCTCTACACGCATGCAGGCATGCACGCATGCACGCACGCAGGTGAACATAAAAGGACATATGCAAGACTTTGGGGGAAAAGAATAAAGACAAAGTGCCCTTCCTAAGAAGCAGCTGACCTTGGCATATCTCAGTGAGCCCTTGCGCTCAGCGTGTACACTGTAATCCAGGATCCGCTCACATAAATTCTCCAGAGCCTCCTCCAGCCTCGTCTCCCTGTGGGAACAAGGAAAATAAGACCCCGTGATGTTTCGGGGACCGCTGCAGCTCCTCTGGGGCCGGTTAGAAGGCGGAGACGAGGCACCAAGACTCACGAGCGGCTGTAAAGCACGTGTCTCTTCCTCTTGCCCGTGTCTAGCACGTGCCCCAGCTCCAGCACTTCCCGAGATCGGCCGGTGCGGCTCAGCTCTTCCTGTAGCTCCATGCTCAGCAGCTTACACACTGGTAGGAAGGAGACACCCAAGGCGGGGGATGTCAGATGACAGAAGGCAAGTGACCATACCGGGGGTCACTCTGCCCGTGCTCCAAGGCAGCAGAGCATACAAACATACCCTCTGGAGGCCGAATGACTTAGAAGACATTACTGACTCAATCTCAGGAGCTGCGCGTGACGCTCTTGCTGTGCCTCAGCTCCTTCTCCTCTGAAACGGGGATAAGACTGGGCGTGTCCCTTATAGAGGTGTGACGATGATCACACCGATCACACCTCATCAATATATGTGAAACCCTGAGAGTCATTTCTGGCATCTAGCGAGCACTTGGTGGTCACTCTGATTTTATGTATTGAGCTACTTTCATATGTACTTCCGGGTACAGAGAACATAAAGCCAGCGTGATTTGTCCACGAGACATTGCCAGTGTAGTCTGGGAGTGGGCAGAAGGTGGCGCACACCTTTAATCCTAGCACTCGAGAGCCAAAGGCGGGCTGATCTCCATGAGTTCGAGGCCAGCCTGGTCTACAAATCGAGTCTAGGACAGCCAAAGCTACACAGATTAACCCCGTCTCGAAAAACAAAGAAAACAAAACAAAACAAAACAAAAATAGGCCAGGCGTGATGGTGCACACCTTTAATCCCAGCACTCACGAGGTAGAGGCAGGCAGATGTCTGTGAGTTCAAAGCCAGCCCGGTCTACAAAGGGAGTTCAGGACAGCCAGGGCTGTTACACAGAAAACAAATAAAATGTATATATAAGACAATTACAACTCTCCTCCCTCCACCCCGCCAAAAAGTTGGCTTAGGATCTGAGGAAATAGTTCAGTAAGTAAAGTGCTTGTAAGCCGGAGGACCTGCGTTCAAGGCCTCAGAACCTACATAAAGTGTTAGGCAGTGTGGCCGGCACACGTGATGCCAGTGTTCTGCCATGAGAAGTAGAGACCGCTGGCTTATGTGGTTAACTTCCAGGGGAATGAGAAAACCTGTCTCAAACTACAGGTAGATGTCTCTCCTGAAGGAATGACGCCCGTGGCTGACCTCTGACCTCCACATGTGTGTCATCCAGGTGTACGGACACACACACACACACACACAAGGTCTCTGTTGGACCATAAAGGTAATAAAGCAAGCGTGTCAAGGTTAGTGCCTGTGTTTAGGAAGATTAAGAAGCCCTAGGAGATGCCAGGCAGTGGTGGCGCCCACCTTTAGTCCCAGCACTCGGGAGGCAGAGGCAGGCGGATCTCTGCAAGTTCGAGGCCAGCCAGGACTACACAGAGAAACCCTGTCTCGGCGGTGTTGGGTGGGTGGGGGTGGGAGGATGGGGGGATGGAGAGAGGGGGGCACATGTGCAAATTGAAGTGAGAATTAGAATCAAGTCAAGAGTGACAATGATAATAAATGCAGCTGGGTGTACGGTGAAGTGACAAAGTGTTGTGGGGTCTCCTGAAATCCAACACAACTCCAACACCAGCTCAATGCAGATGACAAAAATTGACTGTAATCAAGCCGCTACTGATCTATCAGGGCTGCAGAACAGACTTGGGAGCTGAACTGCGACCCTGAAGGGACGTTGTACAGCATATTTAAAGGATGAAGCCATAAAGCGAGGGGCAGCAGGGTGGCCTGTAGCACTGTTCAGTCATGTTTTGACATAAGGGGTTGAGCAAGAGAGTTGCCATCGCTCATGATAGGAGAAGGTTCCTTGGCCTGGGAACATGAACTTTGATTGACCCTGCCAGTAAGATGGCGAAGTCAGTCCTTGGGACAGTCTCAGACAGCTGTCTCCTTACAAGTTGTCTCTGAGAGCCCCTGCGGGTGGTGGCGCACACCTTTAATCCCAGCACCTCAGGAGGCAGAGGCAGGTGGATTGATGTGAGTTCGAGGCCTGCCTGGTCTACAAAGTGAGACCACGACAGCCAAGGCTACACAGAGAAACCCTGTCTCAAAATACCAAAACAAAGAAAACAAAACAAGTTGTCTCTGAGATGGCGTGGACTCAAAACAACTGTTTCCGTACAACTGAAGTTATTTTGCTATTGGAAGTCCTTGGCAACCCTAGGGCCCGGGACTTTGAACTTAGTTTTTCCCTCTATGATTAAGTGGAATCTGAAAACAAAATGTTAGTACTTAGAATCAGTTTTTTGTTTGTTTTGTTTTGTTTTGTTTTGTTTGCTTGTTCCCAAACAAACAAACCCAAGGAAAAAGTTAATGTCAGGAAGGCGACAAAACAAGGAACCACAGGGCATTCGGTGACCCGGGCCCCTCACAGATGGGGGACCTTTACTAATGTAGTCAGAGACCGTGCTGTTTACTGTAAAAATCCCTACAGTGCACCCCAACTGCTAAGCCTCACACCGATGGGCAACTTGTAAGTGGTGCAGTTTCTCCAGTCTTTTGTTTATGAGCCTCAGCTGCCGACTTACTCATCTTTAAATCCCCGAAGGGGGTCACCAGGCCTGTAATTTGAGAGCGTCTCTGCCAGGGCGGGGCACAGGATGTTTATAAGGTATGAACATTACACCCCATCCAGGTAGGCTGTCCAGATTTTTAGGTCTGGGGGTTACCAAGAGGGGAGACGCGCTGAGGAAAAGATGCTCCGCAGTCAGCCTGCGTTAAGGTTCTTGAACTACAATTCCCACAATTCATTAGTGTTGCCCAAGCCTGCAAAGAAAAACCTGGCTCCTTCTGGATGTCGCCTGGGAAATGTAGTGCCACTTTAACCCTGATCGCCATTCAAGCGCTACCAAGCTCCAGAAGAACTTCTGTCAAGATGGTCGGGTGACCCATCTATCCGAATTCATCTGCCCCAGGCTAGAGTTAGAGAGTTAGGAGGCAGGATAGGGAGATGCACATAGGAACTGCTCCATTTCTGTACCTTCGCATTTGCTGGGCAAACGTTCTGTGTCATCCTCCTCCTCTTTGGTCCTCCCAGCCCAAGCACCGTAAGCTGCCAGGATGAAAAACAGTATTTCCAGGCGCACAGGTCCCATGACGAAACGCAGTCCGCACAAAAACACAACCACCGTTTGCCTTCAGACCAACTTCTGGAAGGCAGCGGGCCCTTTAAATTTAGACGCAACTCGCAGCAAGCTTTTTTTTGGGGGGGGGGGGGAAACTCCGTGATGAAACCGTCAGCGCATGCTCACAGCTAGCCTGGAAGTGGGTGGAGCGTCATGGCTCTGAGCTTCCCCGCCTCAGTTTTGTGGCGCCTCCTGAAGGTCCTGGCAGCTGGGTAGTGAAGAAACAAACTGAAGTAATTAGAGTGCAATAACATGATCTTCACACATGCACGCATAAAGTAATTTTTATATAATTTTAGACTATGAGACCATATGATATAATTTGAAGTAGGGAAGAACAGCGATAACCTCTTGGCTTCTGCCAGGACCTTACTCCTGTCAGGGGGCGGGGCCAAGATGGCGCCGAGCGCCGGGTGAGCGGCGCTTTGGCAGCGGTGAGAGGCTTTTACTGCTCCCGGTGCTTAGCTGGCGGGGGAAGGTCTGAGGTGTAATCCGGGAGGAGACCCTTAGAAAGGGCCCATATGAGGACTGGGAAGAGGACGGTTGGTTGTGTGTCCGTGCTCGTGGGGACCCCGTGCGTGCTTGCACTGGGGAGGATGATGTTGGGGAGATGTAGATTGTGAACCTCCTGTAAGCGCTGCCCGGGGAGGAAAAAAAAAAAATCTTCGAATCACTTCTCTGCTGAGGAAAACGGTGCACAGATCTAGCTCCAAGTTATCCGTGCTCTGAGAAGTCTTCCTGTCGCTTCCACTGCTCTGAGAAAACTCCCGAGGCGGTTAAAGAGTGTTTTGTGAACACTTAGAGGCAGAGGGTACCGCAAGGGACTGGGACCCGACTACTTCTGGTATACCTGGCTCCAGGTACAGAGTATGTACTGAATAATTGTATTTCCTGTAGACAAGATTTAACAAACGTCTGAGAAGACCTGGGATGGCTTGAAAAGAAGCAGTGCCCTTTGGCCTCTTTTTTTTTTTTTTCCCCCATCTCCCTAGCAACCCTGAACACTTTTGAGGTGGATGTTCCTCATGCCCCGTGCCACACAGGCTCCTTTTGACCACAGAGTAAACTCCAAGCTCGAGTCTGTGTCTTTTTCATTTTGGTAATCGTTGTACCAAGTATTTATTGGTCACTTAACACCTTTTCAGACTGGCAATTCAGTTTCTTTAACACTGTCTCAGTCATCAATCTAGGCACCAGATAGGTCAGTGAACATAACAGACACGTTTCCTGTCCACTGGTGGGGGAGGGACAAAAAGGAACGATGGCCAGGGCTTGGTGCTGCACAGCTGAGTAAGGCAGGAGGATCTGAAATTCAAGGCTTCAGAGTGAGTGACAGACGAGCCTCGGCGACTTACTGAGACCTAGTTGTAGAAGGGTTGCTTAACATGTGGAAGGCCCCAACTTTAATCTAGAGTGGTTTTTTTTTTGTGTGTGTGTGTGTGTGTGTGTGTGTGTGTGTGTGTGTGTGTAGCAAAGAAGTAATCCCAGCATTTGGGAGGTGGAGACCAAAGGAACAGGAGTTAAGACCAGCGTTGTCTACATAGTGACTCTGAGGCCAGTCTGGGCTACAGGGGACCCTATCCCTAAAGAGAGGTGGGTGGGTTCAGCTAGTCAGCCTAACACATTTAGGAAAAACACAACAAAATCTATAAAACTGCCGGCCATGGTCGTGCACGCCTTTAATCCCAGCCTTCAGGGAGGCAGAGGCAGGTGGATCGCTGTGAGTTCGAGGCCAGCCTGCTCTACAAAGCAAGTCCAGGACAGCCAAGGCTACACAGAGAAACCCTGTCTCACAACAACAACAACAACAACAGGCTATAAAACCAAGTGCGTATCTTTCAGATTTAAAGGACAGTGAGGAGGATGGTGTGACAGGTAAGGTGGGAGAAGGAAGCTTAGAGGTAGGACGAGAGAAATGAAAGAGAGAGGAAAGGGGCCTGGGAGACACTTTAGACAGGAGTTTACTACGTAGCCCAGGCTGGCCTCAAACTTGGTATCTCTCTACCTCAGCCCCAGGAGTGCTGGGGTTACAGGTGACTACCATGTGGGGGTCTCACTCTGAAGCCTAGTCTGGTATGAAACTCAAGGCAGTCCACTGAAATGACAAGTGCTAACCCCAAGCCTGGACAGGAGACAGATTTTGTTGTTGTTTTTGAGACAGGGTCTCTCTGTGTAACCTTGGCTGTCCTGGACTCGCTTTATAGACCAGGCTGGCCTCAAACTCACAGCGATCCACCTGCCTCTGCCTCCCCACGTGTTGAGATTAAAAGTGTGTGACGCCACGTCTTGGAAGGGTCTTATGGCAAAAAGAGAACCCTTACAGCAAAGAAATGGTAATCTAGTTTCTATGTTGACAGCAGCGCTTTGGTTTTAAGGAGTAAATGCCAGAAGGCTAAGATGGAAGCAGAGATTACCTTACCCAGAGACTTGGAGTTCAGCAGGTGATAGATGATTGTCCCCTAGGCCAGAACGGGTCTGGTTGGGCTGCTTGGTGGGGGTTTTGAAACCGTGCTGGGAATCAGACCCAGGCCCTTGTGCCTGCTAAGTACTCTACCACTGAGCCACATGCTCTAGCCCTTTCTTGGTGGATTTGATTCAAGGGTCCAGGTAGGAATGAGTTGTGCTCGATGTGGTGACCCATGCCTATAGTCCCATCACTTGGGAGGTGGCAGTACTAGGACTTAGTTCAGGGTCATCCTCAGCTACATGTAGAGTAAGAGACTAGCCTGGGCTACAAGAGGCTCTATTTAAAAAAAAAAAAAAAGTACAGGACTTTAATCACAGTACCCAGGAGGCAGCAATAGTCTGATCTTTCTGAGTTTGAGGTCAGTCTGGTCTACCGAGCAAGTACCAGGTCAGCTAGAGCTGCCTCATGTGGTAGGGATGGGAGACAGACTGGTCTGGAGATGTTGATCAATTGTTGCGAATATTTGCCCAGTATACGCAAAGCCCTGAGTTTCTTTTTCTTTTCCGTTTTTCTTGTCTTTCTTTTTTTTTGTTTTGTTTTGTTTTTCCAAGATAGTGTTTCTTTGTGTATCCTTGACTGTCCTGGACTAACTTTGTAGACCAGGCTGGCCTTGAACTCATATCAATCCTCCTGCCTCTGCCTCCTAAGTGCTGGGATTAAAGGCGTGCACCACCACGCCCCGGCTGAAGTCCTGAGTTTCATCCCCCAGCACCACAAAACTGGGTATGGAGGTTCCTGTCTGTAATCCCAGCCTCAGGAGGGATAGAGGCGAAAGGCTCCAGAGGCGAGGTGTGCTTTCATTACAGAGTTTAAGGCTGGGCTACAGAAATCCTGTCCCCAAAAGTAGGAAGAAACAAACAACAACAACCAAAAAATGTCACTGGGCGTGTTAGTGCATGCCTTATAATCCCAGCGCTTGAAAAGCAGAACCAGGAGGCTGGAGATTAAAGTGTCTAGGTTACACACAGAGCCCCTGTGTCAAGAAAAGGACAAGCCAAGCTGTTGGATGGTAGCGTTGCTCCGAAGATGAGTTGAAGTTGAAGCAGGCTGGGAAAGAACTCAGATTTAGGATTTTAATTGTTTTTCTTCTTGGGGGGGGGGGGTGTTTTGTTTTGTTTTGTTTTGTTTGAGACAGGGTTTCTCTGTGTAGCCTTGGCTGTCCTGGACTCACTCTGTAGACACCAGCTGGCCTTGAACTGAGATCCACCTGCCTCTGCCTCTGAGGGTCGTGATTCAAAGCGTGCACCACCACCTCCTGGGCGCGAATTATTTCTCTCTTTTCTCTCTCGTCCCGTCCCGCTCCCAGGACCTCCACCTCTCCACCCTGGGGTGGCAACCTTCCAGGGACAGGAGTTGACATTCCAGCATGGCCGAGGAGAAGAAGCTGAAACTCAGCAATACCGTGTTGCCTTCCGAGTCCATGAAGGTGGTGGCTGAATCCATGGGCATTGCCCAGATTCAGGAGGAGACGTGCCAGCTGCTGACAGATGAGGTCAGCTACCGGATCAAAGAGATTGCCCAGGTAACCCTCCTGCCCTGCTTTGCTTTGTATTAAAGCTCCGACTTTTTCTATGTAACAGAAGAGAGAACCTTCAGCTTCTGGTCCTCCTGCCTCCTCCTCCCACTGCTAGGATTGCGTTACTACCAACCAACCATGACCTGTTCACATGATGGTGGGGATTGGACTCGGGTCCCCTGTGCATGCCAGGCGTGTGCTCTACTCACTGAGCTATATTCCTCAGGGTCTTAGATTAACATCTCAGCCGGGCGCTGATATGTCACACATCCTTAATCCCAGCACTCGGAGGCAGAGGCAGGGGCGCCTCTCTCAGTGAGTTTGAGGCTAGCCTGGTCTACAGAGTGAGTTCCAGGCCAGCCAAGGCTAACACAGAACCAAATAAATAAAGAATCAAAACAAAACAAAAACCCCTCTTTTCTCCTTTAGGATGCTTTGAAATTCATGCACATGGGCAAACGACAGAAGCTCACGACCAGTGACATTGACTATGCCTTGAAGTTAAAGAATGTGGAGGTGATTTGGACGGCCTCAGAGGGGACAGGAGGCTTCAGAGTAGGAGGACAAAGTGCATGCAGCCATGGCTCCTCTGAGATGTTTCTCACGGCTTTCTCTGTCTCCCCCCCCCCCCCACGTAGCCATTGTATGGCTTCCACGCTCAGGAGTTCATCCCCTTCCGTTTC
The DNA here is from genome assembly GCF_964271855.1 of Acomys minous. Lineage (NCBI taxonomy): Eukaryota > Metazoa > Chordata > Mammalia > Rodentia > Muridae > Acomys > Acomys minous. Next base: position 71,313,060 of record NC_140498.1, on the reverse strand, counting down.
GCCTCTGGCGGGGGCCGGGAGCTGTACTTCTATGAGGAGAAGGAAGTGGACCTGAGTGACATCATCAACACCCCTCTGCCTCGGGTGCCTCTGGACGTCTGTCTCAAAGGTGGAGGGAGGGGAGAGCTGGGTGCGCAGGGAGGAGGGAAAGGAGGCCTGTGGTTGGGAGGACCCTCACCAGTGAAGAAACAAAGAAGCCCCCAGCGTGAGGTTCCCTGGTGAATGGCAGGAAGGGGACCAGGAAGGGATATACACCTCCCTTCAGACGGGGTGACGCCCCAGTGTCCATGCCCAGCACCTCAGCTTGCCATCTTCCTTACAGCTCATTGGCTGAGCATTGAAGGCTGCCAGCCGGCTATACCAGAGAATCCACCCCCAGGTAATGCTGTCCCCTCGCCTGACTATGCGTTATTCTCCCTTATTCTCCTGGTCCCCCACCCCTGGTCCTCGAGGGCCCCTTCTGCCTTCTCGTCACTCCCACTGTGACCACTTTCCCACCAGCTCCTAAAGAGCAGCAGAAAGCTGAGGCCACGGAACCCCTGAAGTCAGCCAAGCCAGGCCAAGAAGAAGATGGACCCCTGAAAGGCAAAGGTCAAGGAGCGGCTGCCGCTGATGGCAAAGGTCAGTTTGCAGGCCAGGTATCTTCTACTGTTATCCCAAAACCAGATGGTCCTCAGTGAAGTGGTTCAGGTCAGGGACAAAGAAACCCCAGAAAGGCCCAGAAGCCTACAAAAGGGCCACAGGTTGTTATTAGGGATTGTTTTGTACAGAAGCCTCTTCTGGAACATGTGTGTATGTATGTTCGTGTGTACAGGCACAGGTGTGTATGTGTGTGTGTGTGTGTGTGTGTGTGTGTGTCTAGGCCAGAGGATCATCATAGTTATCAGTGTTCATGTGCTGTCTACCTTGGTTTTTAGAGACAAGTCTCAATGTCCTGGAAATCTTCAGTTAGCCTAGGCTGACCAGCCAGGGATCTACCTGGCTATCCCTCCATTGGGATTATAAGCATGCACTGCCATGCCCACGATGGTGATGATGATGATGATGATGATGATGATGATGATGTTGTTGTTGTTGTTGTTGTTCTGGGCAATGAACTCAGGTCCTTGTGGTTATAAGTTATAAGGCAGGCAGTTTACTGACTGAGCTATCTCCCAAGCCCAAGTTTTCTTTCTCAACCCTGTCTCCCAATCCACACAGGAAAGGAGAAGAAAGCACCTCCCTTGCTGGAGGGGGCCCCTTACCGCCTGAAGTCCCGCAGCATTCATGAGCTGTCTGTGGAACAGCAGCTGTATTACAAGGAGATCACCGAAGCCTGTGTGGGATCCTGTGAGGCCAAGAGAGCGGTAAGCCTGCCCTGTGGCCTGCCTCCACACCGAGGGTGAGCCTTCCCTACAGTGAATGGTCCCTCTGACTCTTTGCCCCCTTCCACAGGAAGCTCTGCAGAGCATTGCCACGGACCCAGGGCTCTATCAGATGCTGCCACGGTTTAGTACCTTCATCTCAGAGGGGGTGAGAGAACCGGAAACGGCCAGACCCAGGCTGAGGCTCCGAAGGCATCTGTCTGAGGGGTTTCTCTGCGCTGCTCACCAGCTTTTCCTCCCCTAGGTCCGTGTGAATGTGGTTCAGAATAACCTGGCTCTGCTCATCTACCTGATGCGCATGGTGAAGGCCCTGATGGACAACCCCACACTGTACTTAGAGAAATATGTGAGTGGTCTCGCCCACCTCCTGGCTTTTCCAGTGTCAGGGACCCTTCTGCCGACTGCACCACAGGAGCTTGGGTACCAGTCAGAACCGGCTAACGGCCCTTGGTCTCCCTAAGGTGCATGAGCTGATTCCAGCAGTAATGACCTGCATTGTGAGCAGACAGCTGTGCCTGCGGCCAGATGTGGACAATCACTGGGCCCTCCGGGACTTTGCTGCCCGTCTAGTGGCCCAGATCTGTAAGCATTTCAGCACAACCACCAACAACATCCAGTCCCGAATCACTAAGACCTTTACCAAGGTAAGTACCAAAAATGTATCAGATGATGCAAACTACCCTCCCAGGGCTAACCCGGGGAAAGAGGGTGAGAGCGTCATCATCCGCTGTGGAAATGACACCGGAACATGGGGCAGAGGTTGGACTCAGAGAGATGGGGTCTAAGGGACTTGAACCTCTATGTCTTTTTGTTTGTTTGTCGAGACAGGATTTCTCTATATAATAGCCCTAGATGTTCTGGAACTCTCTTTGTAGACCAGGCTGGCCTTGAACTCACAGAGATCTGCCTGTCTCTATCTCCCAAGTGCTGGGATTAAAGGCATGCACCACCATGCCCGGCTAAACTTCTATGTCTTTTTTTTTTTTTTTTTTTGAGACAGGCTTTCTCTGTGTAGCCTTGGCTGTTCTGGATTCACTTTGTAGACCAGACTGGCTGTGAACTGACAGTGATCCATCCACCTGCCTCTGCCTCCCAAGTACTGGGATTAAAGGCATGCACCACCTTGCCTTAACCCTTTGTTTATAAGTGATGCCAGCCCTTAGCAATTAGCTTTTTCTTTTTTTCTTTTCTTTTGGGTGAGGGGGTGGGGCATGGGGGGAGCGGGGCGCAGTTTGGGTTTTTCCAGACAGGGTTTCTCTGTGTAGCCCTGGAACTCGCTCTGTAGATCAGGCTTGCCTTGAACTCAAGAGACCCACCTTCCTCTGTCTCCTGTGAGTGCTGAGATTAAAGGCTTGTACCACTACTGCCCGGCAGCCTTTTCTTTTTGAAAGTGTGCCATGTCAGGCTGGAGAGGTGGCTCAGTGGTTAGAGCACTGGCTCCTCTTCCAGAGGTCATGAGTTCAATTCCCAGCAACCACATGGTGGCTCACAACCATCTGTAATGGAATGATTCCTTCTTCTGGTGTGCCTGAAAACAGAACACTCATGTACCTTAAGTAAATAAATAAAGTGTGCCATGTACCCCGGGCAGGCTTTAAACTTGCTATGTAATTGAGGATGGCTTTGAACTTCTCATCTTCCTGTCTGCCTCCTGTGCACCAGAATTACCATCGTATACCACCAGACCTGGCTTAGTTAACCCTTCTGAACCTTTTCATCTGGATTTTTCTTCTTCCTCTGCAGAGCTGGGTAGATGAGAAGACCCCGTGGACAACTCGATACGGCTCCATCGCGGGTCTGGCAGAGCTGGGACATGATGTCAGTCCCCTGGGGGAAGAGCTGGGAGAGGGGCAGTTCTGCGTGGGGTGGGAGAGGCCTCTGGAGACCTTCTAACTTGGGCTTTTCCCCTTCCTTCCCATCAGGTGATTAAGACGCTAATTCTGCCAAGGCTGCAGCAGGAAGGGGAACGGATCCGCAGTGTTTTGGACGGCCCCGTCCTGAGCAACATTGACCGTATCGGAGCAGACCATGTGCAGAGCCTTCTCCTGGTGATGAGCCCCACCATGCCTCCCCTGCTCCCCTACCACCCCCAGCTGCACCTCTCGCTCCCCACAGACACGGCTATGGTGTTTAGCAAGCACGAGGCACATCCTACTCTTACTCTTTGAAGGCCAGGACTGTTGTGCACACGGAAAGCTAGGCACAACAGGGGCAAGAGGCCTTGACAGTCAATAGCTTCTGGGCTGCACTGCCCTCATCCTGCTTATCTCAGCCTTTGGCTCATTCTGCACAGGGCACATAAACACCCTGTGCATGTCATCGATAGACACAGAAAATCCTGTTCACACCAGCTGGTCCTTACGGAAGGACGCTGTCTTTTATTTGTTGACTCTTATAGATGGGGTCTTTCTATATAGCCTTGGCAAGCCTGGAACCTGAGAGGTAGACCATGCTGGCCTTGCGCGGTCCTGCTCCCTCTGTCTTCTTGAGTGCTGAGATTACAGGAATGTACCACCACACCCCTAAGATTATTCCTTTTTATTTTATTTTTTTGAGACAGGGTTTCTTTGTGTTACCCTGGCTGTCCTAGACTCGCTTTGTAGACCAGGCTGGCTTTGAACTCACAAATATCCCACCTGCCTCTCCAAGTGCCGGGTCCTTTTTATTTCTAAAAGTGTGAGTGTGTGTTTATGAGTGCACACCATGCGTACAGGTACTCAACAACAGCCAGAGGAAGGTGACAAATCTAGAACTGGGATTCCAGGTGGCTCTGAGCCACCAATCTCTGGAAGAGCAAGTTCTCTACAGCTCTGAGCCACCTCTCCAGTCCCCATTCTTTTTCTTACACTGCTGGGAGTTTAACCTAAGGCCACATGCATGTTCGCAAAGCACTCTGCCACTGAGCCATATTCTCCTTGGATCTCAGCCCTCCGCAACACACACACACACACACACACACACTTTGAGCTATGCCATCTGCCCAGGCTACCCTGGCGTTCTCCGTGTAGCTCTGACTGGTCTAGAGTTCAGTAACCTCCCTGCTTCAGCTTGAATGCAGGGGCTACACACCCCCCCAGCTCAGATGCCCTCCCTGTGCATGCACTTTTCACTGTGGCTTCAAACAGTAGCAGTGGATAAGCTACTCTTTCGCCTTTGCCGTAGAATGCCAGCCCTCACTTTGCCTTCTCTGCAGAAACACTGTGCCCCAGTACTGGCGAAGCTACGCCCTCCACCTGACAATCAGGATGCCTACCGAGCAGAATTTGGGTCCCTTGGTCCTCTTCTCTGCTCCCATGTGGTGAAGGCCAGGGCCCAGGCTGCTCTACAAGCTCAACAGGTCAACAGGACTACGCTTACCATCACACAGGTCAGCTACTGAGGGAGGAGGCTGACAGGAAATGCACAAGGCCCCCCATTTGGGATAGGACTTGCCATAGCCAGCAGTCTCAGGGAGCACACCCCACGCCTACCCCTAGTGAAGAGCTACTAAAACCAAGAGCAACCCAGGTTGTTCTTCCATGTTGACATTTTCTTCCTGTCTCTCTTCATAGCCTCGGCCCACACTGACCCTCTCACAGGCCCCTCAGCCAGGCCCTCGGACCCCTGGCTTATTGAAGGTCCCTGGCTCCATTGCCTTGCCTGTCCAGACACTGGTGTCTGCGAGAGCTGCTGCCCCTCCTCAGCCTTCTCCTCCTCCAACCAAGTTTATCGTAATGTCCTCATCTTCCAGTGCCTCATCGACCCAGCAGGTATGTGGAGCCAGGGTGAGGGATGTGACCAACACCCCAGGGAAGCCTCCAGGTAGAGCCTAATCCCTCCAGGCCCAAACTCAGAAGGTGGAAGGGCCACTTGTCCTAACAAATGGAAAGCTTGGAGTCTTGGAAGCCTCAAGCTAGCACCAGTCTCCTGAGTCTTGGCCATTCACAGGGGAGCAGAGGGTGTGGGTCAACAGCCTGGAGAGGGATGCTGGGGAAGCAAAGGCAACATGACCCCAGGCCTTCCTTTCTCCCCTAGGTCCTGTCCCTCAGCACCTCAGCTCCTGGCTCAGGTTCCACCACTACCTCTCCCGTCACCACAACAGTTCCCAGCGTGCAGCCCGTTGTCAAGTTGGTGTCCACTGCCACCACTGCGCCCCCAAGCACCGCCCCTGCGGGTCCTGGCAGTGTTCAGAAATACATCGTGGTCTCCCTTCCCCCGACAGGGGACGGCAAAGGAGGCCCCCCTTCTCATCCGTCTCCAGTCCCCCCTCCATCTTCTTCACCATCCCCACTTGGAGGCGGTGCCCTCTGTGGGGGTAAGCAGGAAGCTGGGGACAGCCCCCCGCCAGCTCCAGGGACTCCAAAGGCTAACGGCTCCCAGCCTACTGGACCTGGCTCCCCTCAGCCTGCGCTGTGACAATGTCACTTCTGCAGATTCCTGCACGCACAGGGATCGAGTGAGGGAGGAGGGAGTGAGCTGTTCCCCCGGTGACTTTCTTTTTAGATACTGTACAGTACGTTCCTCAGAATAAAAGTTGGATTTGTAAGTTTGTGAGCCTCCCTGCGCCACATAACAACAGAAGGGGCGAGTCCGAGAGCTCTTCCTGGTCTTGGGTCTCTTCCTGTCCAGATCTTTATAAAAGTCACAAGAAAGAAAATGTCCTCTTCCCGAATTCAGCTGTGCCAAGTTTGCTGTTCATATCCTTGTTTGGGGAGCTTCAAATCCGAATTACGTAGGCATTGCTGTGGCTCAGATGTCGCACCCACTTGTGAGGGTTGGCACTACCACAGGTGCTAAAGGACAGTCTGAGGAATCGAACCTGGAGGCCAGAGCACGTGTGCCGAGGGAGTTCAAAGGAGAGGCTGGCAGGACCCAGCCCCAAGGGGGGCGCCGAGGGGGAGGGCCCTTGGCTGGGAGGCCCCTGCAAGCCAGGGACATCCATCTGTAAGTGAAAGATGTGAGGGAAGATGGGAGGATAGACAGTGACAGACAACTACCAGGTACCAGGGGACCGGGCTGTGGCCCAAGGGGCGTGAGGATCAGCCGTGCATACCTGAAAGAGGCCTGAGAGTTGAGAGCCTCCTTGTACCCGGGGCAGGTCCCAGTGGAGGGCACCTTCTGCCAGCTCTGCCTTCTGATCTGGGCTGCTCAGTTCCTGAGACAGGCTGGAGGGCGAACAGGGAAGATGCTGAACTAAGGGGCTACTTCCTTGGTAGAGCAGAGGCTCCACCCAGGGAGTCTCCCCAGCAAGCAAGCACACTGACCTGACTACCCCTCGAGGCAGGGGAAGGTGCAGATGAATGTTGAGAGCTTGGCTGCAAAGAGGAAAGGAGAGTTAGCCCCGGTATGGCAGTGTCGTACCCTGGATTGTTTTGCTTGCGTTGTTCTTGAAACAGTCTTTATTTATTTATTTATTTTTTTCAAGACAGGGTTTCTCTGTAGTCCTGGCTGTCCCGGACTCATTTTAGAGATCCACGTGCCTCTGCTGCCCTGCGTGCTGGGACCAAAGGCGTGTGCCACAGCCCCCCGAGACAATCTTAAGCAGCTCAGGATAGCCTTTCCTCCACGTCCGTGCTAGGATTCCAGGTTTGCACCACTACACTGTTTTTGTGGAACTGAGGATGAAACCCAGGGCTTTGTGCATAATACTCAAGCACTCTATACACTGGTCTACACCCCCAGCCCCTGCTCTAGTTCCCCTCAATAATGTCTCAATAGGAGTTCGGCACAGATGCAGTCTCACCTCGAACCCTTTCCCACATGCCACAGCCTCTGACTCAACTGGAATTTAAAGCTGGTAGAGGCAAACACTGGCTTGTTCTGAGATGGGGCAGGGTTGTCTCACTGGTCAATCTCCTGTTTTAGCCTCCCAACTGCTGCACTCATCACACTACAAAGTGTTAGTGGACCCATCTGGAGGATGAATTACGGTCCCTGGGCCCTGTTTTCTGTCATACACACTTGAAGTGGGCTTGACTCACCACTACTTTTTTGTGCGTTGGCTTTTGAGACAGGGCTTTTTATGTAGCCTCACCTGGTTTCAAACTCTGTACACATTTGAGGTTGGGCTTGAACTCCCAACCGTTCTGTCTCTATCTCCAAGTGCTGGGCTAATAGGTGTGTGTCCACCATGCCCAAATTTGACCAGCCCCGACTCTTACCTCTTTGGGGGCAAGTCACAGCGTAATTTCAGGTAAACCTGGAGCCTGGAAAAGGCGACATACAATTACTTACATCATATCCTACTGGCAGCCCGTCACCGCTTATCCAGGGCCTCCAAGGGAGGCTGGGAAAGTTGCACCCCAAGAAGGAAAAGGACTGAGGGTCACTCCAACAACACTAGCCAATACTTTCTCTACCACCACCCTTCCACTTTAAGCCCTGGGAACATAGAAGCCTTGGCATGGCTTAGAATAGTTCTAAAACATAGGAAGGCCACTCACCGGCCTGAGCCTCGGTCCCATTGTACTGAGGGAAAGAGCCGGAAGGGGAGCGGTGAGGGAAGGTCATCAGACAGTTGGTATCTCATCACAGTCAGCTGAGGCCAGAGAGGAGCAGTCAGCTTGGATTTGCATGAGTACTGCCTCACCCCTGCCTCCCCTCCCCCCCTCCCCCCCCCAACCCCCGTGGATGGAGTGAGCCCGGGCCACCCTGGACCTGACCTCGCCCTGAGGTGGCTGCAGGCGGAGGATCCGATGAGCCTCAAACTCATCTAGGTTGACAGAGCTATGGAATGACACCTCATCAACTCGAACCCCGGGCCCATAACCTGCAAAGAGAAGGAGACGGGTCTCCTGAGTGACCCGTGTTTCTGAAGGGAAGAGAACATCTCCAGTGTCGCTCCATGATGCTTTTTGGAGAGAAAAGCTCATGTCCTTCTCACCTCTCAGTTCTGACTTTCCCACACAAAACTCCTCCGTCAAGCCGATGCATAGCTCTGTGGGAGGAAAGGACGTGAGAAAAGGACAGCAAATGCCACCGTACGCATCACCAGGAAGCTGGTGCCACATCTGACCGTGGATCCTCACCAGAGCCGCTGGGAAGAAAGCTCTTGAGCCGTATCTCTCCTTGGACATCCACCTTCAACAATGAGCCCTGGGAGTGGGAAGGACGAAGGTGAGACTCAGCCTTCCCCGGGTACCATTTCCCTTCCACTCCAGGTGGGGGCCCAGACTTACATTAGATGCAATCAGTACAGAGAGCCTCTCGACCACGTCTAAGAACACTTCATTCTTTTGGCTCTAAGGAAGAGAGGATGTGAGTTGTGGAGGCTGGAAACTTGTTTTAAATAAACAGGTAAGGGCTGAATTTAATTCCCAGCAACCACATGGTGGCTCACAACCATCTATAATATGATCTGATGCCCTCTTCTGGCCTGCAGGCGTACATGCAGGCAGAATACTATACATAATAATAAATAAATATTTTTAAAAAATAATAAACTGTCCATGTTGGGCATGGTGACACATGCCTGTAATCCCAGCGCTTGGGAAGAAGCTGAGGCAGGAGGACTGCCATTAGTTCCAAGGCCAGCGTGGGTTCCAATGGGAGAGCCTGGGTTACCAGATGAAACCCTGTCTCAAAAATCAAAAGACCGGGCACTGCAGAGATGATACAATCAATAAAGTGCTTGTCACGCAAATAAGACAATCTGAGTCTTATCCCCCAAATCCAGTGAAAGTCAAAGGTGGGGATGGAGCCCACGGTACCTACACTAGGGAAATGCAGATTCCTTTAGCACATAGGCAGGCCAGCCGGCCCAGCTTAGCCAATGAGCTCTAGGCTAGTAAAAAAGCCTGTTTCAAAGGGGGTGGGTGGCATTCCTGAGGGTGACAGCATTCCTGAGCTAGGGTGACATCAAAGGCCTGGTCCTCTGGCCTCCACACAAAAGCATACACCAAACAAATACACGTATACATGAGCAGCAGGGTGGTTTAAGTAGAGCCCTTGGGTAGGAACGCAGGGGTAAAGGAGTGAAAAGGTAAGCCGTGTTCTAGGACTCTGGGGTCCTAGGATTTAAAAAAAAAAATCAAGTCTGGCCTCACTGGCCCCTCCCTTACCTGGTCTGAACGGCTGGACAAGACGGGGCGGCTAGCTGCACTGCTTGGGGCCACTCTGTTCTGTTGTGTCTCTGCCCCGAACTGTAAGGCACCCAAGGCAACCAGTCTTCAGCTTAGATGTGCATAGCCAACCCTCCTGGCCCTCCCTCCCTCCTCCTCCTCCTCCTCCTCCTCTTCCTCCTCCTCCTCCTCCTCCTCCTTCTCCTCCTCCTCCTCTGCTACTGACCAGTCCCACACTGCTGAGGTCAAAGAGGCTGAAGGGCTTGCTGACCACGGCTTCAGTTTGGATGAAGTTCCTCAGCATCTCTGTGGATGTAGTCTGCACATAGCCATAGTCCTAAGGGACAGAGAGAAATGGAGTGGATTTAGCCTCCCAATCACAAACCTCCATGACAGCAGAGAGGCCATTTCTTCAGGGTAGCACGAGGCCCAAGAGGAAAGACCTTGGGGGCTGGTTAAGTGGGTAAAAGGCTTGCTGAGCAAGTGTGAGGACCAGAACTCAATCCCTAAAACTCAAGTTAAAACAAAATAAAAACAAAGCCAGACATGATAATGAGCACCTGTAATCCTGGCACTTCCACTCAGAGATGGGCGGAGACAGAGAAGAGTCCCAGGAAGCTTGCAGGCTCAGCTCGCTTAGTGCACATGCAAGGACGAACAAAGACACCTGGCCTCTGTCCTTTTTTGTTTTGTTTTGTTGCTTTTCAAGTCAGGATTTCTCTGTGTAACCCTGGTTGTCCTGGAACTCGCTCTGTAGATCAGACTGGCCTTTGTTTGTTTGTTTGTTTCTCTGTGTAGCCTTGGCTGTCCTGGACTCGCTTTGTAGACCAGGCTGGCCCCAATCTCAGAGATCTGCCTGACTCTGCCTCCCTGAGTGCTGGGATTACAGGTGTGCACCACTGCGTCTGGCTCTTTTTCCAATTTTTTAAAAAGATTTATTTATTGCATATGAGTGCTTTATCTGCAGAAGAGGGCATCAGATAACATTATAGATGATTGTGACGCAACATGTGGTGGCTGGGAATTGAACTACAGACCTCTGGAAAAGCAGGCAGTGCCCTTAACCACTGAGCCATTTCTCCAGCCCTCTTTTTCCAATTTTTTGAGACAAGGTCTCATTATGTAACCCTGGCTGGCCTCAAACTCACTATGTCGACCAGGAATGCCTCAAAATCAAAGAGATCCATCTGCCTCTGGGTGCTCGCATATCAAAGGCATGCACCACCATGACCAGCATAGGACTCTGAGGTAAGGACTAATACCTGATATTGTACAATAGAGGAGAGAGAGAGAGAGAGAGAGAGAGAGAGAGAGAGAGAGAGAGAGAGAGAACTTAGCCGGTAAAGGTGCTAGAACCCTAGACAGTAGGAGAAAACTGACTCCAGCAAGATGTCAAGATGTCCATTGTCCACATGTGTGCAGTGATATGGGGCAAACACACACACACACACACACACACACACACACAAATGAATAAATAATGTTTTTAAAAGTGGAAAATTTTTGAGCTTTACCAGCACTTCATCCAGGAGTTCGTAGACAAGAGCCACGTTACGGGAGATGGTTCCCTCACTGAGTGAGCCACAGTAGTCACCCAAGAGAGTGGCTAACCTAAGGAAACACAGCGCAGGGGTGTGTGAATCAACTTGACACGCCCTCCTTCTTAGGTGCCTGTCCCGGCCCCACTCACCGGGAAAGCAGCTCCAGGAGGCTGAAAGGAGAGACGTTTTCTGAGGTGGTGGCCACCAAATAGAGACCACTGTGTCTGATGTGAATGAAATGACGGCCATCGTGATACTAAGGCAGAGTCGGGGAGAGAGGAACTATCAAAAGACCAGAACTGTAGTAATCTAGCCAGAGAGAGACGGCACCGTGAGGTCTCTACTAGTGATATAGTACAAAGTGTGACTTTGGGCGATCCCTGCGACCTCTCTAAGACCTGGCCTCCTAACGTGAAAGAGACCATAGTACCTACCTCAGCGTTGTTGACAGTCAAGAGATGGGGGTGCAAAGCTTTGTATCTGGCGTCTTGTTAGCACTCAATACATTTCTTTTATTTGGAGAAACGCACCCAACCTCCCTGAAAACTTCCTCGCAAGCAGCCTTGACAGGGAGAGATGTGGCACCCACCCAACTCCACAGTCCTAAACCCCCGGCTTGCCCGCCACAAGCAGTTACCATGACAACCGGGGACTCGCCTCCAGGCAGTCCCGTCAGCTTCCGGTAGAAGAGCTCGGCCACGTCTCGACCACCACTGTCCCCGCGGACTGGCCGGGTGGAAGGATAGTTAAGGAGCAGGCGACACAGACCGACCCCGGGCTCGATTTCTTCCCCCAGCTACTCCAACCCGTCTCGCGGGGTCAAGGATACAGTCTTTGTAGATGAGCGGGTCCCCCTTGGAAGACAGAATGAAGAACTGGGAAATCATGGCCGTTCTGGAGGATCGACAAGACGGTGAAAGTTGAAGCCACCCCGCCCTGCGGTCGCGGAACAAAAGGACGCGCAGAGGCTGGCGCTTTAAGAAACACTCCTCCCACATGCACGCGATCGCGAGCTGTAATTTTGAACCGCGGGAAACAAGGGTGCCCAACCCGCCAGGGCCTGGCAAACTCCCTCCGGCCCGCCCCCTCGTCTCCCCCCCATCGTCTGTCACTCAACCGAGACTCGCCCAGTGATTGGTTAAAATTGGGGGCCGGCAGCGGTTGGGAGCCCCTTCTCGGATTGGCCCGTTTTCAGCGGCGTGGGTCACATGGGTGACGACGTTTCGCGCCAATTTCGGTTGGTCGGCTACATCGCGCCGCGCGCTCGTTCTGTGCTTCCAGCGAGAGGGAGACTTTCCGAGCCCGCCGACCCCTGCCGCGCGGCCCCCGGCAGCGATGGCGCTTAAGGACTACGCGATCGAGAAAGGTGATGCTCTATAGGGCAGCGGCGTCCTCGGAGGGAAACCTCTACCTACACCTGTGGAGGGGAGCTGGAGTCTTTTGGGGTGCGGAGGGGTTCGGGTTCTGTGGCTCTGGGGCCAGGCGGGCTGCGCCCGGGACAAGTGTAGCGGGGAGTCTGGATGGAGGAAGCAATCATGCTTGCAAAAAAAGGAGATGTGGTTGAGTGATGGGGAGGACCCAGTGGAGGCCACGATTGGAGGGGCGCGCCCGGGAGAGGCTGGGTGACGTGGAACCTTCAGTACATGGCCCGAGGGACCGGGAAGCCGGGCTAGCCTCTGCACCTTGGGGCGCTAGCGAATTCCCGCGTCCACTCGAGACGCGCCGGAGTCCAAAGGCGGGGCTTGCCGGGCCGCTACGCGCCGTGATTGGTTATTCTCGGCCGCTCTCCAAGCGGAAGTAGAGGCGGGCGGAAGTGGCGCTGCTCCGTCGGAGGGAATGTGGCGTGTAAACAGTGTCCTTCCGCGCCGTGGCCTCGAAGATAGCGGCTAGTTGGTAAGGGACGTACCTGCAACTGGGTGGCTGAGAGCCCCGGTGGCGAGAGGTGGCAGTGAGGTGGACCCGAGTGGCCCTTTGGCGTTCTGGCCAATCGCTGCACGGCCACCCGCGTCGGGCGGAGGAATCCTGGGCTGTGAGGCGGCTGGAATACGGGCCCATGTGCTTCTTTGTTTACTAAGAGCGGAAGCAGTGGCGGGAATGGGGCGTGGGGTACAAGGGAGGCCTAGTGGCGGGCGTCCTGGCGGGAGCCGAAAGAAAAAGTGTTGTACTGCTGGAGAGAGAGCCTAAAGTCTTGAGAGTCGACTGGATGCAAGTTGGAAGAATAGAAGGAACTGAGATTCCTAGCTGAGGCAGAGAGTGGAATTCTCTGGAGGGTCGGTTGGGTAAGACTCTTTGTAGCAGCCTGGGGACCTGCATTCTGTCCCCCAGGTAAAAAGCAGCAGACTTGGGAAAAGTACTGCCTACTTTGGGGAGACTGGGTAGGCTTGTTTTTTGAGTGTTCACTTAACTAATTAGTTCATAGGTCTCATCTTAAATGAAAATGGGTTTTCTTAGGTTTCTGTTGAGAATTTGAAGTAAAGAATTCAAAAGGAAGGAAGATTGTTTTATAAGGTTTTTTTGGCTGCATTATTGTGTGTGTGTGTGTGTGTGTGTGTGTGTAGCTTACAAGTGGTTGTTTGACACCCGCAGGAGTCTATTCTTTTCAACCTGTGGGTGGGCCCCAGGGATTGAACCTTGATCCTCAGGATTGGCCGCAGTGGTCTTTACTCCTCACTGTCCCCATAGCTTTGTTTTGGTTTTATATTTGTAGAAAAAGTTAAGAAGTTCCTGCAAGAGTTTTACTATGACGATGAATTTGGGAAGAAGCAGTTCAAGTATGGGACCCAGTTGGTGAGTTCCGGGATTGGTTGTCTGGAGTGGGTGCACATAAGAGCCGTGCTCCGCCGTGTTAGAGCAAGTGTGGCTATCAGTGGGTGGCGTGGTTTTGATTGTTTTGTGCAGTTAGTTCACATTTTTAGCTTTTCTTAACTTTAAACTGTGTTTTGTTTGTGTATGTGTGGGCTCTCATGGGCATACCATAGCATGTGTGTGGAGGTCAAAAAACACAATTTGTGGGAGTCAGCTTTCCCACCATGTGTGTCCTGGAGAATACAACTCAAGATCTCAGCCTAACCTGCTGAGCCATCTCACACATTCCTAGCTCTTGGGGTTTTTTTAGAGATAGTTTTTGTTTGGCTCAGACTGGCTTCGAGAATGCCCCATGTAGCTACATAGCTAAGGATGGCTTTGAGCTTCTGAATCCCAAGTGCTGGGAGTATAAACACATACCACCATTGCTGGGCTGCAGCAGCTAGTTTAGCAGAGTGCTTGCCTGGCGTGTGGGTATGACGCCACATTTATAAAAGCAAAGTTTTTGTTGGAATCGGGAGTTCTAAAAAGTAAGTGCTTCACTATGCTGTTCTTTTCCCTCTGGGGGATGGCCAGTGACTTAGACGAGCTTTGGTGGGTGAGGTGAACTTGACCCTAAAGTGTTACTGCCTCTTTCTCACCTTAGGTTCACCTGGCTCATCGGGAACAAGTGGCATTGTACGTGGACCTAGATGACGTTGCTGAAGATGACCCCGAGTTGGTCGACTCAATTTGCGAGAATGCCAAGCGCTACTCAAGGCTGTTTGCTGATGTTGTGCAAGAGCTTTTGCCTGACTATAAGGAGAAGGAGGTAGGTGGTTGGTCCCTGAGCTGCTCTGCCTGGTGCCCCTCTGGTCTCCTCTTCTGGTCTTGCCCATCGCCTTTTCTGTCTTCTATAGGTGGTGAATAAAGATGTCCTGGATGTTTACATTGAGCACCGACTGATGATGGAGCAGCGGAGCAGAGACCCTGGGGCGGTCCGGAACCCACAGAACCAGTATCCTTCTGAGCTCATGCGTCGATTGTAAGTGTCTCTGTGGGGAAGGTGAGGGACTTGCTCTCCAGGGCCTTGCTGACAGACATTTCCTTCTCTTAGCGAGTTGTATTTCCAAGGCCCGAGTAGCAGCAAGCCCCGAGTGATCCGGGAAGTACGGGCTGATTCTGTGGGGAAATTGTTAACTGTGCGTGGGATTGTCACTCGTGTGTCTGAAGTCAAACCCAGGATGGTGGTAGCCACATACACTTGTGACCAGTGTGGGGCAGAGACCTACCAGCCGGTATGTATTCAGTAGGGAACAGGAAAATACGCCTGTGTTCGTTGTCCTTGAAGTAAATATATAACTTGTTGCACTGATTATAATCTGTCATTTTCTCTCTGACTATTGCAAAAGTTGCTTTGGTATTCATTTTTAGTTTTTTGGTAGTGATCTGATCTCGCTGGTTATTTTGTTTCTGCTTGATTCGGAATACTTCAACATATTTTTATACTTTCAAAAATGTCTTGACACAGAGCAGAAATGGTTCCAGTGGTGATTACGAAGGTTTTTTTATTTCCTTTGTCCCTTCTCTCGTGTCTAGATCCAGTCCCCCACCTTCATGCCTCTGATCATGTGTCCCAGCCAGGAGTGCCAAACCAACCGCTCAGGAGGGCGGCTGTACCTGCAGACTCGTGGCTCCAAATTTATTAAATTTCAGGAAATGAAGATTCAGGAACATGTGAGTGGGGGATGTGGATCCTGTGGTTGGTTATGAAATGGCCGGAAGATGAGTGAAAAGCTGGGGAAGAGAAGCCAGCTGTAGTGGGAAAGAGGCTTAACTAGAATTTTCTTAATATTTGCTCTTAACCAGAAAGTCAAGAAATGATTTCATTGAAGTTCTCCGGTGGTGTTGGGAGGAGGGTAACAGCTCAGCTTCCTTTCTGAGTCTTCTAGACGGGGCTGGCTGAGTCTTACCGTAAAATGAGCGTCTTACCGGAGCGAGGTGGGATGGGGCAGGTCCCTGTCTGCCTCTCATCCTTCTCGTCTTGTGTGTTCTGTGTCATGTTCGTCCCCAAACCCCTAGAGTGACCAAGTTCCTGTGGGAAACATCCCTCGTAGCATCACTGTGGTTTTAGAAGGAGAGAACACAAGGATTGCCCAGCCTGGTGACCACGTCAGTGTCACCGGTATCTTCTTGCCAGTGCTGCGCACAGGGTTTCAACAGATGGCACAGGTGAGGGTTTTTTGAAATGAGGAAATAGTGGCCTTTCCACCTACTCACTCTCTTCACACCCTTAGAAAACTAAAACCAGAAAGGTGGAACTTGTGGTTGACGGAAACGATTTTCAGGGACTCTGGAGGCGGGCAGTTCTGACTGGCGTTCTCCTGCCTAGGGCTTACTCTCAGAGACCTTCCTGGAAGCCCATCGGATCGTGAAGATGACGAAGAGTGAGGACGATGCATCGGGGGCCGGAGAGCTCAGCAGGGAGGAGCTGAGGCAGATTACAGGTGAGGGGCCACAGCGCTCAGGCTGAGAGTTGAGTGTCACGCTAGCTTCTGCCCTGAAGAAAACGCTGTGGCTTAACTTTTCCCAGAGGAGGATTTCTATGAAAAGCTGGCTGCCTCTATTGCTCCTGAGATCTATGGTCACGAAGACGTGAAGAAGGCGCTCTTGCTGCTCCTGGTGGGTGGCGTGGACCAGTCTCCGCAAGGCATGAAGATAAGGGGTAAGAGAGGCAGTTGGGAAGGCAGATGTCCCGTGAATGACAACTTAAGAGTTGATGACTTGGTTTTGTGGCTCTCGGGGTCTTAGAAGAGGTCTGAGGTGCTCTTCCCCGGTGGTGAACAACTTGGGTTGAGAGTATCACTCAGGCTTCCTACGCATTTTCCAGGAAACATCCACATCTGCCTTATGGGAGATCCTGGCGTGGCCAAATCTCAGCTCCTGTCTTACATTGATCGCCTGGCCCCCCGAAGTGAGTATGGGCAGGGATGTGGCTTAGTGCTTAATGAGGCAGTCTAGAAGGCCTGGGGAAAGCAGTTCATCGGGTTGCTCTTTCTCTTCGCAGGTCAGTATACCACAGGCCGGGGCTCCTCTGGAGTAGGGCTCACAGCAGCCGTGCTGAGAGACTCTGTGAGTGGGGAACTGACCTTAGAGGGTGGTGCCCTGGTGCTGGCTGACCAGGGCGTGTGCTGCATTGATGAGTTTGACAAGATGGCGGAAGCTGACCGCACAGCCATCCATGAGGTCATGGAGCAGCAGACCATCTCCATCGCCAAGGCAGGCATTCTCACCACACTCAATGCCCGCTGCTCTATCCTGGCTGCTGCCAACCCTGCCTATGGGCGGTACAACCCCCGCCGCAGTCTGGAGCAGAACATACAGCTTCCTGCTGCTCTGCTTTCCCGATTCGACCTCCTCTGGCTGATTCAGGATCGGCCCGACCGCGACAATGACCTCCGGTGAGTGAAGTGCAGCACCCATAGAAACAGCCCACTTCACTGGTTGGGGGGAGGGGGTAAAATCAGAAAGCCACGCAACTCAGGTGTGTGTATAGACACGTCACTTTCCTTGTCTACAGTTCATGGGGATATGGAAGGTTGTGGCTAGATGTTGAGGGTTTTCTGGCAGCCTATCTGCTATGAAGCCTCCATTGCTATGGAGAAGAGGTGGGGCTGAAAGGGGAAACTGAGTCAGAGTCGTCAGCAGGGTGTAGAGCTCTGAAGAACTTGGCCTGTGCTCTCTGCAGGTTGGCCCAGCACATCACCTATGTCCACCAGCACAGCCGGCAGCCCCCGGCCCAGTTTGAACCTTTGAACATGAAACTTATGAGGTAGGGGGCATAAGAGATGGGCGTGTCTCGGGGGTGTGGTGTGTGGCATTGTCTTATGCCGGGTGTACCAGGATGGCTTTCCGTCTTGGGGGGAATGTGTTTACTCGCTCCCTCAGTGCTGCTGAGCTGAGAAGAGTGAGCCAGGCCTCATTTTGCAGTCTTGCCAGACACGTCGTTGTTCTTGCTTGGGGTGGTAGAGCAGCAGGCTGTGATCCCAGCTGCTGTGTGGGGGTGTCCATAAATTACACAGTTCCTCACCGTCGTTATCCTATGCTGGGATGAGACAGGTGCAGTTTTTGGTCATGTCATGTGGCATAGATGGCTCAGAGCACCTCAGTGATCTTCAGGCTTCTTTATTTTTATTTTTTGGTAAGATAGACTTTCTGTGTAGCCTTGGCTGGCCTTGGACTTGCTTTGTAGACCAGGATAGCCTGAGCTCAGAGATCCACCTGCCCCCCCCCCCCCCCCCCCCAGTGCTGGGGTTACAGGCATGTGCCACTGAAGTGCACTGGCAGCCCTGTGTAGAGAAGCAGCTCAGTGATGCCTAGGTAAATAGCTGTCCTGCGTTAGAATATCAAGTGGGTATCTTCTCTGAAGGGTCTGTTCTGCTTGCCCACAGACGGTACATAGCCATGTGTCAAGAGAGGCAGCCCACGGTGCCCGAGTCTCTGGCTGACTACATCACAGCAGCCTATGTGGAGATGAGGCGAGAGGCCCGGGCCAGTAAGGATGCCACCTACACTTCTGCCCGGACCCTGCTGGCCATTCTCCGCCTTTCCACTGCTCTGGTGAGTGCTGGGTCCCTGTCAGCGGGACGGCTGGCCCGTGCCTGCCACCTCACCTTAATGACCCTCAAGCTGCCTCTTCCCTGCCTCCCACCAGCCCTGCTGGGGCTAAAGTGCTGACAGTGCAGATAGTGGTCCTCTCTGTGCTACCGCACTGTGGGTACTTGCTGCTCCAGCAGGGCACGTGCAACACCCATGGAGGGAAAGGCTGCTTGCTGCTTAAGTCCATGAGGGGCGGAAAGACTCTTGTTGAATTCCTGATGTCCTAGATACAATCTTAGAAATCTCCATTCTGTCCTCTTGGACCTTAGTCATGGGGGCTCCAAAGTGCTGTTCGTGCAGGTAGTGTAATTACCTGACCTACTGCTGAGCTAGCACTTCCCGAGCCCCCAGGACACAACCTCTCTGACAGTGGCCCTAGCTGAGCTCCCCAGGCTCCCTTTGTCACGATGGGGAGCCTAGTGGAGTTCAGAAGGGTCTGCTCTCCATCACAGGACAGCGAACACCCACCGGGACTGGCCAGTGTTGAGAGGCGGAGACTTGGGCAATTGCTGGACGCTGCCCTGGGCATTGCACTTGTCTCGGTCTGACAGTGCCGGCCCAACACTGCAGATGTGGGGGGCAGGGAGGAGTCCCCATTTTTGTTTTATGAGTAGGGAATTATGGCTTGCCCAGCTCTGAAGCTGGAGCAAAGACGTCGACTTCAACCCCCCTCCCCTCCTATCCCCGTCTTTTCCATGCCTTCCCTAGGCCCGCCTGCGGATGGTAGACATTGTGGAGAAGGAAGATGTGAATGAGGCCATAAGGCTGATGGAGATGTCAAAGGACTCCCTTCTGGGGGAAAAGGGACAAACAGCTAGGTGGGTATCATAATGAAAAATGGAATTGGGCCACTTGACTTTATTGAGCTGGTCACTAGCTTTGTGGCTTCTGCACTCAAAAAATCATGTTCTGTGGCCCTGCACCCTAACCTTTTCCATCATGTGTTTCAGGACCCAGAGGCCAGCAGATGTGATATTTGCCACAGTGCGTGAGTTGGTCTCAGGCGGGCGAAGCATCCGGTTTTCTGAGGCTGAGCAGCGCTGCATATCACGTGGCTTCACACCAGCCCAGTTCCAGGCAGCACTGGATGAATATGAAGAGCTAAACGTGTGGCAGGTCAACACCTCCCGGACGCAGATCACCTTTGTCTGAGCCAGCTTTGAAGCCTCCTTTTATAAGCCTGCTGCCTCCCCTGAGCATGCTCCAGATACCTATAGAGGAAGATCTCATCTTCCCACGCTGCACTTTTTTTTTTATTCTGTTAATAAAGTGTTAATTGCCTCCTGCCTGGGCCTGGCTTGTTGAGATAGCTGCTCCCTTCTGGGTACATCCTAGTCAGTGTCCACTGTTTCTGCCATGTGCCAAGTAACTACTGTGTGGCAAGGACTGATGGAGCCTGTGGAGTTAATGGTACCTTTTCTCTTTATCTACACTGAGCCTTACTGTGCTAGACAGGCTGGGAGGTGCACACCATTTCTTGAAATCTTTTTTAAAAATCCCCACCTCCCCTAGAGGGTGGCAAAAAGAGCCTGGCACAAGAAATTACTCAAGTGGAAGTCTCACAGGTGCGAAGTGTTAAGGGTAAGGCACACAGAAATCACTCCCTTCAGTACTTTCAGTGCCCCCGGGACGAGAGCAAGGGCTTGAGTCATCTATAATTAGAAAGATAGGCTTGATATCCCTCCCCTCTATGAAAAACACTCACTTGTTACTTCTGTGATCATCACATTCGGCCTGTCTGGACAAGGGTCACCTCAAGTCATTAGGGGCTGGGGTGAGGTGGTCAAAATGCCAGTGAGTGGACTCTGCCTCAGCAAGGCTGCCTTGAGGATTCCAAGTTGAGAAACCACTTGAGGGGCTGCTCTTTTATTATTAACGCCAAGTTCTCTAAGGGGAATGTGGTGCCCAGTCCCACAGGAAAGTTGTCTGAGCCCTCTACATCATCCCTTCCAGAACCCTCATCAGAAAAACAGTCCCCGCATTCGCCTGCCGATGCCTTGTCGGTCGTAGAGGACGTTGAACTTGTTCACAAACTGGTTCATTGTGTTGCACGTTTTGGTGATGGTGCCGAGGTAGGCCATGAGCCCCACGTCATTGCATTGCTGGGAGGGAACAGAGAGAACCAGTTCCCCAGGCGCCCCTCGCGCTAGCTGAGGGCAACTGAGTTTACCTGCCTGCAAGAGGATGGCGTGAGCCCCACCTCCCCACAGGGGAATCAACAACACTCACATCATAAAAGTCTGTCTTGAACTTGTCTGTGCTGAGCACCGGAAGACAGTGACATAGGGCATAGGCCTCTCGCAGGATCTCATGGTTGAAGGGAACCTCTCCTACGGGTACAATGAAGCTGCACTGATGTGGATGCTGTCACTTCTCCAGGAAGGAGGGGAAGTGGTTACAAGTGACAGGCACCTGTCCCTACCTGCTTCAGAGGCCTTGACATATTCTAAAATGAGTTTCACGCGGCTGTGCAGCATCTTGATGGCACTGTGTTGAGCTATCAGGTGTTCGGCCACTGCAGGGGAACGGGGCAAATCAAAAGGGGAATTGGCCACGCCCACCCCAGGTCGCCAAAGCATTCACCTCCCTTACCAGTGGAGTTCTCCCCACTGCCTGTGGCTGTCATCCGGGCCACGTGGTCCACACCGATACGTTCAGCTTCCTCGGTGGCCAGGGTGTAAGTGAGCTCAGCGAACAGCATTGTGGCCTGCAGAGTAAAGGGTTCCCATCGGGAGAATCAGGCAACAGGCCTGGGCAGATGGCAAGTCTGAGGATCTGACTTGAAATTCTCAGAACCCTCACTGAGCTAGATGAGCTAGCGTGAGTCTGTGATCCCAGCCCTACAGCAGGATGGGACGTGGACACAGAAGACTTCCCACAAGCCCACAGGCCTGGCAAACGAGATCCTGTCTCATAGGAGAAAGCCAGAGCGGCCCAGGGTTGTCCTGTGGCTGTGCACGTGTGCATGCCATGCAGGAGAAACAGACTGAAAGCAGGATTTGCATGTTGCAGGGTAGGTATTACCTCTCCGTTGATTATATCGATGACAGACTCAAAAACGCTGACAGGAAGCTGTAAAAACACAGAACAGTTGGTTGGTTAGTTTCTGGAGATACAGGGTTTCTCTGCGTTAACAGTTCTGGCTGTCCTGGACTCTGTAGACCAGGCTGGCCTCGAACTCACAAAGATCCACCTGCCTCTGCTTCCCGAGTGCTGGGATTAAAGGTGTGGGCCACTAACACCCAGCAACAGAACAGCTCTTACTAAGAGCTGATGCACCTGAACTTAACACGGGTTCCAGGCTAGCCTTGTACTTACAACCCTCCTGCCTCGACCTCTCGAGTGCTAAGATTGAGTTCAAGTGTCTCCACGCTTGGCTAATTTCCCCCTAAAACCTACAGGAGGTTTTACCCCTGTGAGATATGGCAATGCCACTTAAGAGAGATGAAGTCACGCAACAGATGGGCAGAGAGCGGCATGGAGATTCGACTCAAGTATTCTCTCATACAGATGAGACCACAGGGTTAAGTGGGAGCAGAGGCACAGCGCTAGACCGCCAGGACACAGGGGACCTGCGGGGCGGGGGGGGGGGGGGGGATGGAGGGGCGGGGGGGAGCAGCAATACTCACGTCTGTGTGCTTGGTCATAGGGTTCAACTTCAGAAACAGGGGACTCTCAATTATCTCGCATACCTGGAAAAAAAAGTCAAGGCCCAGAAAAAAAAAAATCAGTAGCTCCTCTGCCCCCTAACCTTCGGTTCTCTTCCCAACAGGCACCCACAGTTGAGCCTTTATACCTGCTTGTGGACGTGGATGTCCGAGGGGTCGGGCGGGCCCCCTGTGGTATACCAACCCAGAAACTCCAACTCCTTGAAGACCTGTTTAACTGGAGAAGAAGAGGCCAGAGTAAATATTTCTTGAAACTTCTCTTCCTGAGTTTGATGGACCTGGTGTGTACTTCCCCGGCAGCTCTTCTTTTCCCTCCTCAAATTTTGGGTCCGTCTTGAAATACATCTCTGTTTCTGTCATCTCCCAACTTTTCCCTGAAGATAAATAACCTTGAACTCCTGCCTACGTCTCCTGGTTTATATGGTACTGAGGACCAAACTCTGAGATTCCTGCATGTTCGGGCAAGCAATCTACCCCCTGTCCTATAGCCCAGCTCTTTTACTCCTTAAGACAAAACAAAACAAAAACAAAAAATCTTCCCATTTCTCTTTCCCACCCACTTCTCTTCCCCTCTCACACTGCTCCTCCTTGGTGTAATAATATTCCTTGTCAATGATAATCTTCTCTTCCACGGTGTGGGACAGCAGCTCAAAGGAGTTCATCACTTCGATATTCCGCCCCTCCTGCTTTCCGATCAGAGCCCCAATCACTAAAGGGAGAGAAACGCATGGAAAATAGGTGAGGAACAGGCATCTAAAAGCTTTCCTAATAACCCAAGGCTCTGGGCTGGAGAGATGGCTCAGTGGTTAAAAGTCCTGACTGCTCTTCCAGAGGTCCTGAGTCAATTCCCAGCAACCATATACGCCCTGGCCTGCAGGGGTACAAGCAGGCAGAGCACTGTATACGCTAGCAGTAAGTAAATAAATCTTTGAAAACAAACAGCTGAGCTTGGTGCACTTGGGAGGCAGTGGCAGGCGGATGGCCGAGCTCGAGGCCAGTCTGGTCTATTAAGCGAGTCCAGGACAGGACAGCCACAGAGAAGCGCTGTCTCGAAAAACCAAAAAAGGAAAACAAACAAACAAACAAACAAACCAAGGCTCTGAGGTCAGTGTGAATCACAGATTGGGGAAACAGTCATTTGGAAGAGCAGGGAGGAAGGAAAAACGTGATTGGAGGTCTCCAAGAGGAGGGTTTGAAATTTACATACAACACTCACCCTGCATAGGCCGCCCCTCCTGGGAGCGCATGCGAATCCAATGGTCAGAGATGTTGAGGATGACAAGGGGATGAAGAGCGACAGAAACACTCCCAGTCACTCCGGAGGCCATCACGCTGGGGACTGTTTCAGGTGAAAAGAAAACATAGCGGCTGAGAGCTTGGGCCCACACAAGTCTCCTAACATGGGAGAAGGGGACCGGCAGAGCAGGGCCGTCCATCCATCCCTGCCCTCAAGTTATCCTGGGATAGATGTCGCTCCTCCCAGGTTTAAGAAGTACTCAAGGCACTCTGCAAGGGCTTCTCCAGAAGTCGCTTCGCACAGCCCGTTACCTGCTGCATCCACCTCCATGCCGCTGCTCCCTCCGCTCCCGTTCGCCGCTGCCGCCGCCGCCGCCGCCGCCGCCATTTTCCCCGCGCCCGCCAGCCACGGTCCGCCCCCTTCCTTCTCGGCTTCCGTCGGCGAGTGACGCATGCTCAGTGTGTACTTGGCGCTGCAGGAGGGCGGGGCGTCTGCCAGTACTTGATAGCCCTGGATGCTAACTTGTACGCTACGCTGTAGGGTTATTACCGGTTCTCAAGTAAACCAGCCTGGACGTAAACTCTGTATTGTGTAACTGAGGATGACTTTGAACTTTGATCCTCTTGCCTTCACCTCCCGAGTGCTGCGATTACAGGTGTGCATCAACAAGTCCTGATATTTCATGCTCAAAGCCCAGAGATCACTGTAGAGTAGGGCTGTGACTTTCCAGGGCTCCATGGTTGCACTGTAGATAACTCGACGCAGAGAAAATTGCCATCAAAGGAGGCAAGGCTGTGAGGAGAAGGGGGAAGGCAATTTATTCAAGATATTAAAATTTTTCATGTTGCACAGAATCTATAGAGACTTGATCACTTGTTTGTTGAGATAGGGCGGCTGGCTGAGAACTTGCTGACTTCAACCTGACAAGAGATTAAAGGTGTGCGCGCCATCATGGCCAGGGTGTCTGGCTTTAAAAAAAAAAAAAAAAGGTGTGTGCAAAAACAAAAACAAAATCCAAGTCTCCTCATTGCTTTCCACTGGGGTAGCCATCCCATAATTTAGAACAAGTAGGGGTGCCTTGCTTAATAAAACTAACATTTAATGTATAATTGTGTGAAGAATTTATGGATAGAGCCGTATTTCTGTCACATTGTGGCAGTACTTTCTGCTTTAATACTAAATAGCTTGTTATTTAAATATTGGACAAAATGGCTGCTTCAAAATAGCCACTAATAAACTTAACTTTATGTTTAAAAAAGGGGGGGATCTGAACTCGGGTCTTAACACTTGCAAGGCAAGGACTTTATCCCCCTGAGCCATCTACCGAGCTCTAATTACCCTTGAAGTGTTCAGCTGCTTCTTCAGGCGCACAGCAACCCACTCCTTACACAGCGCATCCTGTGGTACGAGTGTCAGGTGAATCTGGGATCCCTTTGACATGGGCATCTGCTGCTTACTGGCGAAACCTCTTCAGTGATCAAGCAGCCTCAGAGGTGTCTCCACTACTTCTTCAACAGCCAAGGAGTCATACAGAGGACTCTTTTTTTTTTTTTTTTTTTCTCGAGACAGGGTTTCTCTGTGTAGCCTTGACTGTCCTGGACTCACTTTGTAGTCCAGGCTGGCCTCGAACTCACAGCAATCCACCTGCCTCTGCCTCCCGAGTGCTGAGATTAAAGGCGTGCGCCACCACGCCCAGCCATACAGAGGACTCTTTAGCCATCAAGATGCCAGAAGCAAATCACAAGAGCGAAGCCTTGATTGTACAACCAGGGAGGTTGGAGTGCTGTGGTGGTTTCAGTAAGAACTGCCCCGTTAGCCGGGCAGTGGTGGCACACGCCTTTAATCCCAGGACTCGGGAGGCAGAAGCAGGCGGATCGATGTGAGTTCGAGGCCAGCCTGGTCTACAAAATGAGTCCAGGACAGCCAAGGCTATACAGAGAATCCTTGTCTTGAAAAACAAAACAAAACGGAACAAGAGTTGCCCCTGTTGACTCATATACTTGAATACCTAGTCACTGGGAGTGGCACTGTTGGGAAGGCTTAGAAGAATTGGGAGGTGTAGTGACACACTTTGAGGCTTTGGAGTTTCAAAAACCCATGCCAAGCCTGGAATCTCTCAGCCCATAGGTCAGGATGTAGCCCTCTGCGACTGCCCTGCCTGCTGCTACTCTCCCTGCCGTGATGATAAGGGACTGATTTCTGAAAGTATAAGCAAGACTTCAAGTAACTGTTTTCTTTTTATAAGAGTTGCCTTGTTTGCTGGGTGGTGGTGGCACACGCCTTTAATCCCAGCATTCAGGAGGCAGAGGCAGGCAGATCTCTGAGTTCGACTCCAGCCTGGTCTATAGAGTGAGTTCCAGGACAGCTGGGGATACACAGAGAAGCCCTGTTTCGAAAAAAACAAAACAACAGCAACAAAAGAAGCATCTTGATGATGGCATCTCTTCACAGCAACAGAACAGTGACTAAGACAAGTGTTTCCTGTTTCCTACTTGGATCAGTGAGGCCAAGCAGCCAGCTTATATAGCCAAGAAAGGATATTTTGGCCCATCACTATTCATATTGGGCCAAATCACAGCCGTCTGTTTAACCAATCACAGTCATCCAGTGTGTGTTTGGGACCAATCATGGCCTCGCACCAACTCACAGTAGTTCTTCCATTGGGGGAAGAACTCCCTTCCTGTCAAGGTGGAAATGTGGTCATGTGTATCTGCAGTTCATAGAGGCCCCTGTGGCAGCAAAGATACCTGGTAGCCACTGTGTCCAACACAGGCCGGGCTGTGTCTTCAGAAGCTGGGGAAATCAGCTGCAGTCTTTACACAGCTGTCTCAAGGCCTCTGCTGTGTATCCCCGACAGCTGACACGGGTATAAGGGTAGAGTCTGGCTAACGTTGAGACTGGTAGTCCTTTCGCTCAGGGTAGGTAGCCTGGGAAGTAAGGCACAGAGGAGGACACGCGATGATAATTAGGGAGTGTTAAGTGCCCTATTCCCAATGCCTTTAGTTACAGGGAAAAAAACACACATTGGGCGTTTTGATACTATAAACATAAAGAAGTTACCATTAGAAGAAAAACAAGGTGAAGAAAATGGCATTACTAATGCTAGCGGCAGTGTAGTAATATTTTTATCAATGCTCAACACCTGTCTAGGATCCAAGGAGAGCTGGGTCCTCTTCATCCCCTTGTAAATGATTTCTTCAGATTTTACTAATTTTTGAATATTTATTTATTTATTTATTTTGTGGTGTGTGTGTGTGTGTGTGCACACGCATGCACGCGCGTGTGGTGTGCATGCCACAGCATAGATCAGAGGACAGCCTGCAGGAGTGAGTTGGGTGGGAGCTGTCAGCTTGGAAGATGTGTCTGCGGACTTTGATTGACTGATTAGAACTGCAGTCAGGTGGACAGTTTGGTAAGTGGCTGGTCCAGAGTCTGAGGACTCGGGTAGCCCCCTGGACAGCCATTCCTTCCCCACCTCTGTGTCAAAACATCCTGTGACCTGTAGATTTAAAAAGCCTTGTAGATGGCGCACGCCTTTAATCCCAGCACTCGGGAGGCAGAGGCAGGCAGATTGCTGTGAGTTCGAGGCCAGCCTGGTCTACAAAGTGAGTGCAGGACAGCCAAGGCTACAACAGAGAAACCCTGTCTTGAAAAAGGGGTGGGGGGGGGGGAGCCTTGTAGAAAGTCCAGCACTTGAGAGGCAGAAGTAGGTGGATCTCTGTGAGTTTGAGGCCAGCCTGGTCCACAAAACAAATCCAGGACTACCAGGGGTACACAGAGAAACCCTGTCTCGAAAAACTATGATGATGATGATGCCTTTTAGAATCTATTAACTAACAGACCTCTATCTTCCACCAATCTAAAAGCTAAGAATGTCATCAGATGGCATCTGAGGCCTATAGAAAAGTTTGTTCCAGCTTTTTGTAGCCCTCTCTTTGATGTACCCAATAATGTATATTTTTTTTACTTCTTTTAAAAAATTTTTATTTTTAAATTGTGTGTACATTGTACACGTGCAGGCCAGAAGAGGGCGCCAGATCTCATTATAGATGGTTGTGAGCCACCATGTGGTTGCTGGGAACTGATCTCAGGACGTTTAGAAGGGCAGCCAGCGCTCTTAACCTCTGAGCCATCTCTCCAGCCCCCCAATAATGTATTTTTAACCTGCCATAATGTGTGACTTCCACTGTTCTGTAAAACTATAACATTACACGAAACTGCTTCCATTTGGAAATATGGAGTTTGGGGTAACCAAAATCTGTGTTCCCGGGCCACGGTCAGTCAGATGGGACTTAGAATAAGCTATCTCTTATTCGCTTTAAAGTGAGGGCTGTGGTTATACATCATCAATTCCAAAGGCTTCCATTCCCTGAGCCATCTCACTAGCTCGAGGAGAGCATTTTATGTCAAACAAAATGTTTGGGAGCCAGGCATGGTGGTGCACCCCTTTCATCCCAGCACTGGGGAGGCAGAAGCAGAAGGATCCCTGTGAGTTCGAGGCCAGCCTCGTCTGCATAGCAGGTTCCAGGCCAGCCAGAACTGCACGGTGATATAACCCTGTTCAACTAGTTAATTAATTAAAAGATTTTATTTGAAAATGTTAGGCTTGGGCCGGGGGCTAGTCAGGCCGTGCTGGCTTGCCTTTCTCCATCCTCACAGCTGCTATAAAGAAATGACGCAAATCATCCTGTGACTGTGAGGCTGCACCAAACTCCAGCAATCAGTGGTTACAGGTGGCACATCTCATAGGCTGGACACACACTAGCTAAAGAGTCCAACTTTCCCTCCCCTCCTTAAAGCTGGAGTTACAGGTGGTTGTGGGCCCACAGAGATGGGTACTAGCAAGTGAACGCCAGTCCTCTGGAATTAGCAGCAATACGTGCTCCTTCCCACCGAGCCGTCTCCCCAGCACGCACTACTGACTATTGTTTAATTACGTGGAATGGGATTTACCCACCTCTCTGACCCTGTAAGGCGGGATACCACCCCTCACTCCTGTTAGTGTCTCTGGCCTGGAATTTTCATAACTCCCGCTGCAACCTCTGTGGATGCCTCAGTCAGTGTTCCTCTTCAACCCCAAATATGAGACTTTATAGGAAGCTTATTTTAATTATATACTAATTAAGATAATTATTATTGCTGGGTGTGGTGGCGCACGCCTTTGATCCCAGCACTTGGGAGGCAGAGGCAGGTGGATTGCTGTGTGTTCGAGGCCAGCCTGGTCTACAAAGTGAGTCCAGGATAACCAAGGCTACACAGAGAAACCCTGTCTCGAAAAATAAACAACAACAAAAAGATAATTATTATAGTTTGTTTGTTTGTTTATTTATTTATTTATTTATTTTCTGAGACAGGGTTTCCCTGTGTTTAGCCCTGGCTATGCCAGAACTTGCTTTGTAGACCAGGCTGGGCTCGAACTCACACAGATCTCCCTGCCTCTTCCTTCAGAGTGCTAGGATAACAGTTGTGTGCCACCACCACCCTGCCATTGTTTGTTTTAAGACAGTTTTATTCTGTAATCCAGGCTGGCCTCAAAGTCTTTGCTGTTCTATTCTAAAGTACTGGGATTATAGGCGAGTACCCCCATGTCAGGGCCAGAAGTGCAAAAATCATTTATTATTTCTGTGAGATGGCTCATGTAGCCCAGGCTGGCTTTGAAGTCAGTACGTATAGAAGAATTATTCTGAATCCTTGATCTTCCTGCCACCACCTTCCCAACGCTAGGAATACAAATGCTGTGCCATCTTGTCTGCTTAGTCAAGCAATCTAAGAGCAAATCTAAAGGCCCGGAGAGATGGCTCAGCAGTTAAGAGCACTGGTTGGCCCTCCGGAGGATCGGGTTTAATTTCCTGCACTCATAATGGCCACTCACAGCTGTTTGAAGTCGCGATGACCTCATCTGACCCACAGCTGCATCAAGTGCACATCCATACGGCCAGGGGAAACACTCATACCGATAAAGGAAATCTTCTAAAAACCGAGCTAAGCCTTCAGCCCATGGTACACATTTATATTAACAGAGTCTTTACATTTCTTATATTTGCTGTGTATGTGGGGGGGGGGCCCGGCCCCCACCCACTGTACTCTTCACAGAGCCACCAGAATTTGAGCCCTGAATTCCCACCTAAGCATCGTTCCTTCCCGACCGGGCCAGCAAGTGGCGCAGTCTCGATGCGCTTGTTTTCCTAGGACACCAGTCTCCTCTCTCGAGTCAGAGAACCATCGAGAGATGCAGACCTCCCATTTTCCTAGAGAGAGCAAGTGGGCGTTTGGCTCTTGGGGGTTGCAGTGGGTGGTGAGAAAGGGCGACCCGGAAACGAAGTGGGGAGGGGGGGGGGAATTTCCGTCCTTTGTTCTGTTCTCGGTTTGTGGGTCTGTGACAGGGTCCAACAGGGCCTGGTTCGTGTCCGGCCCCCCTAAGTCTTACGTCCCTGTCCCCAGGGTGAGTGGGACCGTCTCCCGGACTCGCGGTGAGGCGGAAGTTGTGGTCGCCGGGGAAGGGGGTTGTTGGTGTTCACACCTCTGCGGTCCGCGGGGTCCTGGGCCCACCTTCCTCCTGCAGTCGCCGTCCCGATCCGCAACCCCCAGCTCCACGCACGCAGCGTGATCCTGCGTGTCGCGGATTGGGACTCAGGGGCCTGCTTTTGTGTCTTCCCACCGTCCCCCCACAGCCCTAAGTGTTTAAAATTCCCGGCGTCGCTGCAGAGGTGTCCCCTTCTCCTCCAAACAGCTGATGACAGCCAGCCACCCTCACTTGGTACTCTCACTGCCCCGCTTTCTGTGCCGGGGGCAGGAGAAGGACGTTTGTTTTTTACTTTAACTGGATCTGAGAACCAGAGAGCGAGAGAGTAGTAGTTTTGGCTCGCAGTGAGGACTAAGGCTTGGGGAGGAGGTGCGAACTCGGGTCCTCAGAAAGATCCCCGGGGGGGGGGAACCCTCCCCAAGACCTAATGTCCTGTGAATAGGTTTTTAGATTACTGCCTGATCCTCTTTCGTGGAGAAGCTGTACGACGCTGAAGCAGGCTCCCGACAGAAGTGGCTGGGTATGCCCAGTTCATTAGCTGACTAAAACACTTAACCTAGATCGACACAGAGAAGCCTTCAGAGTATTTGTGGCTCCCCAGATGCAAGGAAAAGACCCTATGTGGTGGTCCTCGCTGGTTATTAGTACATAATCCCTTTCCTCTCCACATTTAAGTAGATTAGAAATAAACTTCACTTGATGTTTCCATTTTGCCCCCTTAATCATACGGCTCCGGTAGCACCGAAGGCAGTGGTTCTCAACCTTCCAAATGCTGCGGCCCTAGAATAAGATTTCTCATGTTGTGGTGACCCCACCACCACTACCACCACCACCATAAAATTATTTTCGATGCTACTTCATAACTATTTTTGCTACTGGTATGAACCATACTGTAAATATCTGTGTTTTCCGATGGTCTTAGCAGTCTTAGGTGACCCCCGAAAAAAAGGAACGTTCAACCACCCCCCCCAAGAGGGTCGCGACCCACAGGTTTGAGAAACGCTGGCCTGAAGTTAATTTCCAGCAATTAGCTCAGCTTGCTGGCTCACATCTGTAATCCCAGCACAGAGGCAAATGACGCAGGGGTATGAAAATAAACTCAATGCCATCCTCTCTATTATACAGTGAATTCTAGGCTAGTCTGGGCTATACCCTGATGTCCTACCCCTCAAAAAAAATCACCCCCCCCCCAAATTCCCAGATTCTGAACAAAACCAAAAGGTGCTTAAATTCGAGTTATTGCTACTTTAATCTTAGAGGGATTAATTTCGAAGAAAGGAAGGAAGGAAGGGTCGGGGGCGGCGAGGCCTCTCCTGACCCTTCCTCGGTCAGGTGGTCTGTCATGGTCCCCTGTAGCAATGTGAGGAAATGGAGTTGGCAACAGGCCCTGCCCACACCCAGATGGCAAGGGGTACAACAGCACAGTTTTTGTTTTTTTTTTAAGAAACATTGTTGGGAGGCAGAGGTGGGTGGATCGCTGTGAGTTCGAGGCCAGCCTGGTCTACAAAGTGAGTCCAGGACGGCCAAGGCTATACACAGAGAGACTCTGTCTCAAAAAAACCCCACAAAAAAACAAAAAACATTGTTTATTGACTCAGACACTGAAGACTTGTACTCAACTGTATGCCTCTGAGTCCAGCTTCAATTAGCCCAGCCTTGGGGGATGAAGTAGGGGAGGGGCAGAATATTACCTTATACTCTGTTGTTTGTTGTTTTGTTTTGTTTGAGGCAGAGTGTCTCTAGCCCTGGCTTATCCTTGAGCTCTCTATGTAGACTAAGCTGGCTTTGAACTCAGATCTGTCTACCTCTGCCTCCCAAGTGCAGGCATCAAAGGCATGCCTATGTGCTGCTTACCTTTTACTTTGGAGTCAGCCTTTAAGTTACAGTGTGTGTGTGTGTGTGTGTGTGTGTGTGTGTGTGTGTGTGTGTGTGTGTGTTTTGTGTGTTTTAGGCCTATGCCATCCATTCCAAGTTGTTGGTTCACTTGTTTTTTGTTTGCCTCTCGTGGCAGGGTTTCTCTGGGTAGCCCTGGCTGTCCTGCACTCACTCTCTAGACCAGGCTGGCCTCAAACTCACAGAAATCCACCTGCCCGTGCCTCCCAAGTGCTGGGATTAAAGCCATGTGCTACCACTGCTTGGCCCTCAATTGTCCTTTTTAAAGGGAGGTAATTTTGTTGCTTATGTCCTGTTTGAGATGAGGTCTCATACTCATATAAGATGGGTCTATTTCTGTTTTTATCTTGTGTGTATAGGTGTTTTGCCTGTGTGCACTACATGTAGCGTGAGGATACAGTGTGTCCATAGGCCCAAAAGGGGCATCAGATCCCCTGGGACTGGAGTTTACATTACAGACTGTTGTGAGCCACCATGTGGATGCTAGGAATCAACCCCTGAGTCCTCTGGAAGGGCAGCCAGTGCTCTAAACCACTGGCCATCATCACTCCAGCCCCTTGTTTGTTTTGTGAGACAGGATCACATGAAGAGCTACAAGAAGCACAGCTGGGGCTAGTTTTTTAAATTGCTTTTTTTTTTTCCCAGATAAGGTTTCTTTTTATTTGTTTTGGTTTCTCTGTGTAGCCTTGACTGTCCTAGACTCACTTTGCAGACCAGGCTGGCCTCGAACTCACAGCGATCCTCCTGCCTCTGCCTCCCGAGTGCTGGGATTTAAGGTGTGTGCCACCATGCCCAGCTAAGGTTTCTTTTTTAAATTAATTTATTTATTATGTGTATGTGTGTGCTTTGTGTGCATATGTATCTCTGCATCTTATATGTGCCTGGTGTCTGTAAAGGGCAGAAAGAGGTGCAATAAATTCCCTGGAGCTGACTTTCCAGTTATTATGAGTTACAGTGTAGGTGCTGGGAATCGAACCTGGGTCTTGAGGGAGGGCAACAAGTGCTCTTAACTACTGAGCCATCTCTCTAGCCCCAAGGTCAGGTTTCTTATAGCACAGGTTGGCCTTGAACTCCTGATCCTCCTGCCCCCACCTCCCTAGTGATGGGATTACATGCGTATGACACCATACCTGGCTCAGGGTCAGTCCTTTCATTCTGGTGAATGGTACCTACCTCCCTGTTAGACTTGTCACTCAAAATGTTGGGTGGGTGGAGCAAACATTGGAAATATGGATTGCTTGGTGGTCTCATCGCAGGGAGGGCGTGCCATAGTCACAGGGATCTGTAAAAGTCGCCCTGTGTGCGGCTGCTCGCTGTTCCTGGGTGCTGAGGTGCAGTTCCCTCTTTCTGAAAGCAGGAGGCATTTTTAAAGGTCAGCTTTGATTTCTTCCTTATGCACGGCTTCTTCTCCTTCCGTCTGAGTCTACAGCTAGGGGACCAGCGACCAGCACATTTCACTCTCCCCATGGAAGCTCAGGCAGACCGTGCACCTCAGGAACCGCAGCCCCTACTGGAGAGCGGTAAGGTACGGGGTGGGGAGGGGGGTTAGTCTCACCTTTTCCTGTGGTTTACTGGCTTGCGTTTCTGTTTTCCTTTGAGAAACACTTTGTTACCGTGGCGGGCCAGAAACTCACTCTGTACATTAGGTTGGTCTGATTGTCACAGAGATCCACCTGCCTGGGCATCCTGTGTGCTGGGATTAAAGATGTGGGCTAGCACATTTGGTATGCTTGTTTGTTTTTAAAGACAAGGTTTCGCTGTGTAGCCCAGGCTGGCCTTGTATTTTCCATGTTCTTGACTTGTGTCTAGAGTGTCCGGCTTAACCAGATATCTGTCACCATGCTCTGCCTGCCTCGGTCTCTTACTATCCTCCCCTTTTCTTTTTCTTTTCTTGTCTATTTTTGTTGACACAGGCTCTTGCTGTTGGTGGTCAGGGACTTCCTACACTGCAGGACTTCCTATAGCTTTAGGCCAGGCTACCCCGGAAGTCCTAGTGATCTACCTGCTTCTGCCGCCAGGGTGCTGAGATTAAAGGCATATGGTATCACACCCAAATCAAAATAAGCTTTTATTAAACTGTATTTCTTAAATCAAACTTACTTATTTACTGTGTGTGCTGTATGTATACACGTGTGAGCTGCAGCGCACCATGGTCCATGTGCAGAGGTCAGAAGCAACCTCTAAAGTTGGTTCTCTCCTTCTGCCCTGTGGGGTGTGGGGTGGGCATCAGGTAGCTGGCCTGTCAGTGGCAGGTGCCTTTACTCACTGCGCTAGCTCACCTGCTCCGAGCTCTCTTGGAAATTACTATATTGTCATATAGCAGTTATATATCTATCATAATGGCTTTCGTTACGTCTTCATACTCTGTTTAAACATGAAAGGGTTGTAGGGTTGGAGAGATGGAGCTCACTGGCTAAAAGCTCTTGCCACCCAAGCACGAGGACATGAGTTTGAATCCCCAGAGCCCACATTAAAGCCGGACGTACACTAAGAGTGGAGTCATGTAATCCCAGCATTCCTATGGAGAGACGGGGCTAGAGACAGGAAGCTCCCCAGAAGCTCACAGGCCAGCTAGCATGTATACATAGCAGAAAGGCAACAAGGACGCCCCGTCTCAAACAGGGTGGGAGGCCGGGACTGACCCCGGGGGTTGTCCTCTGACCTCCACATGTGCGCTGATAGCATGCGGATGTCCATCCCCGCCCCCAACTAAATTCCCCAGACATTAGGGCGTTTGTGGGAGCTGTGACTTACGGGGTACTTACTCGGGATGGAGCCCAGGGCCACACACACACTAGCTAAGCCCTTAGCAGTGAGCTACAGCCTCGGGTCTCAACCTCAGTGGCTGTGCATACTTCCCATGCTCGCCAGGGCAAAGCACTCAGGATCTAGTTATGTGTAGTGGAGTAGGCGCCGAGAGACAAACCCAAGCCTCACGGCTGATGAGGAAAGGTATGTGGTCAAGGGCAGAGTGAGGAAACGTTTCTATTGTATAGATAAAGATTTGGTCTGCAGATGGAAAAAAAGAGGTGCGGGTGTTGTGTTTTCAGTCAGGGCTTGAGGGAAGGTACTTATTTTCCTCTGTCTAAAAGAATCGCCTACACAGCTGAGCATGGGCCTTCAGTCCTAGCACTTGGGAGGCAGAGCCAGGTGGATCTCTGTGAGTTCGAGGCCAGCCAAGGCTACACAGAGAAACCCTGTCTTGAAAAAAAAAAAAACCCAAAAAGATTTTCCTACAAAACTGAGCGTGGTGGTGCACGCCTCTAATCCCAACACTTTTGAGAGGCAGAGGCAGGCGAATTTCTGTGAGGCCAAGGCCAGCCTGGTCTACAGAGTGAGTCCAGGACAGCCAGGGTTACACAGAGAAATCTTATCTCTAAGAACCATAAAACAAAACAAAACCAGAAAAACCCAGAAATCTCCTGCAGAAGCGTGCAGTATTGGAAGGGAAATGAAAGCGTAACTGGTTCGTGGCCCAGCTGAAGAAAGGGCGTGAAGAGCCGGAGGAGCCATTGGTTGAGTTCAGTGCACGTGCTGGGCAGTCACTAGGTTTGATTCCCCAGTGTCACCAAGGGGAAAAATAGGGCACTCGTGAAGCAGAGACTGCCTGGGTGGTTTTCTGAGACATGGACCGTGGGTCAGGAGCAGGTAGACTGACTCTTGGCCCTGTACTGTCTTCAGCTCTTTCCTCTTCCAAAGTCCCTTCCTCTCCTGACAAAGACAGGCTGCGGGACAAGATGCTGGCTGCTGCGCTTCTGAAGGCCAAGTCCCAGGTAAGCCGTGCTTCCCTGCGTCCGGTTGCGATTGGTTCCGACGTCTCACGCAGTGCCCTGCACTCTGACTCTGTCCATCGGACCACACGGCCCTGCGGCCTGTGAGACGACTCAGTCCTGCCAACCCTGCCACCCCGAGTTCAGCCCTACCGCCCTCATGTTAGAAAGAGAGAGCTGACAGCTGCAGGTCGCCCTCCGACCTCCGTGCGTGTGCGGTGATGCCCCTGCCCCGAGAAAATAAGCGTTAAGAAAGGAATGCCTTCCGCTATGGACTCTGGGAGGGCGGTCCGCTCAGCACTGTCCCCGCAGTGCTGCGTCCTGCTGTGGACACTCATGCCGCCAGAGAGCTATTACTTGGCCCCATCTAGTTGGCCGTTCGGTCCTGCCAGTCCCGACCCTTACCCTGAGACGGCATGTGTGGCCATGCGACCGTTTTCAGGAGTTGGTGACATTTGAGGATGTAGCTGTGTACTTCATCTGGAAAGAGTGGAAGCGCTTGGCGCCTGCGCAGAGGGACCTGTACAGGGACGTGATGCTGGAGAACTACGGCCATGTCTTCTCGCTGGGTAAGCACGCGCCGTCTCGGGCTTCAGGGCCTGCGGCTGGCGCTGCGGTCCTTTGTCTGTTTGTTTTTGTTTTTCGAGACAGGGTTTCTCTGTGGAGCCTTGGCTGTCCTGGACTCGCTTTGTAGATCAGGCTGGCCTCGAACTCACAGTGATCCGCCTGTCTCTGCCTCCTGGTGCTGGGATTACAGTGTGTGCTGCCATAGCCGGCTGTGGTGTAGTCTTAGAAAACTCTAATGGTGCCAGAGAGATGGTACTTTCTACTGTAAAAGTAACATCCTCCTGTTCTGATTGTTGTTTGGGAGGCTTCCTGCCTCCTTCTGCTAACCTAGGCCTAGTTCTGGAAGCTTCTAGCCTCCGAACAATCTAACCTAGGCCTAGAATGTTTTCAGCCTCTGAGACTTACTGCTTAACAAGCTCCCCCTCACTTGTTCTTTCTGAGCTCTGGGCTGGCTGGTTCAACTCAGCTGTTCTGGCTCAAACTCTTCTCCCTGCTGACTGATTCACTCTGGCTTCTCTCTTGGCCCAGAATTGCTCTGCGTGGCCTCAGACTAACTCAACAGTCTGCCTGCCTCTGCCTCCTGGGTGCTGGTTCTGATTGAACAAAAGACCCAAGTTCAGTTCCCGTTACCCACATGGAGACTCAAAATTGTTTGTAACTCCATTTCAGGAGATCGAAAGTCATCTTCTGGACTCTGAGGGCACCAAGCACACACACGGTGCATACGTACATTGCAGACAAACATTCATACACATTACAGTGAATAGAAAAATTAAAGTAAAAAGAACCCTAGTAGCAGGAAGCATGACAGCCCACGTGCAGAGGGAGGTTTCATGGGTGTCCTTGCATTTCCTCCCCGCAGTGACTCCATAGTCGAGGTGTGTAGCATTATCTTCATTTTATGCTGTGGAATGTGAGATCAGGCAGCGCAAAAGCAGGGCTGGAGAGGTGGCTCAGTGGGTAAGAGCGTTGGCAGCTCTTCCAGAGGACCTGAGTTCGATTCCCTGCACCCAAATGACGGCTCACAAACTTTTGTAGTCCCAGTTTTTGGGACTCTGATGCTCTCTTCTAGGCTCCACAGACACCAGGCATGCACACACACACACACACACACACACACACACACACACACATACACACACACATACACACGCATACATACACACACACCTATGAACACGAAGCCTGGTGCTTTAGTCATGGATTTTCAGAGGTTACTATGTCGCTCAGATACTTTACTAAAGGGTTAGTATGTTGGCATTCCTGAACAT
Source organism: Acomys minous (assembly GCF_964271855.1). Lineage (NCBI taxonomy): Eukaryota > Metazoa > Chordata > Mammalia > Rodentia > Muridae > Acomys > Acomys minous. The sequence continues at coordinate 71,275,744 of NC_140498.1, read as the reverse complement.
GTAAGGTGGTGTGCCTTGTCTAAGTGAACATTCTAGAACTCTCTATTCCTCCTTTTTCTCTTGGATTACTCCAAGGACCTACTTTTGTTTAGGAGCTTATACGCCCCTTGTAGAAATGTATTGTTTGGTGTTGGGAATCAAACCTGGGTCCTCTGCAGGGTAACCTTCGAGCCAGCTCCTCAGCCCTCCGCCCTTTAACTAACTTTTGTTTCCAGTAAAGGAGGCCATCCCCTCCCACCCCTCCCATCCCTCCCATCCCCTCCCCTCCCCTCCTATCCCTCCCCTCCCCTCCCCTCCCCTCCCCTCCCCTCCCCTCCCCTCCCCTCCCCTCCCCTCCCATCCCCTCCCCTCCCCTCCCCTCCCATCCCATCCCCTCCCCTCCTCAGCACATCCTTGGCGTCTTTAGGTTCACATCTTTTCTCCCTGACTTTGCTTTCTCCCGTGTTCCTTCTCTGTTTCTTTAGCCCATTTGTCTTGCTTTGCTTTAGTTATACATACAAGTTGGAAGGCCTCTCTTCAGGCCAGCAAAGGGGCACGTGTAAATGCCACACATGATTATCTGTCCCCTGAGTTTTGTTCTTTTTCTCACAAGTAACATATGACAATTGCTTTTTTTCTTTTCTTTTTCTTTTTCTTGTGCTAGATGGTGAATCCAAAGCTGGAAGTGATCACGTAGTCTCCGAAGGTATGGGGTTATGTGATATGATATTGGGACGATTCCCAAGGGACGTTTCTCAGGGTCTTAAGTTTGAAGACGTTTATGAACAAGAAGTCAGTCTGAAGAGGCAGCTAGGGAACTCCTCTGTTGGAAGACTGAACAGGAAAATGCAGGAGTTTCACCAAGCGACGGTGGAGGGAAAGCTCACCCGCACGGCAGAAAGGAAGGCGCAGTACAGCGAGTTTGGGGACGGCTTCCCCGCGAATTCCAGACTCACCCCGCATCCGAGACTCCCCGTGGGCGGCCGGCCCCACAAGTGTGACGAGTGCAGCAAGAGCTTCAATCGAACGTCGGACCTTATTCAGCACCAGCGCATCCACACCGGGGAAAGGCCGTACGAGTGCAGCGAGTGCGGCAAGGCCTTCAGCCAGAGCGCGCATCTGATTCAGCACCAGCGCATCCACACCGGGGAGAAGCCGTACGAGTGCAAGGACTGCGGGAAGACCTTCAGCTGCAGCTCCGCCCTCCTCCTCCACCAGCGCATCCACACCGGGGAGAAGCCGTACGAGTGTGCTGAGTGTGGGAAAACGTTCAGCTGGAGCTCCACCCTCACGCACCACCAGCGCATCCACACTGGCGAGAAGCCCTACGCTTGCAACGAGTGTGGGAAAGCCTTCAGTCGGAGCTCCACCCTTATCCATCACCAGAGGATCCACACTGGAGAGAAGCCCTACGAGTGCAGCGAGTGCGGCAAGGCCTTCAGCCAGAGCTCACACCTCTATCAGCACCAGCGCATCCACACCGGGGAGAAGCCCTACGAGTGTATGGAATGCGGCGGGAAGTTCACCTACAGCTCAGGCCTTATCCAGCACCAGCGCATCCACACCGGGGAGAACCCCTACGAGTGTCGCGAGTGCGGGAAAGCCTTCAGGTACAGCTCCGCTCTTGTCCGCCATCAGAGGACTCACACTGGAGAGAAGCCTTTGAATGTCGTGGGCGTGAGCAAAACTTCTCTCAGCGTTTCTGCCGAATTGCACATCAGAGAATCCACCTGAGAGAGCCATACGCCGTTTTCCTCACGTCCTGAGTCTGAGGAGCTCTGGCTTTACTTTTTTAATAGGACCGATTTAGCACGTGTCCCGCCCCAAACCACTCACTCAGCGAGCGGGGCGGGCTGGGAAAACCATGCTGACACAGTGATGCGCAGGATTTCCCAGGAATGGATGCCAGTCTTGAAAAATCGTGAGGCAAGCAGCCAAGTAAGCACTGGGAACAGAAGGAAGCTTGGGGACCAGGCACCCCTTTTTGGGAAGGGGTTTGCACTAAACCAATTTTCTCACACCAGAAGAGCCTTTCTTTCCAAAGTGGGGATGGAAGTGTATTAGCAACAAAATTCCACGGATCCCACTAGTTGGAGTCAGTCTGCTGAGCACAGACGGCAGAGGGAAGAATGTTCTGTGTCATCATGAGTTCTGGGAAGAGAAAGAGAGGCCGCATTTCTTTTTTGTTTTTTGAGACAGAGTCTCACTATGTAGCCCTGGCTGGCTTTGAACTCAGAGACCCACCTGCCTCTGCCTTCTGAGTGCTGAGATTAAAGGCGTGCACAACCATTTCAGGCCCCCGGGACTGCATTTCAAAGCCATTGTCCCTAACCCAGCTTTAATATTGGACAAGGAATATGCTGGTTTGGTACATGATTCCATAAATTCAGGAAAACTCAGTTTATTTTATTGGGGGGGGGGGGGCAAACAAACAGACCCCACCAAGGGTTTCTGTAATGACTGTCCTTTGGGCTTTTGGGACCATGGTCCCATGCTGTAAAGGGCAGGCAGGCAGGGCTGGAGGCAGACCCCACATCTTCCCTTGTAACTGGCCTGACTGTTGGAGTAGACAGCAGCCTGACAGCATCAGAAGCATTTAGCGCAGGCCTGACCCCTGTCCTCTCCCTTTTCCCGTGGTGAAGAGTAACCATGTCACCCTCTGGTTACTAGGATGCTCTCAGGGAACTCAGCCACCTAGCTTACCCTGCCCCCTCACGTCTAACATCCGGCCCCGGCAACTAGAGCTCTCTGGATTCCACTTCCGGCTTCAGCTACTGAGGAGTAGACACAGACAGGGACTGAGGTGGGAGCTTTGCAGCAGGGCTCCCCGCTGGGGGTGGCCACTGTTCCCAAGCCAGCGGAGGGCTTTGCAGAGTTGCCCAGCCTATCCCGCAGCATGAATGAGATGCACTATTAAACAGAAGAGTTGTTCACAAGAGGAGTGTGTTTGTATGGGAGTCAAGTTTGTGTGGATCAAAACAGCACAGTGATGTGAGTGGAAATGGAATTCAAAAGTGAACTTTGAAATTTTTCTTTGATAACCATTTTGTTGTTGTTGTTACAAACTTGAGGTTTTCCTGTGACATACTGCTCTCTCAATGTCTTGAATACACTGTTGCCGACTACTTAATTGTATGCAGCTCTTTCCACCTTCATACCAAATTTAAGATTATGAGCTAGAGATTGTTTTGTGTGGTATAACGCCTAAGACTGACGGTAAAAACTAAAACGGTGTACGTGGCTCTTGTGTGTCAATGGGCACGTTCTCTGTCCTGGTGTCATGTTTGTAGGCTGTTCTAGCCATGGCGAATGGTAGCCAGGAATGTTATGAAGAAATGAACAGTAAGATGGGCACGAACTCACTTTTTTTGTAGAGTATTATGATGCATCATCTAACATTTTTCTGTAATTTCACAATGTCACTGGACTGTTTTTCTTTCTTTTTTATTTTTTTAATTTTGATTCCTTTAATATTTGTTGCCAGGCGTGGTGGTTCAGGCCTCTAATCTCAGCTCCTTGGGAGGCTGATTGAGCAGGATCACAGGTTCAAGGCCTGCCTGGACTATAAAGTCAGTTTAAGGCCAGCTTGGGCAAGATTTGCATACCTTAGGCCAGGAGGCGTTCACATTTATTTTTGGTGTGTTTAACAGGTACACATGCCACGGCATGCATATTGAGGTCACAGATTGA